>NC_137615.1:36769705-36949312 GCF_963280865.1 Gymnoscopelus braueri | reverse complement strand
AAGAGCAAAGCAATGTTGTTCAGCTACCCAGCTATTGTACATTACAGCATAACTAGCTGTCAGATTTAGAAGTGTATTAATACCATTTTGTTTTTAAGTTGGAAGCAAAAAGATGTTTGTGGGATTATCTGGTTAGCCTTAAGTTATTCATGCATTTTAAAGTCTCTGCCTGTGCTATTTGCTTCTGCCACTGAAATTAGCATACTGTATACTGTATGTAGCCCAAACATTGTCAACAGTACGTTACTGGATTAAACCTCTTTCCTTGCTCATTAAAATGCGCTCACTCACAGGGTGCATTTT
This sequence comes from Gymnoscopelus braueri, assembly GCF_963280865.1. NCBI lineage: Eukaryota > Metazoa > Chordata > Actinopteri > Myctophiformes > Myctophidae > Gymnoscopelus > Gymnoscopelus braueri. Next base: position 36,949,009 of record NC_137615.1, on the reverse strand, counting down.
TACACTACACTCTACACATGCTCTTAAAACTATAGCTAGTAAATAAATACAGTATATGATATGATGCCAAGCTACATTACTTTACATAAGCTTTACTTTCTCTTCCTGTCTAGACTATAGTGTCCAAGTATGGTTCCAGTTCCGTGGCAACTCCCAACACGATGCACTGGAGTTTCTCCTCTGGCTACTGGACCGTGTCCATGAGGACGTCAACCTGTCTTCTTGCAGCAACAACAACAACAAGATCAAAGCCCCGGGGAAGGTAAGGCTCCACCAGGTCCATGTCAGTCTGCTCAGCCTGTGTAGGAAGGGGTTAACTACATGGTCATTCTTCTTGCTCCCGTGCAAGGCCAGTCAGTACTGTATGTCTGTTGGCGGCTATCAAAGTAAGTACTGTAGAACTTACAGATAGTGGCAAATACTTTTCTATCTACAGAGTTATGTAGGCTACCAACACAAATACAAATTTGGCTGTCAATAGATGTGGCAGAGTGGCCTTGCAATGGAGCAGAAAGAATGGCCTCGCAAAGATTGTATATTCATTCAGATATTCAGTCACTGGTGAAGGTCTGTTGACATTGTATATGAATTCTCACATTCACTGTTGATAAACGGTACATATATACATTATTATATTTATTGTCTATACAGTACATGTATTCATTCAATTTATGATTTATTTTTTTGTGCATCTACAATGTACATATTATACATTGTACATAGACTGCACAAATATTAATTCTAAACATTCACTGGCGATATATGCATAGTGATACTGTAGATTAATTTAGTTCACTGTACATTTATATTTATTGGCAGACTCTCATTCAGAGATCCAGTGCAGACTTCTAGGGCCACCGCTCTGTATTTTATTCTATCTTTTGTTTTCCCCTAATCTATTTTATTTTGGTGCTTGGCTAGTCTTACCTGTTTTATCACAAATAAAGGCTTCCCAGGGTGTTGTAAAAAGTTCCTCTCACAGCCTCTGCTGAACCTGAATTGTGCCTTAAAGGGGTAGTTCACCCCCCAAATAACTTTTTTTCTATTGATTACTCACCCCATGGAGCCTTGAATTCATGGATATTTTTTTGTTTTTGTCGCATTCCTTCCTTTATTATTTGATTATAATAAATTTAGCCCCATTGATTCCGGTAGGAGACACAAATGCATTTGTGTCTCCTACCGGAATCAATGGGGACACATTTATTATAATCAAATTATTGGCTTAGGAATGTGACAAAAACAAAAAAATATCTATGAATTCAAGGCTCCAGATGGTCAGTAATCAATAGAAAAAAAGTTATTTGGGGGGTGAACTACCCCTTTAAGATCATATACTTATTTTAATCAAATCTGCCTCTAAACACAGTTTTTGGGCGGTGTAGCCGCCCCTATAAGTGGGGTTGGGACACCTCATTAGTATTAGTTTCCTGCACTGTGATTGGCCCACTTGGCCCACTTTCCTGTACTGTGATTGGCTGACTCTATTGGCTGACTCTATTCAGCACTGTGATTGGCTAGCGAGACACATGATGACATTAATAACCTATAAATAGGATTATGCACTTTTTTTTCCCCATCACTATGATGACCACTGTGATGACCACACCGCCCACTTCACACTGGGTGTGATTTTTCTTTTGTTAAGGCATTTTATATACATAGTTAAACTATTTTGTTTACGTTTGAGCCCAGATTATGAGAGTTTATAGGCTTTAATTCTTCTGCTACACTCATTTGAACCCAGCCAGTAAGTGGAGGTAGGCAAGAAAGCTCAGTCATGCGAGTGCTAAAGGAACAGAAATGACTCTGAATGAAGGCTTCTGCCATAGAGGCAGTTATATTCATTGATCACTGCAAGTCATTTAGCCTTGAGTTCTTGTTTTGAACAAAATATGTGAAATCATGAACGCAGTGTCCGATTGCCGTGATACTTGCATGCACATTCCCACTAGGCCAAGGAAGAAATGCCACCCTTTTCATATTGTCATTTTATAGCGCCACCAGGAAGCCGCTTTTTGCAAAACCCTTTTTTTTATATTACTCTTACAGATTTTGTCCAAACATCACACAAATCGGTACACATTATCTCTATAGTCATGTGATCAAGACAGATATGTCCGATTTTTCATATACTATCCTGATTGGCGAATTCTGAATATTGCTGGCCCACAATAACCTACCTGACCTGGCGGAGACCTGTGCTCCGAGGAACACTTTTTCTAGTTCCCTCTGATGTCTGGTTTGAGGCAGAGATTACAGCCAGCTATAACAGTTGATGCCAAGAACAGAGCTAACATGGGTTAGCTCTAGGTTTCCCATTTGTTCAGCACTGCAAGGTTTGTTTTATAGTTTAACCAAAATCAGCATTGTTATCTGATATGTAGCTAGCGACGTTGCTCCATGCGTAACACAGCGCCTGGGGACATAGAGAATTGAGAAGCTTGGTGATTCTCCATGGGGCGTGTGTCTGCCCCAAGGCAGGCCTGAAGGCCCAGCAGAACTCCATACCCCCTGGATGGAACTTTGATCTGCTCTGCTGTGAGCCATTAGTGCAGGAGTTTCATGTATTATTAAAAATAAAAACCTTTGTACTTTTGATGACATATACACACCCCTCTCTCTGCCTCATCAGGGTGATAACCAACGGCAAAATGTGCTACATTTCACTGTCGGTGAGTGAGTCACCACAAATAAATGTACACATCATCAGCATCCTGCATATCCTCAGGCGTTGCTCTCAATATGATTCATTCTGTTGTATCTTCTTCACTGGTGCAGGATAACACTCACAGTCCCGTGACCATGACCGTACATGACGCAGTGCTTTAACATGTCTTGTAATCAAATTGGCGGACTCTGAAAAACATGAGTAGTAACGTTTTGCTGTGTTTGCTCACATAAATTGGAGAGGAGTATGATGCATGTTTTCTGGAAGGAGTTAACAGTGCAGTGGACTATTAGACTGTCTGTGCAGTGTAACATGACAAAGACAAGCCATAATTAGGCTTAAGGGCCAGTCTGCCTCTCTTCTGGCTAAAGTATAGCTTGGTCTTGTCCTCATTTATTGAGGTTGACACCGTATCATTCTGTTAAGAGGACTCTGATCAAATACACAATCGGTAGTACTGAGATGAATGAAAGGTTGGATAGTTGAAAGGTCTCTGTATTTCCAGTACAGTATGTGTGTGTGTTCATGCATGTTAGCATGAGTGTGTGACCCAGAATGGACAATTTGTACACTTTCAGACTTACATTAACACTTAAATTAACATAATTTGTGGATCTGGAAGAGCAAGTGTGTACAGGTCAATGGGCATCTGTGTGAACGTGAGTGTACAAAAGGCTCCCAAAAAACATCTACCCGGGGTGTTCTACCCGGGGGGGGTGGTCCAAACAATTGGTCATTTTAGGAACAAAGACAAAAAGATGACGTTTAATGTGTTGGATTCTTAATGTAAAATTAGATCAAGTGATGTACTGTAATACTCTGTTGTCTATACAGATCTCACAGTGTGCCATCTGTGATGTCATTATGAACTAATTCTGTAATTTGTGTGTGAACAAGATAGCTCAAAGGCGGATTTTCATAAAACTTGATGGGAATGATCAGTTAAAGAGATGATTAACTGTAGGTTGAAAAGGTTAATGGTCAAGGTCACATTCGAGGGCAGGGGAAAACTACACACTCATATCTAAAGTGGAAATGGCATAATCTTGCAGATATGCACTCTTCTGAGTGTGATCCTTGTTTGCTAGTAAGATAACTTGAAAACAGATTTGCAGAGGTTCATGAAACTTGAAGTGAATGATCAGTAGACAGCCCCGAATAAATGATATTTTGGGTCAAAAAGGTCAAAGATCGAGGTCAAGGTGTGACTTAGAATAACTTGAGAACAGGTGGGTGGATTTTCATGAAACTGGGTCAGAATGATCAGTGACCTGCACTGAAGAGATGATTAGGTTTCGGGTCGAAAGGGTCAAAGGTCAAGGTCACAATCCAGAGACATTGAACAAGAGATGGTGGTTCATTTTGGGTTTAGGCAGGCTACTATGGTAGCTCACAAAAATCATTATTAGGCTACAGTTACCTGTCAGTTGCGCAAAACGAAAACTCATTGTCTCATGGGCCATGGCCTAGCCTAGACTATGTTTTGCACCCTGTCCATCCGTCCGTCCGTGCTCTCTATAGTCATGTGAACAAGACGTAGCTGTTTGATTTTTCATATTCCATACTGATTGGCTAAGATTGACATCTAAAGTTTGCAGGAGTGCATGGCCCGTTTTGAACAAACTGCTTCAAATCATGAACGCAGCGTCCAATTGCGGTGAAACTTTGCACACACATTCGCACTACGTTGAGGAAAAATCTGTGTGGGGGGAATTAATTGGCTTAACGAGGCAAATTGGGTAGGAAAAAGGAGGTAAAAAACTATTGGCAGAAAAAAATTACGAGAGAAAAGAAAGTGGTTAATTGTGATCTTCATATACAGTAGTAATGTAAAATTACATTATCAGCTGGGGGCCCCACCAACCATGCTCTGCTTTAGCTTTTTGTGTTGATCACTGCACACCATAACACATTCACTCTCACACTCTCCTTCCTATCATCCTCCCTGTACAATTGATCTATTACCTATTCTGGACTCAAGCACAATGCAGTGACTGATATCACAGGAACAACGTTTCAATCTCCTTATGAAAGAGCTGTCCTTTAGTTCAGGACCAGAGCTAAACAGTTGGTGGTAGGTTGTGGACTCACTGCCAGTGAGGGGACGCGGGTCGATCTGTTGGTGGCATTGCAGGAGACCAGAGCTGTAGGGTTGGTGATAAGGCCCCTGTCACGCCACATCTGTAACGCCTTCTGGAAACAACCTTATTAACTCCTCAGAGGTGTTGAGGTGTTGAAGAATTCAAACCGAATTAATCAAAATATCCTCTGACTTTAATGCTTTATTCAGTTGTACGATCAACTTTAAATGTTGCCATTGGTATTCATATCTAGGATCGGATTGTAATAAAAACTACCTCTTGAACTGTCTGAGGAAGTGAGTGTAGCAACTTTGGATTTTTTTATGCCAAAGATCTGTACAAAACAAACTTATGTCATGTGTGAGGTCATCAGTGTGAGCTTTTGTTTACTCTCTGAAAGTGTTAACCTTCTAGTGAGAAATATAGAATACCCATTTCATTACATTGCCATACCAATTTACAAATTAGTCTGGAACCTCAGACCCACGTGCCTCTGGACGCAATTATACATGAGCTCGTCAATTTTCATATGTTTCTGAAAATGTAGGTGGGAAATAGGCAATGCAGTAACAGAATCCTCTTGTCTTGTTGTCTCTGTGGTGTCAGGTTTTGTTTTTCCATCATAGCTACATCCTATATGCATTAGTCTACTTTAAGCATTAATAATGGCTGACCTTTTCCTATGAACTACTAACACAAATTCCCACTGCCTAGCCTGGGTAAATCATATGCACTCTCTACATTCCACTGTGACAAATGGCTTTGTTCAATACTCTCACGCCTTTAAAGCCTGCCATAGTGCCATTGCACTTAAACATGTGCGTAATCAAAGTGTGAATCAGAAACAGCTCATAGCTTTTGAAAGTGCAAAATAGTTTAATGGGCTTCAGAGACATGCCTAGATTCCTGCAGGTGGCAAAAAGTCAAACACTTGGCTTTAATATATTGTTAGCATGAATCAGCAGCCAATTTTGGCCTTAAGAAACTGATTAATATCAAATGTTGCTGGTGTGATTAGCAGGGCCATCCTGGGGTGTGTGGGCAAATAGTCAGAGTCAGATGACATGCAGTCGGGAACCCCTAGGACCCTTGTGACAGACCATCTTATAAGAAACACATGTGATGGAGGGAATGGGACTTGGAAATGAGGAGGTAAAAATAACTAAAATAGGGCATGGATAATTAATGGCCCATTTGAGTAATAAAATGCTGTAAACGAGCTGGGTTTTATTTCCACTTTCCTTTGTGAATAATAAATGTGTATCATTTTAATGTTGAGAAAGGCTGACTGCTTTTCTGTTGCACATGACACATGAGCCTAAATTATTCTAATAATTATCTGACTTTTATTCTCATAATTATTCATTGGCATCGGTGAGCCCCCTCCTCACAGACATACAGTACAGTACAACATAATATTATAGTTTTGATTCTTTGTGTATTAGGGGGTACGCTTTTACAGAGTGTATAGGCTTGGACGGTATATATTCTTTCTTACCTTACTGACATTTCACCAGTTATTGCCGCTCTGTAATTTTCACTCCATTATGCGTCACTATTAGACTACAAAAACTACAAGGCACATATTGGAGCTTCAAATACTACTTGAATCAATTTGGCCAGCTACCTTGGTGGCTAACCTGGTAGCAGAGCTTAGCTAGTATCCGCAACCTCCCGTGATCGTATCGCACCGTGTTTTTTTTTCTCTCTCCAGACTTTAGGGTTAGGGTTAGGTTTAGGTATAGTTGTGTGAGGTTAGGATTAGGGTTAGTTTTAGGGTTAGGGTTAGTGCATAGGGCATAGTTTTGTCAACATGCGACGTCGCCATGGCGTCACGTCAAAACTTGACGTTTCAGGGCTACTGACAGAGTGGCAAAATGTGAGGCCTTGGGAGTGAGAACGGGTTGTATAGGAATATGATGGCATTTGTGTAAAAAGAAAAATATAAAAGCAGAGCTGCTGGTGATAGAAGTCATTGTAACATGTTTCACATTGTCTTGCGTACAATGCTGTATGTTTATTATGCAAGTAGCCTCCAAGTGTTATTGGGTTTAAATACTTATGTGCCATAGAATAATATATAGATAGTAATTTAACGCCCCTTCTTCCATAGATGTAGCATACTTTGCTGGACTCAAAGGCACCTGTGAGATGTAACTCACGGCATGCTGTGGCATGCTCCGCAGACTGTGCTAATAACAACAATTACATTGTAACTAAAAGGTAATGATAATACTGGATGTAATAAAAATAAGATAAAACAAAGATAAACAAAAATATCTGAGAGTGTTCTGTAAATCTTTATGCTACAAGACGTAATATGTTGTGTCAATACATTCTGTATAACTACCAACCCCATTCCCTTGTTATTCATTGTGCTGTTTTATGGGACCATAAACCTCCCTCTAACAGGCTTCAATGTGTAATTTGGGATAATTTCAGAAGAATAATGTGTTGTAATGGAATACGCGAGAGAGCGATAGAGAGAGAGCACAGGACTGCACTGTGGCCTCCATCCAGACTCAGAGCAGAAAATCTCCTGTGACGGTTGTCTCTCATGTTTGTCCAGGCTGTCTGCCACTGGCCAGTGTGTTCTCTTCACAGACGCTAGAGTTGTGAGGCCGATAGGCCACAGCATGGGCAGATAGTTCCAATAATATGCTTACCCCTCCTCCATGATTAAGAGTCATGTTCTTTACCTCTTTCTTGGCCGCGTACCCATCTTCACAGAGTATTTGCTGAGAAACATATAGCCTATAACAAAGCTAATTGTGTGCTGCCCACCACCCACAAAGCAGCTCTGTGAAGGGCAGAGAGGGCCTTCCACAGGAGGGGGGTGCTGGGAGGTACACATCTATTATATCAAAACGTGTTTGTCATTGGAGCCGTATCGGTGTCAAAACGCTGGCTGCCGCCGTCCTTGGTGTTGCTGCTTTGAGGTCGTTTGGAGATTAATCTTAACGTGTTGTGTTTAGCTTGTTTATTTGTTTTGTTTACTGATCCTCCACGGTCCTTCAGCTCCTGTTCCGACACTGCCTTCGTCCCTGGGCAGCCAGCCGAGTCATCCAGGGTCACTACCAAAGCTGGTGTGTGTGTGTGTGTGCGTGCGTGCGTGCGTGTGTGAGATGGGGTTGGGGCGGTAGCCTAGGCCTGTTTACAAATCCACTCACGCTCGCACTCACAGCCCAGTAGTCCTAGCTAGCTCCACTTCCCCCTGTCTGACTGCTTCTCTTGCAGCTAAACACAGGGCCCTGTGGGGGCAAAGCTAATTGTTTTTCACCACGCGTTTGTTGAGTCACTCAACACAGGGGACCCAGAGCCCAGAGGGAAGGAGGAAGAGGGAATCCCTCCCACCACCACCCAACCCACCCACCCTCTTCCTACTGTAGTTCCACCCCTCCAGCACTAACACGACCTCACTCGACTCCCCGATTGTAATGGAGCGTGACAATCCCGATTCTGCATGTACACAAATGTGCTGCGCATGCATACACACACACACACACACACACACACACACACACACACACACACACACACACACACAGACGCAAACACATTCTAACATTTACCATACATTCCCCATGGCTTCACATCACGTGGTTGGCATACTCTTCTAGTTTGTTGATCATTTATCACTTAGGCAACAGGACAAGTGTGAAGCTCTTTTTCTCTCTCTCTCTCTCTGTCTCTCTGTCTCTCTCTCTCTGTCTCTCTCTCTGTCTGTCATGAATGTGGCTCTTTGTAAGTCAGATGAAGAAAGAAGCACTTGTTGTGCACTGCTCGTACAGATCTGAAAAGGTGAGGCAACGATCTGAGCAACATTGTGGCAGTGGTTGGAGTGACAGACACACAGAATGTGAAATAAAGCTACTTTGTGCAGTACACTACTGGAAGAATTACTGCCTAAAATTACTCTGCTTCTAAATCATCCAAATGAAGAGGCAGTTTGAGTTGGAAAAGAAATAATGTTTTTTTAGAGTCATTGGAGGTTGAGGATTAAAATAGCTGGGCCATCACAACGCTAATATAAAAACCTTTTACCGGTTTCACCTGCAACCTTGCCGTTTCATGAATAGTGTTGGAAAAAATCTCCATGAAAGGCTTTCGTTTTTTTAAATCTCCATGAAAGGCTTTCGTTTTTTAGATACTTCTTTTTTTTTTAATGGATGGTTGTAAAAAGTATTTTACTGAAAAATGTGTTTATTTGATTGATATTTGGGTCCTCCCCCATATTCATAAATTGTGAAAATGTAGACTTCTCTTCAAAAGGGATTGTTTGCTTTATTTTTTACAAAATTTGGACTGGGTGTTCACGGGCAGTTATTGCATACAATAAGGCATCATCAATATGTTTATTCATATTTGAAGTGCATACACTTAAACACAGATGAATTAGAGGCAGAAATTGAAGAGGAAAATAGAAATCCAAAAGGTATGCATATATTTCTGTCATTATTTAAGTAAGGAGACCATTCAGTGTGAAGTGTGAGTGTGAATGAATCAGGGTTTCAAATGTTCAATGACCTTGTGAAATGCATTCTTATAGTAATCTTGTCACTGCTATTGGGAGAGAATTATAATTATTTTGCCATGGTTTTTGACTGACTCCAGACTCCCATCATCCAACACGTGATGTCAGGGCACACACACTATCACATTACAGGAGGTAGGCCTACTTGACAAGCAGGGCAACATGGCTGCGCTTTCTGCTTTTTTTTTGCTGTTACATAACCAGCCTATAGGTCTACATACTGTAGACTCACTGAAAAAGAGATGATTGTCTTGTCCAGAGGTTTTTGAAGATGCGGAAGAAACCAAAACAGTCGACAGCGTAGAGAGCCTAGGCGAAAGAGTAATCAGGAAGTGGCAGGCACCAGGATAGTGCTACATGCCATCATCCTCGGCAATCACTCAAAACAAGTATGATTGTCCTCCTGTCGGTGGGTCTGGTCATCTGTGGGTCTTCAGGTGGCTGTAGAGGCAGATCATTGATCCACAGTCTCCATTGCAGTGGGGGCATGTGTGAACGATTGAGCCTAGGTGATTTGATGAGTAATCAGGAAGTGGCAGACACCAGGATAGTGCTACGTTGCCATTCACCTCAGTCACCAAGACACACACAAGAGTCATCATCATGTGTAATGACACTGACACCCTTGTGTTGCTCTTTACTGTAGTATGCAAGTTGCAGCCTGGCTCAGCTTCCGCACTAATGTACAAAGGCCATGCTGTAGGCCTGGCACTGTCCTTTTTAGAGAAGCCTACATTGTCACTATTTTCTGTTTAATAGTATAATAGTATAATATGTGTATACATCCATCCCTTTAAAAAACTATATATGAAACTTATGAAATTAAATACTTAGGGTTGGGTATCTCAACTTTTAGGGGCCTTTTTTTGAATTAAATAAAATCTATAAGACCTTTATTCTGTAGATCTTTTTATTCCTCTATTCTATTTATTAAATGTTTTATTTATGTTTAAATGCCTTTTTTATGCCAATTGCCTTTGTGTATGATGTGCTATAGGATGTGCAGATGACATTTACAGACCACGTGACTTTTGTATTGAATGGCAAAATGTTACCTTGTAATCAGGCCTACATTTTTGAGGCAAGGCCACTTGGCCTTTGGTGTTGTCCATTTTTTTAGGGCACAAATGCCAGGGCAGGAAGGCCATCAAATAAAAAGAAATATTAGTCCATTGAAAGAATTAATTGTGGGTTACGGATTTTAAATGTAGACTATCTGCAGTGAAATAAATACATTGTGGTATTTACAATCTTATCCATGCTTAGCCCTGCACTAATCAAAGTTACTGGATTGGTTTAAAGATGAGGACTCAGGGGAGTTAAGAATTCAGAATCTCAACAAAAGACACTAGTGTCTACATGACAAGAAAGAGACACTGGTGTCTACAGTACATATTGACAAGAAAGAGACAGAGAGACAGCTGTGGCATTAAGGGCACTGTGGCCTCAGGGCATGCAAGGGCAGAAGAGAGGCATTTATTTTTTACAGGTTCCCAGCTGAAGCAGAGAGGCAGTATTTCTGAAAAGAAATAAGTGGCAACCTAGCTCAACTAGCCAAGTTTGTACACTCATTTCAGGGTTAGCATTAAACATGTCGGCCAACAAACATTCACACAATACTTGCATGTGTTTGAAATGCCCAAGTGTTGAATCGCATACTTTCACATGCTTTCCATTCTAAGGTTAATAATTCTATGATTACGTACGTTGATCACGGTCTCCAAGGATGTTCACCCAGGGCGGTGCGCGGCCATTGGACTCTGGCCATGCTGACCACTGTGTGAATAGCTGTCAGCTTGGTCAGAGTGCTGTGGCTGCGTCTTGCCTTGGGTGAACGTCCTTGTTGATCAATGTGTCTCCTCTGCCAGGTAAGAATGATTACATTCAGCCACAGACTCATCCCTCCTCGGCACACCACAAAGCACCTTGGTCAGCCCTTTGTGTTAGTAGTCATCAGGCTCCACTTCTAAGCTTTACCCCATAAGAACTTTAAGACCTGCACTGTCTGTACTAACTTTGACAAGTGAGACTAACCCATGGACTAGTTAGTAGGTTGTACATTGCTGAACTTTGACAAATGCCTGTTAAGGATAAATGTATAGCAAAATATCTGTATTGATTTATATATTCATATATATGTCACAGGGTGAATGGAGAACCAGGTAGATTGAAGACAGAGCGCTCGTTTTTAGGCACGGGGCTTCGGGGCGAGGCGGGGCTTTTCGAGATAGGGTTTATTAGCGAGGCTCGCGAGGAGGAGGAGGAGAAGGAGGACGCGGCGCTGCGAGGCGGGGGTTTATTACGTGAGGCTCGCGAGGAGGAGCTCAAATAAACCGTCCTCCTTCTCCTCCGAGGAGGAGGAGAAGGAGAACGCGGAGAGGCGGGGCTTTGATGTGCCGACGCGGACCTGTCTTTTGTTGTTCCCCCCCACATAGCAACCAGGAAGCTACGCTAGGGGAACGCTGAACACGCGTGCACACGCACACGCTTGTCCACGACGGAGGCGCGCCGACTTAGTGGAGCTTGAGGCCGAGGAAGCGCGCCCTCGCGCCTCCAGGCGCGAGTGCCCGCGCTGACCGGCCGATGCTCTACTAGTCGACTCAGCGCCGTTTGAGTTGTAAACCGATAGGGACAGAATAGTTCTTTTCATGGATCACTGTGTGTGTGTAAATGGTAAAATGTGTGTGTGTGTGTGTGTGTGTGTGTGTGTGTGTGTGTGTGTGTGTGTGTGTGTGTGTGTGTGTGTGTGTGTGTGTGTGTGTGTGTGTGTGTGTGTGTGTGTGTGTGTGTGTGTGTGTGTGTGGTCGCAGCCATATATGTTTGTGCACAAGCCTGGCTTGGCTTGTGGCTTGTGGTTTCTAGTGTTGCTTCTACAGAATTGCTGGGTGGGTGGTAAAAACGAACGCGCCTTCCTCAATCTCCCTGGTTCTCCATTCACCCTGTAACATATACATTATATTTATATTTTATTGATAGACTGGTAATCACAGTACATACAGTAAAATTATGTTCACTCACTCATTCATTCAGAGATCCAGTGCAGATATCAAGGGCCATGGTTAGGGCTCAGTATCTTTATTCTCACTTCTGTTGCTGCTGTGACACCTGAATTCCCCTCCAGGGATCAATATAGGTTTATAATACTTTTTCGTATTGTACAACATGCCTGCCTAAAAAAAGTGTGCTCCTCGGAGCACAGATCTCCGCCAGGCCTGGTTGCCTGCTCAACAAAAACAAGGACTTTTTTGCCACCCTCCATATTGTATGTCGATCCTGGTCACCCAATAAGCTACAAAGTATTTCATTATTGAGACTTTTAACACTTAAGCCATACTGTATATAGATCGTTGTACGTCGAATAGCAAAAAAATTGCAGATCTACATGCTCACATTGTGTTGTATATCGTGACACGTCTGCTATTTTTGATTTATTTTTAATATGGCTGGTGATTTACCAAATTGTTTTTATTTTATTTTATTATTTTATTCAAATGTTATGTGATAGGGACAATGAATTCCAGTACAGAGCATGACACTCATATGCTGCAACTATTGCCTATCTAATAGCTCAATCTGCACAATGAATTTTTTTGTATTCTTTTTGTTTCGCCGCTGAATGTAAACACTAGCGTGTCAAATGTTGTAATTGCCAATTTTATTTTTTATTTTTCAAATCTTTCAAAACATTTCAAAAACAGCAGATCTATGTGTTTTGAGGTTCCAGATTGGCTATTTTCAAATAGCTGAACTATAAAATAGGGCATAAGTGGTTAATACTACTAACTACTAACAACAGAATTGCATGGAACTTGGTCAAGCCTGACAACACTGGAATTCACTGTTCCGAGAGCCCTGGAAACAGACCCCTAGCTACACTATTTATTCTCAATCACCCATAGAATGTCAGCAACTACACAGTGGTTTCAGAACAACAGTATCCTGGTTTACCCTCTGTGTTGTCCTTGTCTACTCGTATTCTCTCCTTGTTACGTGGACTACGTGGGCAGTGGACCAAAGGCTCACTCTGACACCGAGATGTTGCATCAATGACTTCAGAACTGTGTGTCTCTCCATCAGTAACATAATCACAACAGCATCTCCAACCGCACAGCCAAGCCCTTGACAACAAGACAATGGTTCATGTGTGGTCGGTCTGGGCTGAATGCAGATAGATCGCGCATCACATGCAGATAACTCTGGTGTGCGTGCGTGCGTGCGTGCGCGCACACACGTGCTTTTCTTCTCTCCCCCACCTTTTGATTCTGTCTGCCCTGCCGAGCTGAAATGGCTTCCCGTGGCTCAGAGTCACCCAGCTGTAGAAGCAGTTCATAGGTTTGAGTCTAATCTCACCGCTCTGTGTTTGACTAGCCTCGGAAACCCATGCCTTTTTTTTTTGTTACAAAAGAAAGAAAGTCTGGGGGAACCATGCAGGAACGGTGGTTTCGGAGTGGGAGTGAACCTTGTTATCTCCTAACCAATCAGAGTGCAGAGGGGCGTCACTCTAAATGTGGTGACGTCAGCGTGTTCCGTGCACAGGCCGGGGGGGGGGGGGGGGGAGGGGAGGCGGGGACATAGATTGGTGAAGCAATAGACCATATTCACACAGCGGCCATATTGGAATTTAACATTGAAAGTGCCGCCACCCGGGGTGGCTACTTTCATTGACTTCATAGAAACATGGCCGCTGTGTGAATATGGTCTATAGGAAGCGGCGCTGGAATCCAACCGCCTGGGTTTGGATCCGCCCTTCAAGACCATCGATAGGGCTCGCTCTTTCAGGCTAGTGTTTGACTGACCGGCTCTCTCGCCTCCTATCCAAATTAACATTGATTGGCTAAGAGCCCTAAATCTCCCCCCCCCCCCCCCCCCCCCCCACAAGCCACCCTAGACAGAGTCAGAGACAGGAGTGGTACTATACTGTATGCTTGTGGTTGTGTGAGCGTGTGTATAGGGCTGCAACTATTGAATATCTTCTTAGCGTTTATTCTATCATTTCATTAATTGAATCAAATAACTTTTTTTTTTCATCATAAATAATATCAACAAATAAATGCAGGGAAAACATTTAATAGAAATAGCGAAATCTAACAAAGAAATAACTATTTTTGCTATTTAAAAAAATCAATCAATTAATTGTTGCACCGCTAAGTGTGTGTGCGTCAGACTATAGATAGACTGTGTACAACATTTGTGTGTATCTACTGTACATTACTGTAGGTGTATGTATGCACTTGTGTGCATTTACAAAGAGATGCAACATTGGACTATTACAGTTGTCAGTTTTTGATTTAGATGTGTAATTTGAGGTTGTCCTCTCTTTGCCGGGAGCACTGTTCTTAAAAAAACATTTTCTTTTGTAGTCAGTGAGGTTGCTCTCTGGCACAGGCTCAATGAAGTTCTCTCTGTCTGAATGCCCCAGACACCCCCAATGTATCATCCCTGCTTACAGGATTAGGTAAAGGACATTCTATAAACTGCGTTTGCCATGGTCTAGCTAGGTCACTATGCTGTGTAGTACTAAAGCAATGAGAGGAGTTCTTTCACACAGTGAAATTTGAAATTATTAAAAATATATATATATATTTATTATTTTTGTGTTTTGTGTGCCTTGCTGTGGTTGAATCATATTGAAAGAGAAAATAGTGTATTTAAAAAGCACATTCAAAATTAGATGAGTTCACATTAGCAGCACAGTGAAACTGTCATTATTATTATTTATTTATTTGTACTTTTCCTCAATTTGTTCCCATGGACAATAATTCAGTATTAGAATAACATGCTTGTTATTCAATCAAATATGGGTTGGGTAATGGCTTATCTCGTGAAATTATCAGAATAGTAAATCCTCACAAAACGCTCAAAATACAGGACTGACTGGTTTACCAAAACAAGCAAGTACCCCCACACCCCCATCCACCCTGATTGGCAGCGATTCAGAGTGTGCCAAATGAAATGCTCCCAACCAGGCTGACTGAAAAGATAAAAACAGCTGTTGGATTATTTTAGAAGGAAGTAAGACCAAAGTTTAATGCGTTATCCTGAAATAATTGTACATCTGAATGAAATACCAAGAAACAGCATAGCATAGAAACATTTGCCCCAATCAGGGCATACTATACTATACAATATATACCGTATATGATATAGTATTTATGTATTACTATATACTGTAAGTCCTAATGTGATTATCGCCGCTTATGAGTGCCTTTTTTATACAACTTACCATAAACCTGTTACCTAACTGGTTGGTACCATAAATTGTGGCTTGTCTCCCTGGCGTGTGTTGTCATTTAATCCTCATGTGTGGGTGTAGTCTCTTGCTTGCCACCACAGAGTCATCATCATCATCATCATCATCAGCCGCAGAGGCAGCAGGTCGGTAATAAAGCTCATCAGCATGAGAGGCGGACCTCCCTTCATTAGAATTAATTTTCCTCCCTCGCTGTCTCCCGCTGCTCTCTTAAAGGCAGGCTAAAAATCCACTCAGGAGACACTAAGGATTCATCTCACAAAGTCATACTCAGCCGCAAAATGGGTCAGAACCACAATAGTACCCAGAGAAATTGCTCCCAAGCCTGCACTTGGCGGTCCAAAGAGGGATGCTTGAGCCCCCCCCCCCCCCCACACACACACACACACACACACACACACACTCACACACACAGAGAAAGCAACCCACATCTCTCTCTTCCTGTGCCATTGGCATTTCCATAGAAACAAGACATACTGAATAGGGGTAGATAAACATGGTGTCAATATAAGAACATTCGCCCCGATTCACTAAGAAATTTATGACCATATTTTGATCTTACCGGCATTTAAGACAATATTTTGCATGAAGAAAATTGTCTTAACCCATTGATACCTGGAACGCATCTGTGTCGCTTTAGATGTCTTTGGCTATTCAAAAATAGCAGATATACAAGCTCATAGCGCGGCACCGAGTGCCGCGCTACGAGCTTGTATATCTGCTATTTTTGAAAAATCTCGAAAATATTTTTTTTAGATTTTCTTTCAAAAAACTGTTAGGATTTAGAAGACCTTTCTAGAATCTTCTCAGGTCTTAATGGGTTAAATGCCGGTAAGATCAAAATATGGTCGTAAATTGCTTAGTGAATCGGGGCCATTGTATCCACTGGGCTTTTGGTGTCTCTGCTTTTATATTCTGTTTCTGTTGCTATATTGACTATATTCAGCTGAAAAAGGTACACACTTTTTAGCGAGAGGCTCTAAGGATTGCAATATCGGTGTTACAATTTGCTCCTACATAGCTAGAACTTTTAATGGTTCTAAAGGTGATTTGTGCCTGTTAAACTGGAGAAAATCGCCAGCAAACAGTATCAGTCATTGCAGACAGTTGTTGAGTAAAGTTGGCAGGACATAAGGTTTTATTAGTCCCACTTAGACCTGCTTGTGAGAGCTCAGGGTTCTAAGGATGGCAGTGTGTCAGTTTGTTGCTCAGTCGCTCGGTTCAACCACTTTGATTCAGTTGGGTGAGAGGAGCAGCACAGCCTCTAGGGGTACAAGGGCTTTTGGACTCTTGTGTTGTGTCTCAGTTCCATACTATATTAATGATTTAATTTACACAAATAACACTACGCTGTACTTACAAATGCCTACATGTATACTAAAATCTCTGGATTTTTAAGTGTGGTGGTAAATGGACGCTATTGTGACGCAATGGAACGAGGGAGAGCTATTCTCATCAGCATCGGCTTCCTACAGTATTACCTTGGCTCAGTTAGGAACATGCTTCATTTGGTACAGTACCTTATTATCCAAAAAGTTACATGAATTGAGACAACCTAAAATGGTAGCGCCATGTGACCGCTACATGGTGCTTCTAGTTTGCATGGAAATCAGCATGTACCAGCTGAATATTCCCACTAATCAATCCTTTCACATTAAAGGAACTGACTGACACCAACAAACAAAGTTGACTGACATACAATGGACAAACTGTGGATGAGTTTTTGGACTTTGTATGTTGTTTTTGTATTTTATTTAAAAAAAAAGAAATGATGTAAGGATTGCCCGCCCTCACTGCATGGTATATCCTTATCCTACACCGCAAACTAATAACTTGATGTTTCCTCCAAATACAAATCAAGGAGCCTAATGCATCCTACTCTTATAGTTGTTGCTGTAATGAGACAGTCCTAAGCAGCCTTTCCTAAAAATTCTACTGTATTTAACACATTGGGTGCCAGAGGTTTATTAAAATATTATACGTTGAGTGCCTGCATTTCTTCCATCCACTTGCGTTATACGTTTCGTGCTGTAGAAGCCCCGACGCGGAAGTGCATGTAAACAAAGCGTGCGTGCGAGACGGCGGAGGGTCCCGACTAACGCCTGGAACAATAATATTTCCAACGCGATCCTCCATTGCAGCGTGATCGCCGATCGAAAACGGCTCGTTTCCACCACGTTAAAAAGAAATGGAGATATTAAGCTTTTAGTCAAGGAGATAACATTGAAAACGCCGACCGGAAGGATTTTTGACATGGAGCCACATCCAGCCTCTTCTTCTCAGAAACTCCTTGGGTGATGTCAAAGTTTCGTTTTAGCGCCCCACGTGGGTATCTCGTATAAAAATAGAATTGGGTCAAAAATGGTCCGGACCGTTTTCGGCACTTCTCGTTTGGATCCTCAAAAACGGTCCGGACCGTTTATGGCACTCGATGTGTTAAGTAAGTAGCTTCCTTGCTAATGAGACTGAGCCTTTGTGTCCTAAGAAACCGTTGATAGATGAGACGTCTAATAAGACATCATCACCACTCACCAGGGCCTGTGAAAACCACCTAGTGAGCCACTGAGACAGCCAAGAAGCCAAAAGTTTGGAAGAACCAGCAGGCCTAGAGTACATCAGTCACGTTGTCAGGCAGCAGTAGTTGAGTGGGTAGACAGGCCGTCTGGGAATTGAAAGGTCACTGGTTTGCCCAGTCAATGTGTCGAAGCGTCCCTGAGCAAGGCACTTAACCCCTAACTGCCCCCCCCTACAATAAAGGTCTATCCCGTTGTGTCATCATTCTGAACTGACCACTGTGTCATTATCTGGATTCAAAGGCCAAATGGAAATGAACGGGAACTCAGCATCAATGCAGCCTCAGCAGCAGGTGTCTGCAAATCCTTCTTTTTATACGAGTCAGAGGATTTGCAGGCAGCTGAAGAACCAGACTGTGATTGAGGTGACTGCAGTCTGACACTTTCCCACCATTAAACACCATTCACAACACTTTGGTTGACAACCTCTGCTGTTTTCTTCAGTTTTGCCTTGCAGACATGAATCATTGTGGTGGTAGTCAACACAAAACACTATGGTAACCTTTCTTGATTGTGTATGGTTTCAGATGGCTTACATAGTGGTGTCACACTTTACCACTTAAGCCCTATATACTTTGCTATACGATGAAAGGGAAAATAGCCAGTCTACAAACTCACAACGCATAGCTATGCAACGTGTTTCTGAACTTGTAGATTGCTATTTTTGAGACATTTTGAGATTTCGATATTTATTTTGGGATTTAATTTAACATTAATTAATTTAATTTTAAATTAATTGTAAACGTTTTGTTTATAATGACTTACCCGAAATAGGGAAGCCAGGACTAATGTGGTTTATTCATTCTCTGATCTGGAGTCAGACAATGTGTTGAGCTGTGCATGGATAACCTCCCTCCGGCCATAATGGATTCTCATCTTGGGCTAAACTCTTCACACGCCCTCTGTCCCTCGGTGTCGCTCTAATCCATTGTTTTGTATTCTTCCGTTTTTCATTCTCTTGTTGAAGTCCCTTTCATCAAGATCTGGACTTGATGATGAATCCATGAATGCTTCCTCTGTGCCTAGTTAGATTTCATTACTGGCCCACCACTGTGGCTTGTTTAATAATGATGGAAATCCTGCCACGGCCAATTTCATTGGCAGAAACAAACTCCAGCAGTGGTTCCTAAATGATGTGCTGGTGTTCTCAGATTCAAGTCCAACTGTGCCTTGGGATTTTGTGAACTACACATTATTGCAATATGCCATATGTACAACTACTGTATATGAAACATATTTTTATTTACTATATCGCTACTTTGTACAGAGGTTATTGATACACCCTAATAAAATAGATTACCGAAGTCCTGACGTCACTGATGACACTAGAGGGCACTATCCCCCTGGGTCATGGATTATTTCCCCCTTAGAAATTCCCCATAGAGAAATCTTAGATCACGTCATTTAAGAACTGTGTTCCAAAAATAAACTAATCAGACATGCGATTCTGTCAGGTATGTGACTCTGTGTCATTTATGATATTGGGTTACCGGTACATTTGACGTCTGTGTTTGAAGATTATAATTTCTTTCTTACTCTTTGGCTAAATTTGCACTTTTTCACCGCCAGTTGATGCCTCATATCCATATGAGTAAAATCGCCGGGTGTTTAATCCGTGGCCCAGGGAGATAATGCCTTCAAGCAGCAGTGATGTCAGACATATATATATATATGCTCAGCCAGAGAAACCATCAACGGTTATAATGCCATGAGGAGCCATATAGCGTATTGCTGTTTTCACTTTGTACAGCCTTGTATTGTCATGTTAATATCGTAATTTTCATTTTCTCCGAGGACAAGATTATGAGGCTTTCTGGAAGGTTGTTGTTTTTTTACTGTGACATGTGACGTACATTTAGACCTTTCAAAAATAATTGAAAGAGAACACAGTCCAAAAGGAAATAAAGTCCTTGAATGGAGTCTGCTGCCACGCTATGATGAACTGAAGGGCGGGAAGTCGACATAAACAATTGAAGCTGACACAAAGCGCAGCAGTGTCTGAGTGGAGCCCATTCCCTTTGGTTTCTCTTAGAGCCAGAGGGCCAATGCTGTGTTGTACAGTAGACACATCTACAGGACAGGTTGTCATATCTTTACCATCAGCACAGTTGAAGACTATGCAAGTTTAAGTAGTTGTTCCTTTAATTATTAAGCATTTAAGCTCACAACCCTTCGACTTGTTGTGAGCTTTCAATCTGTTATTTGCTGGGGGGGGGGGGGGGTTTGGTACACTTTTTGCTTCCACTATAATGACACGCCCAAAATAGGGACGCCAGGTTGAAAGTGGTTAACCCTTCCATTGTGTTAGGGTCTTTTTTGACCCGTTTTCAAGTTTGAATAGGTAAAAAGTACCCTTTACATTTCTTTATTGGAACGAGGCTTCATGATATCCTCAGAAATAGCCATTTTAACACAACAAAATTATTTATCATCATTTTAATTAATTCTGATGGTCTCAAAAAAAAAGTGACACTTGTGGTGTTAGGGTCCGAAATGACCCGGCAAAGAAGTGTGGCTCAATTCCTCCCCAAATTGTCAATATTCAATGTTTACATGTTTGAGAGTGAGAGAGACTTGTCCTCAATTAGCATTTGCTATCAGGAGTAAAATAAAGTTTGAGTTTATGAAAAATAAATGACTTTTTACCTTCTATGGTATACGGGTCATTTTGGACCCTAACACCACTAGTGTCACTATTTTTTCAAAAAAAGGAAGTCTAATTATTATTCTTAATTATTCTATTATAGCTAGATAACATCATTATCCATTGCCTTCATTATAGGAAATTTAATGAGTGAATTTTAACATTTTTATAATAGAAAACGAGATATATTGAAAGATGAAACCCTAGCCCTAACCCAACATAATATTTTAAAAAGTGTTTACATGGATATGAATGCATTACAAGTCAGCTATGAGGTGGGAGAAAGAAAATAATGAAAATACATTTTTTTTGTATTTTGGGCTGATTTAAATCACGGGTCAAATTTGACCCGCTAACACCACAAGTGGATGCAGTTTTCTAACACAATGCAAGGGTTAATCACTTACTTCATTGACCGGGGTCCCCTCCTATTTTCCCACTACACCAAATCTCTTTGCCGACAATAACCGATCTACAAGCTCACAATTATGCGTCCCGTTCACCCACAATGACATGCCCAGAATAGCGCAGGGTTCATGTGGTTAAAGCATTGTTGTGCCAGGGCCAGGCCTGCCATCAGGGTTTTACTATCTGACACACACACACACACACACACACACACACACACACACACACACACACACACAATACTGTATATATGCATGTAGCCAATTTGCTTATATGCAAAATGCATCTAAATGCTACCGTGACATGTCATGTGACAATGCATCACTCACTTTATTTCTGTCAAACAGTGGGTCTGCTACTAACTGTTATTTTCATTCATTTAGATTAATCTGTTGATCCCCCCCGCCCCCTCCCCCACAATTATTAGTTTTTATGTAATTTAGACCATAATATTATGGTACAATGAAGTAATACATTTCAAAATTATTGTAAACAATCTGATATGAACTCAAACAGACTTCTTGAAATTGATTAACCACATAACCAAACACACCCACATTGTTTTATGTATTTAGAAAGTACAGTATCTGAAATTATTAAAATTGTCTTTTCACCTATACTGACATGCCCAAAATTGGTATGCCAGGGTTAAAGTGGGTAATATGTTTACCTTAGAAGTAAAAAAAAACAAATATTGTAAATAGCACATATACAGTATTTACGTATTACGTATGGAGTTTTGAACTGTATTGTCAGTGAGAGTAATGACACCATACTACTGGCTCTGGAATGGTGAACAGCAGGGCTTTATGTAAGATAAGAGTCAAACATGATGTAATCTGGAAAATCTTCTTTAGCCAGAAATATGATATCCCAACCTTGTTAGTCATAATCCTGTCAGCATTGACTGATTTGGAATTCTGACCTATAACCTTTTAGATAGCAGAGGTCAGTGGAACTAGTAGCTCTTTGATGTACGTCAAATTCAAAAATATTCACAACATGCCCAGAATCGGGACGCTACTATGTGGTTCATGTTGTAAAAGTCTCATTGATTGTTCTCAATATGTGTGTGAGTCACATTACTACTGTAGCTGTAAACATATCGTTTTGTGGGTTTCACTTCAGCCTGGTGTTTGGGTTTGAGTACTGTAATCAATTTTTTTTGTTGTTGTTAGAATTAAACTGGTGTTGTGGGTTCAAGTCCCATAACTATGTGGATTAGAGCAGTGTCTATCAACCTTTTTTGTGCCAAGGCACACCTGGCATAGCCAAAAAATCCCAGGGCACACCTAGATATACGGTATATATATATATATATATATACTTATATATATATATATATATATATATATACGGTATATCTATATACACACACAAGGGGTGTGCCGATACACTAATTTCACGAAACGATACGATACGATATTGGGCACACAACTTCAATACGATTTCGATACGATACGATACGCACTTTTTTTATCATGAAAATATATGGGGGAGAAAAAAAGCAAATGCAAACAAATATTTCTGTTTTTGCATTATTCAGACATGCAAACTTGTAGCTTTTCAGCTTCCACTAGCCGTTTTGAATCCAAATAGGGCAATAGTGTGACACCTGACCCGAAAAAAAACAGCATTTTGTCACCCTTTTCACCTCGGGGCTGTTTGCATGCCTGATTATTATTATTGTTAAAAAAAAAAAAAAAAAAAAGTTTTCTTTTTTTCCCAAAATTTTATTTTTTCAAACCTTCTTCAAACGGCGCGGCACACCTCAGCAGTTAGCCTGGTAAACACCCCCTCCCTCCGGAAATCTCATGCATTGCATTGCATTTGGTTTCAGGAAGGAGGGTCTGGGATTGCTCACAGAGTAAAGCTGCCCGAACCGCTGCGCATTCGAACCAATCAGCAGCTGCTAGGGGCGGGATCATCCAATCACCTGCCTAGTAGCTTGAAAAAATGAAACTCCGTCTGTCATCGATTCTGCGCCCGGAGTCTCAGATGCAAGTACGCTGTGAAACAAAATGTGTGTCGCAAGCTTCTTCCATTTGACGGAGTGAGGTTACTCAGCAGTAGCCCCGGCCCAAAATTGGGACGTTTGCCAGGGTTGATATACACTGGATTAGAGTCCCTTTTGTTAGCTTTGTGGGGTTCGATTCCCCCTGGTGGTGTGGGTTCGAGTCTAATCAAACCCCATAACTAGTGTGTGAGAGAGCAGTGCTTCCTGTAGTACCTGCACTAGCTACATTTTATCATTGGAGCTAGGGCCGCTCATACATCTGTTTCTCAGACAGAATGTAACAGTGTTTTTACTGTACTTCACAATGACGTTATATGTGGGAGTTAGCTATGTAAAATTTACTGGATTACAGATACTGTATGACTAGTTGGACTGATATCGCATGTTGAGATACCAAATCTCTGGCGCCCCTGGGTTAGATTACCATGCCTCAAACATGGCAGTCACATGGCAGGTGCACCACTGAGTGGGTCGGCTGAAATGGTCAGCCGAGACACTAGAGCCTGGCCCCCACATACTGTATATGCACTCCCCCACCCAGAGTGAGGTGATGGAGTGAAGGATTGGGCAAAAAGCGGCCTCCACAAATCCACCTTCGGCATTATTGGGACTATTTATAGAGAGGTGTACACGTGGCAGCACACACACACACACGCGCACACTCACACGCACACACACACACACACACACACACACACACACACACACACACACACACACACACACACACACACACACACACATACACACACAGAGTGACGGTCCATTATTCATCACAACTCCACATGTCAGCCATGTGTACTACACTTCACTCATTCACTTACTCAACAACCCCCACCCTACACACACACACACACACACACACACACACACACACACACACACACACACACACACACACACACACACTGTCCATCTATCTATCTACTGTATGTCACACTTCTTCACTCACGCATATACAAATAGTATTCTTTACATCTGTATCTGGCCTATTTATCTCTCACTACTTTCCTCTTTCTGTCTTCTTTCTGTCTTCTCTCTGTCTCTGTCTCTCTATCTCTCTCTCTCTCTCACTCTCTTATCTCTCTCTCCCTCTCTCTCCTCACACACTGTATTCCCTTGTTCTCAATCACTCCTCTATAGTGCTCTTTCTCAGCCGGCACACGTCCATCGCTGTGTTTCCACGGCTCTGTTAAATTATTCACATCAGGGCCATTACTGGGAAAACTCGTCCCCCTTTACGACCACCCCCCCTCACCCCGCACCCTGCACCCCGTCCCCGAAAACCCATCAGGATGAGACAGGTGGTCCGTGAGGATTGGAGGGTGGGGGGGTGCGGACATCTTGCTGGAATTTCACCACAATGGAGTGAAAGTGCTCAAGTTTCTGTACTAGAGATGAATCACTCCCAGTGATGTCTCGGTGAATTATTGAAGACGGCGGCCCGCACGGTTAAATCTGTGTGATTTCAGGCTCTCGACGTGTTGAAAGACGGATGACCCCGGAGTCAGCGGTCACCTACAAAGACTGGTCACAAATGTGTTCATCAGTCTCTGCATCTCCTGGAGTTACGGGTAAATGTTAGTGAGGGGTGTCAGTGAGCAGCATATGTGCTACTAGCAACACTGTTTCCTTGGCAAGCTAACATCGATCTCGGCGTGGGAAAGTCCTTAAAGCAGAGCCTCCAGCGTTGAGCTCTTGATGTATAGCAGCATCTTGTTTCATCACACTTTACTTATCTAGATTTTCTACACTTATGCAGCTTACTAATAATGGCTGGACGTGAATCTTTTAGGGGAGCAGCTTTTCTAACCCAAAGCTAGACGCCAGAGAACCAATAAAGACAGTAGGAAATCCATGCATTACTGTATGTCATGCTGGTGCACAATCTGGAATTGCTCTTATGAAAGTGAAGGGGAGACATGGGCAGCTTTTGTCTGGATTGTGGCATCAAGGGATCTTTATATTCCAAAGATCAAAACCAAAAGAAATCAACCAACAAAAGAAAATCCTTTTCCATCTGTCCCAAATCTGTTCCAACCTTCTCTAAAGAACCGGTTTGACATCCCAGATTAGGGAGCCGGTCTCTGGGTGTACGAAGGAAATATTTCAATGCCTAAAACTCTGTGTTGTTCTGCTTTAATTGCCCTCATAAGTGTCTTCAATGCTCCACTGGTCAGGGAGAATTATGACTCTTTTTGGGCGACTGCTCAATATTTAGCCCAACAAAGATGTGCCATTATTTCTCTCTCTCTCTCTCTCTCTCTCTCTCTCTCTCTCTCTCTCTCTCTCTCTCTCTCTCTCTCTCTCTCTCTCTCTCTGTCTCTCTCTCTCTGTCTCTCTTTTGTTCTCCCCTTCCCTCAGTTACCTCAGAAATCACAATAAATGAACTCTGGCCTCCTGCTGACAGTGCTGAGGCGGTGGCCAGGAGTCCAGCCCTCCACTCAGTGGCACACCACTGTATCTTTGTCATTTATCTAAATCCTGTAAATCAATTACAGCGCTCTAGGTGCCAGGGTGAGGGCTTTGAGTTTTAATTTTCTCCTCCTGCCTGGGGACCACTGCAGACTCCTCTCTCCTCCACCGGCATTGTGGCTTACGGTTTAAGCAGAGGTAGACAATTTTGTGGCTTACCATATCTTGGATATTAGCCGCTGCGCGTCTCCGTCTACTTGATGAGTTCTATATTTGGCAGTGGCTGCCTTATGTTCCTCAGTGTTTCCTTTTTCAGACTTGAATGGCTCCAATTGTGGTTGAGAACAAAATCCTGCTGATCGATCAAGTTTATCTTATCTCCACCACGCAGCCAGGGATAAGTTCACCCTTGACATCCTTACCCGCGGCTTAAAAGATGTTTGCTCCAACTGACAGTTCCATGGACCACCCTGTAGATTAATTTGATGGAGACAGCACTGTCAGGCTCTAAATGCCCCGTACTGTGGTAGTACTGATTCTAACACATCACATGCTGTGCTCAAAACCAAACCGTGGTGCATGAAACACTGCCAACTGATTGACTTTGTACTCTGTGATATAGGCCTACAGTACTTTTGGTGTAGATTCACATTTGCATTTCAAGGAGGTAGGATAATCTGTTTATCATTGACATATGGTACCGCACTTAAGGAAGATCAATTTATCTAGTAGTAGTGTCAGCGTTCATTATTTTTGACTGATGATGATGATGATGGTTAAGGATACGGTGAGTCAGTGGGTTTGCATTTTGTACATACTGCATACCTCACGGAGAACCTTCGTTCCCAAAGGTTTTAAGTTTACATACACACTGGAAGGACACGACATTTATCGCCTAATGCAGTACTTTCTTCCATTTTCTTCCCCCTGTAGCAGCAATAGACTAGTCTGGCAGGCTGACTCTAAAAATAGTGTTTCAACGCTGCACCCCCGCCCCGCCCGTATACCCCACGCCCCCAACCTCCTGCTGCCTGCCTGTTTACTTTTACCTTTGTATCGGTTTTGAAGTCTGCATATTTTCCTGACCACCAATTTCAAAGATAGCATCTCAATTTCAGACCGGCGTGTGCCGTGTGGGACCTCTCTGGAGACGGATCCCTTTTAACAGTGCGTTGCTGAGAGAACAACCTGTAAAATGCTTTTCCTCTGAGTGATCGCCATGTCACAGCTCATTGCGTGGGAGTAGCTATCTAAGTGACGACGATCATTTAGATGACTGAGGCCTTATCGGAGCCGCATGTCAGACGGGCGTGTAACCTGGCCCGGTTTTTCACCGCATTTAATGTCCATGTCTCCAAGCACTTTGCACACTGCAGTGCTGATGCCTGGCAGTCTATGGACAGAGCCAGAGCTGGCCAGGGAGTTCTTAGAGTCGATAAGACCAACTGTGTCTCTGGACTCGTTGGCCTGAATGTTGTTATAGCATGTTATCTTTTACCACGGAGATAGATAGGCCTGGAATGTGTTAGCTCTGAGAAAGAGGGAGTGAAATGCATGAGTAAGAACCTGGTGAGCTTTATTCAACTACTGTGAGGGAGTGCACTGCTGAACTTTCAACTATCAATGCCTTCACCTTCTTCATTTGACCTTAGCCAAGTGCAAGAGTTGAATCCCCCGCTATAGTAACAGAACTGGCGGATGTTTCCTGGAACTGGAACACGTAAGGGAATGACTGATGTGCAAACAGAAAAGAGTGAGAGAGGAGGGCGTGTTTGTCTTTGTGTGCTCGATGGAGCACAGTGCACGGGGGGTGGTCAGGTTTCGGTCATATACCTTACAGAGCTAAAATGTATTTGTAAGAATAAACCCCCACCGAGGGCTGGAGGTGGCATTGGGCTGCAGAGAAAGAACCTGTGGTTTTCTTCCCCCCCCCTCTCTCTCGCTCTCCCTCTTTCTCTCCCTCTCGCTCTGTCTTGCTCTGTCTCTCTGTCTCTCTCTCCCTTAAATTCTCAAACACACGCACATGCACACTTTCCTCTGGCCCCTAGAAATTCTAAACCTCTTTTAAGCTTCAATTGTGAGCGGTCATGGTCGAGCTCCTGGCCTGGGAACAGCAGTAGCCAGTATGGGACAAGGAGCACTGTTAGAGATTAGAGCTATAGTAAACATTGTGTGTGTGTGTGTGTGTGTGTGTGTGTGTGTGTGTGTGTGTGTGTGTGTGTGTGCGTGTGCGTGCGTGCGTGTGAGTGAGTGAGTGAGACAGAGCGAAACAGATAGATGGGAATGGAGAGAGAGACAAGGTAAATAGACGAGGCTTGGAGAGCACACTTCCATCTGACTCCATCAAGCGGTTGCTAAAGCAGGGCTGAAACTCTAAGATGGCTTAATGCATTTCCAAGTGGCTGACTTTTGCAAGGTGCTCTTGCGATGTTGATAACATGCAAACGGAGGACTGTTAACAAAGACCTTGTTTAACAAATGGCCTTTTAAGAACCACTCGGTCAATGAAAATGGCATTTATCAACACTGCAGTGTCAATGATGTGAAAACATATCCAATCGCTATATGATTGCTCATTATAGTTCTCAAGAGTGTTCCTGGGGTTTGTTTTAACAGCTTCGGTTGCCAACTCTGACAACTGAAAGTAAGGGGAGGGGAATGATGGCAGTCACACACCTTAATTCTGCTTCTTTCTAAACAAATTCTTACAGGTTTGAAAAGGTGTGTTTTTGTGTGTTAGGGCAGGCTCCAAAATGTCACTCACCCTTTCAAGCCATGCAAAATCAGAATCCCATTGTCTTCTTTTTGTATCGATATCCATATGCTTTTAGCCGATGTGGAGTGGAATTTATGACATTTTTAATTCTCCCAGTGGTAACAGACTGACAATTATAGTAACACAGCAACAGCTAATGGGAAATGCTTAATTCTTAATGCGCTATAATACTATGAGG
Organism: Gymnoscopelus braueri; assembly: GCF_963280865.1. Lineage (NCBI taxonomy): Eukaryota > Metazoa > Chordata > Actinopteri > Myctophiformes > Myctophidae > Gymnoscopelus > Gymnoscopelus braueri. The sequence continues at coordinate 36,920,462 of NC_137615.1, read as the reverse complement.
AGATGCGTTTTTGGAGGTTGTCAGGTCTTCATTCAATTCAACTCTATTGTCACATCACATATTTCCTCTTGCAAACAATTGGGTGAAATGATTTGTCGTACAAGCACCATCATTGCAGTTTCAAGAAAGGTTAAATGAGAAAGAGAAAACTTTAAAAAAAAAAGCTGCATGACACTAATCTGGACTTTTGATGATGATACAGAAGAAGAGAAGATCAGATACATATATATACACATAAGTTGCATGATGCATAAGGTTCGAGGTAAAAAATTGCAATGGGATGAGGCAGTAAAAATAGCAGCAACAATGTCATACCAAAAACTATATAAAAAAACAAAAACAATACCTCCCTGCTTGGCACTCAGCATCAAGGGTTGGATTAGGGTTAAGTCGCTGCTACATACAGTACTACCATCATGTCCCGAGGGTGTACTTGTACATCATGCTGCTTCGCACTAAGGAAACAGGAGATAGGCTCCTGACCTGTGGGGCACCCGTTGATTCCCAAGGCTAATTACTTACCCTCTAGTGCCTCTGTACCACTTGAGAAACACTGATTTAATGCATGCAGTCATGTACATGTCACGGCCTATACTGTCAATCCATCCCATGCACATGACCCGTATTATGCTCATGTCAAGGGTTAAGACGCTTCCATGAAATGTCTATGACCCTGATAGAACAACGAGAGAGGGGCTGAGGTTAGACTTGGGCTGATGAGGTCGTACTGTGTCCGTTGCTGCCTTTACACCAACTCAGGTGCAATAACTTGTCAGACCTGGCTAAACATCATTACAGACTGTAGTAGGCCCACACCCTGAGGGGAAATCAATGCCCTGAATGTGAAATTAATGCTTCTTATTTGCCTCAATTTAGTGCTGAGGAAGGAAGACTGTTCAGTTTGTTTGTTGTTTCTTTGTTCATTACCTTACAGCATCTGACAGACACACCCAATGTGCAGTCCCACGTAATGTTTTTTTTTTTTTTAACTTTGTAAGTATCTCACTGATCCCAGTTAGTTTGTCAGCTTTTTATTTTCTCCTCTTATCTTTGTCCAAGGCCGGCTTCAGTCTCTTAGGTGAGCAGATAGAGGATTATAGAGATAAACATCCCAGGGATTTATGTTTAGGTCAATATTTCCTGTAGCTTTTTAATATATATTTTTTGTTTTGCTTAGATCAAGCAAAAATGTGCAGAGCAATTTCCCACCTATACCTTCACTAAACTTCTCTAAGTTATAGCCATGTTGTCATTGTATCCATTTCCACTCGTGCTAATGACGACGATGAGCTCAGCAGTTTGGAATCGTTATGCTAGGGAACTCCTCCAGAGCAACCGTTTGATGCAGAATCGCTTGTATTTTTTGTATTTCTGGATGTTCTATCCTCTGTTGCAGGGTCCTGGTGGAGTTGAGGAGGCACTGTCCGCTGACCCGTCGCTGCCATGGTCCCAGCAGGCCGGTGTGCGCCATAGCTTTGTCCAGGAGCACTTCCAGGCACAGTACAAGTGAGTTGTTCTGTCTCTCTTCCACCCAGAAATTGAGGGTGCTATTTTTGGGAAAGCGAACAGGCGTGAAGCACAGTATGGCGGAGGCCTATAAGATGTGTTTTTCATTTAACCCAATAAGACCTGAAGCCGATTCTACAAATGTCTTCTAAATCCCAACAGTATTCTGAAAAACGAATGTTTCTATATCAGTGGTGGTGCTCAAACTTTTTCATGTCAAGGACCCCCAAAATGATATGTATTTGGCCGCGGACAACCCATCTCAAAATATATTGTTCCAGGGACCCCTGGAAGCAAAGATTTGAGTTAAAATTGTTCGCTGTAAACTAATATGTAAAATAATGCTTTTTAGCTCAAATCAAAAAGTGACACATGATGCGTTCCAGGTCTTAATGGGTTAAACCCAAATAAGCCCAATTCATATTTGCCATATAAACCAGGCAGATGGATATCCACAAAATGTCGGCCTAGGCGAACGTCTGCTCGCGGTCCACTTTGGGTATATATGAAAATTTCCATCCACTGTGATGCAAAGTAGCTGAGCATGCAGCAGACATTTTTGTGTCGGTGCATACCTGTCCATGAGCAATGTCTCTCTGAGTATCTACACTGGACTATGAAAGGCAAAAGTCTACTGAAAGTCCACTGGATTCTCTATCCGTATACGTGTCTGCTCCCTGTTTTAAACACTACATAAGAACCTGAAACGATTCAATGATGTCCGGCGGTCTGCCAAACAGAACCAGGCAGTATATTCAATAATCTGTTTTGTTCATCAATCACTAACAGTTTTATGAAGGAGACACCGTTACGTATATTATGCCTTCATTATATTCTGTGTGATGCACAACAGTTTTGTTCGTTACATGCATTTAACCATTGTCACGTGTGGGTTAGAAAAATACATGATAAAATATGTTTTGCTTCTTGAAGGAATCATACACTTTTAAAGTGAAACAGACAAGCATCACATATAAAGCTAGTCTGTTTGATTCTGGAGACGATAAGGGTTTTGCCTCTGCCAACTATCCTGTGCCAAAAACAGCTATGGACAAGTTTGCGCCTCGCTATACTGTCGGTGGACCTGGTAGCAGGCGGGCGTCAAAATCGTGGTCCTCTTGAACCCAAAACTGCATTGTGCTGCTGATTTTCAAATGACACACCGTCGATTGCATCTCTCCTTCCACACCGGGCACACGGTGAGTCCTCAAAATACCAAATACACGCAGGCGGAGGAAAACACGCCACTTTGCCTCTAGAAATTGTCAATTTACCCGTTGGCTGCACACCTCACGCCAATCCCAAAATAGGGCCAAGAATGTGTGCTAATGGAGTATGACAGCATGATACTGCGTCCGCGACCTCCGTTCTCCAGAATTTCTCTCTCCATAAGCGTTGTCGGGCCTGGCTGGTTGTTCACGTTGTTCATGGTTACCAGTAAGACTGGGTGGATTTATGCAGTATCTGGATCTGTAATTTGACAGACAGGGCAGATATTCATTTTATTTGCATAATTTTATATTATGCTATATGCTATAATATGCCTGAAAATGTTGTGCTCTACCTCTCCTCCAAATGCTATGTTAAAACATTCAAGTTTTTGGCCTCTTGATGAAATGCAATGACACATTTGTGTGTCACCTAGTTTTCCAGTGACAATAGTATAGAGTAATGGAGTTAAATACATACTGTAGGTTTCCTTGGCCCATTGTTCAATACATTTTTCATGCCTCGATCCCTTACCCAGGTCAAGGCAAAGCAATAGGAAAATCAATTTAAAATGTCCCACTGTGATTTAATGAGTTAATCTGTTGTCCACAGTAATAGGTGGCATATTTTAACAAGACTAGGCAGGCCTATGATAACTCCATCCGGAGGATTTAGTGAATTATCCTCTGGGGCACGTCGACACGTGGTGGACCCTCCAGGGCAGATCCTTTTGTCTATGTTTATTCTATATATCTTGTATAACCCCGATATCATTCTCAGGGGTGTACGGTGTGTGGTTTGGATGTGATAAGTTAGCAGATCCCCTGGGCTAGTCCACACGTGGTAAACATGGTGAAAATATATTACTAAGGTGTAATATTACTAAGTGAAAATATATTACTAAGGTGTAATATTGACAATTGTGTGAAGATATATTACTAAGGTACACAAGGTACACATGTAATATTGGCAATTGTGTGAAGTGTGGATATTTCTTTAGCTGTGTTGTAGAGGACAGTGGCCACTACATTTAAGTTATATCCATTTGTGTTGTAGTTGTGTAGTGGCGAGGGCCACAGCATTTTACTGCATTTTACTGCTTTTATTTTATTTTATTTTATTTTTGTTTGCTTTATTGTTAAATTGGTTCTAACTGTAATTGTATCCTTGCTCTGTAAAGCACTTTGAGCTGCATTTCATGTCATGAAAGGTGCTATACAAATAAAGTTTATTATTATTATTATTATTATTATTAGTTCATCCGGACCACAGATACAGGCTGTGGGGAACAGGGACTGTCACAAAGGGAAAGCTGTGAACCATGTTGTGTCCTTTCTGACCATAAATAGTGCTGGACCTTTTTTAAGCCTCCACCAGCGGACAGCTTTGCCCAGAGGCATTATGTTTTCTGGTTGTCAGTCCGACCAACTGTCAGACCGTCTGTCCATCCGTCCATCCACATAGACATCCCAACCGTGTGAACATGACATCCCAGGAACACCTTGAAATCTCCACTTGGACTCAATGAACTGAGAAGAAGGTGGTCATAGATCAAGGTCCCTGTATCCTAAATACCTAAACAATGTCTTGAGGGAATTTCATGATATTTGGTACAAACGTCCACTTGGAACTCAAGGATGAACTGATTAACTGGTCAAAGGTCAAGGAACATTTTAAACTAAAATCTTTGCTTCTGGGGGTCCCTGGAACAAAATATTTTGAGATGGGGGTCGGCGGGCCAAATAAATATGATTTTGGGGGTCATTGACATTGACAAGTTTGAGCACCACTGATATAGAAACTTTTTTTTTTTTCAGAATACTGTTGGGATTTAGAAGACATTCGTGGAATCGGCCTCAGGTCTTAATGGGTTAAGTTCTATAAATGAAATCTCTGTGCGTGTGTGTGTGTCCCACGTTTCTCGAGGACTGATCAACTTCAAACGCAGTGTGCGTCTCAACGAGGAACTGAGGGAGTGAGTGATATGCCGACTTGTCGGTTGGATCAAATATTGATAAATCCGGAAATCCTCATAATGGAGTACCATGATGTCATCAATATGACGTCATACATAGTACTGACGGTCGGAAAGTTAATATATTGCGGGTATTGCCTAGCCGGGGGGGGTATGCCTTCTCAACAGGCATCTTTCCCGAGTAGGCCGGTGCCCAACGGGCCCAAAAGGCTCCGGTCTAGTATTTCGGATATTAGCTATAAATATATCACTGTCACAAAGTTTATACCCTTGCAGGCATTTAATAATATTCTCATATTTTAAAACATATAACATGAATTTCAAACATGTTTTTTTTGCCAGCAGCATTCCTCTCTGCAGCCACAATTAAGCTTGTAACTTAATGAACCCCAGACCACTGCTTTTTGGTAGGAATCATTACCTCCTCTTCCAAAAGCAGACGTCTGCTTGATTCCATGAGGGTTATAACATATGATCGCCCGGTTGTGCAACCCTGCTCCCCAAGTGCTCAGTGATGTTTCGGCCTGGGCGGTCTGCCCCAAGGCATTTCTGAAGCAGCTGCATCTGTGCGATTGCTGCCTGCCTCTCCTTATAGCTTTATTTTAGCTATTACTTTACATGAACATAAATAGAAATTTTATTTCATACACGTGTACACAAAGTATGCGAGCACGACTCCAACTCGTTTCAAGATACTGAGGTTTCTTACCGAGTGCACAGTCTAGAAGAGTTGCTTTAATAACAGAGAATCCATTTACACGTTGCCGTGTCAAGCCTTCATCGATTGACGCAGAAACGTGTACGTTGTTTACCAAGCCAACTTATCAATAAAAGTACCTTAAGGACAGGTCCGTGAGTGCTGGTATTCTCTGTTACTTCAGTAACAAAACACCCTGCTACTTGTAGACCCGTGACTCTCAACCTTTTTAATTTCAAGGATCCCCACTTTGAGTTATCTCAGAGTGTGTACACATGGAACAAATGGAACTGCTGTTAACAGTGTATGAACTATGAACCTTAATGTTTTATTCACATATCTCGAGAACAACCTGACCGATTGAGTTCAAACTCGGCGTGGACCCAAGGAAGTGACCGGAGGGGCATGTGTTCCCAATGGCCATCGTTCCCGAGTAGGTGACGCACAAAGGGTCAATCTTTGTCTCTCTGAGTCTACAGGTGCTGTAGCAGTAAACAAACTCAAGATTATGACTGCATGCCATACCCCCTTCTTTGGAAACATGCATTTCAACAATAGATGTTCAATCAGTCAGTCAGTAAAACCACATCCACTAGACTAGACCATCGTGCAAAAAAGTCTTGGGACGCTACGCTATACTATATACTATAGTTCTAACTGAATTCACGCCCGCAGTGGCAGGTTGTTTATACATTTCAGGTAAGAAATATGCTACAGTATGTAGTTACTCAATCTTGATTAATTTCACATCTACAACTGCTAGTTTAAAACTTTCACTACTTCCTTGCAGTAGTCCATTTCTGACTGTCTCAAGTGGTATTGAGTGTGTGCGCCGTCCTAATCCACATCTACTTCAGAGCACAGCACTCTTCTGGCACAGCACTCTTCTGGCTCCGCGTTTTGCTGGCTTGACCTTCTGCCTAAGTGGGGAAAGTGGTGGTCGCTCCTCACCATAGACAATGCATTGAACCTCGCTGCTTTCTCAGAATGCGGCAAAGTATAATGTTATGTTTGTCACATGACACGTTGTCACCGAAGCATAAATCAGGCTTCAGCAGCATGTTTGTGTTGGATTCTATTACAATCTAGTGACTGCAGTCTTACGATTTTGCAAGCAATCTGTGCCGAAGCCATCATTTTGCCTATCTGTCCAGAAGACACTGACATGTAATAACAGAGCTAAATTAAATTTCAATCAGAGTTAAACCTCTAGTGAGTCTGTACAACACAGTCTTATACTGTACAGTATGTGCCTCAGTTGGCTGGAGTTCTATACAGGGGCTGGTCCTCATTACATACTGTGACACTATGTTTGGACCTCATTGATTGTATTAGCATGTAATTGCTAGATACGGCACATACGTAATGGACATGTCATTATTTATTTTACAGAAGGACCTCTATCCTCAGGGACACAGATGCCTGTCTTTAGAGAACAGAAAACTCATTACATCCACACAGCCCTTTCAGTAATTACCAGGCAGGCAAGAACTATTCAATGACCCGACAACCAACCACCCTGTGACCTAACCTCTGTAGCTCTTAAGTAGGTAGAAAACACTGCTGGCACAAGTACTTAGTCATCATAGCACTTACTTACTGTCCTCTGTGAAATAATTGGGGTTGTTGGCTTCATGTCAAAGGTCAAAGTGTTTTAACTGCGCTGTCATAACACAGTTAGTCACCAAAAATCCCTAAAGCTGTGGATTACCGTATTTCAGTTCATGGAGTGATGTGTGTTTTGTTCTCTGGTGCTATTATTGGTTTACCTCTCATTGGACAGTGAAATGTGACAAACCCCTGGGTCACCACACTTTATTATCAAGTATTTCTCATGCGGTTGGATGTCATTGCATCCCCTTGTTGTCGTATTATTTCATTGGGCTTGGACTCTGCAGTTAACTGAAGCCAGAGTCCCTCTTTTTCCTCCTGGAGATAAAGGGGACAGTTCAGTCTTCACATAATAGAAGCACCTGACAGCTGTGCTCTCCTGGTAGTGCCGCTGCTGCATCACTCAGACACCCAGCGAACAAGATTCTTGCCAACAGATCGGTGCACAGGTTCAACCAGTCTTCAAAAGGACACTGTGTGCCAGGTCAGAGACATCATGAGAGAGCTGTAAACTTATAATAAATGGTAAATGGTGCATTTATATAGCGCGCTTTACATAGATTGTGCATTACGTTCACCCATTCACACACACATTCATACACCGGTGGCGGGGGAAACCATGCAAGGCACCAACCTGCTAATCGGGAGCAATTAGGGGTTCATCATCTTGCTCAAGGACACTCCGACACTAACTCTGGGGGAGCCTGGGGGGAGCCCGGGATCGAACATCCGGCCACTCTACTGGCCACTCTACCCCTGAGTCACTGCTGCTCTATATATTATGTATACAATATATTAAGGCAATGATCAATTAAACTGTTCATAGCAATTGTGTTTTTTTTTTTCTCCAGTCCATCATAAAGGAATTTGAAGACATCCCAGAGTCTGTTGATGTCTTCATCCACCTGCTAATATTCCCTTTGTTTGTTGAATTTTCCTCCATCTGCTGACTCCTTGGAAAATTGGCAGCTTGATGCTAATGGTGGCTATACATCTGTCAGAGCGCATCTCTTAATTGCTACCCCCACTGACAAATGTTTCAGCTCTGACACCCTGGGTGTGTCTAGACAGGAAGCAGCAGTCCTAGCAGCCTGGCAGGCAGAATCTGTTCTTCTCTCCCACTCAAACAGTGTGCTATGCCAGCCAAGCAGCGTGCTGGAGACGGAACAGAATCGCTACACAAGGCAAGGCTCTAAATGCCCGGCAAATAGCAAACTTTACCATATAAATGTACAGCGTGAAGCTGCTGTAGTTCTTCTGCACTGCAAAACTAATCGACTGCTGTAGCCGGTGTGTGCAATGCTAAAGAGAGACAGTGTTGTCTATCTCGAAACCATTGCAATTGAACTCAACAGAAATTTTTGTTTTGATCTTTTCTTTCCAAAGCAGTGCCCAAAGTGTAATATAACATGCAGAAGTTGACAGGCCAGAGAATTATCCCTCTAATAGCCTGGTTGGTCCCTATGCAATCATCATGGTCCCTTACACATTGTCACATAGCATACATGGTTGGCTGACTTAGGCCTATTTGTTTAAGTGGCAAGGAGGCCATTGATTCTTTGGCATTATTCATACTGGAATCAATGAAATCGAGATTTGTAGCGTGAGCTTTGGGAAAAAGTTCTCTCAAGGTGCATTTCATTCAGCTTCATTTAAAGGGATGTTAGAGTGACAGAGCTGCTTCAGGCAGTGTTCATTTATGAATCTATTATTCATTAGCCATTCTGTCCATTTCACACAGTGCTCAAGACTCTTCCCACAGGGAATTCGTAAATAAGCCTAAGACGTCTCATCGGTGCCAACATCGGTGCCAACATCGGTGCCAACATCGGTGACTCGCTGGTCGACGTTGGTGGATAGTGCCTCTGTGCTTTCCGCCAATTGTTGCTCAGTAAAGGAAAACCAAGTGGCGAGCACTTAAGCCATTAGAACCGGGAACACATCTGTGTAACCACTTTAACCATTATTTTATACTTTGGCTATTAAAAAATAGCAGATATACAAGCTCATGCGCTATGAGCTTGTAGATCTGCAATTTTTTGAAAAATCATGAAATATTTGTGCAAATCTTGATCTGTGCTTCTGGGGGTCCCTGGAACAACATATTTTGAGATGGGGGTCCGTGGCCAAATACATCATACTGTACATACGTATGATACATACATCATACATCATTTTGGGGGTCCTTGACATGGAAAAGTTGGAGCACCACTGATATAGCAACATACTGCTAGGATTTAGAAAAAGATAATTACATATGTATTCGACCGCGGACCCCCATCTCAAAATATGTTGTTCCAGGGACCCCCCGGAAGCAAATTTTCACGATTTCCCCAAAATTTCAGATCTACGAGCTCATAGCGCGGCACTCGGTGCCGCACTATGAGCTTGTAGATCTGCTATTTTTGAATAGTCAATGAAATCTAAAATGACACAGATGCATTCCCGGATTGAATGGGATAAGCATGTCAAACTATGGCCCTAGGAGCAGCGTCACTGGAAGCCCTGCTCGTCTCTCCACGGCATGACAAGTCACCTCTCTCTCTCGCTCTCTCTCTCTCTCTCTCTAAAGAGTCCCCTGCCTGAATCAGTTTGACTCCCTGACTGACCTTTGTTTTGCCTTCTGTCCTGATTTATTTATATTCGAGGGAAAAGCGTTAGATAAGTGGTAGTCCGGTATTCTTTCAGCTCATAAAGTAAGCTGAATCCCCTCTTTTTGTGTGTGTGTGTGTGTGTGTGTGTGTGTGTGTGTGTGTGTGTGTGTGTGTGTGTGTGTGTGTGTGTGTGTGTGTGTGTGTGTGTGTGTGTGTGTGTGTGTGTGTGTGTGTGTGTGTGTGTGTGTGTGTGTGTGTGTGTGTGTGTGTGTGTGTGTGTGTGTGAATGGTATTTCAATTGGTGAATAATGAGTCTACTCTTGTATTAAGATGGCCTTTTACATTTCAGAGCTTTAGTCTTTTGAATAAAGACTAAAGCTGCCAACTTCATATTGTCATGCTTACTGGGGAGCATTAAAGGAGTAATTCACCCCAAAAATGAGTATGTTTTACCCCCCTGTCCGTCCGTCCGTGTGTCCGTCCGTGTGTCTGTGTGTCCTGTCCGTGTGTTACCAGCTAATCTCCGGCACCGTTGGCCACCGTTGATGCCAATTCAGAACCTCTGCCCCAAATCTTTCACATGGGCCTGTCATAGCGCCACCAGGAGGCCGATTTGTGCAAAACCCATTTTTTCCCATTACTCCTACAGATTTTATCCAAACGTCATGCAAATCGGTACACAGTATCTATAGTCATGTGATCAACACGGATCTGTCCGATTTCCCATATTCCATCCTCATTGGCTACGGTTGGCTTCCAAAGTTTGCAGGATTGGTCTTAGTAGGGGGTACTAAGTGAAAAATCGTTACGCGGCGGATAAAAGCATGAAATTTGATACAGATGTCCCTTGGGTCATCCTAAAACATCCTAGAAGGGGTGCCCAAAAAAATCTTAAACAGGAAGTGAGTTATGGACAAAATCCAAAATGGCCACCTAAACTGTTGACCGTTGACTCAAAAGACACCAAAATAATCTCCAAAAAGCATAAAATGTGGCACACATGTCCCTTGGGTCATCCTAAGACATCCTAGAAGGGGTGCCCTAAAAAATCTGAAACAGGAAGTGAGTTATTGACCAAATTGAAAATGGCCGCCTAGTGTTGTCGATTGACTCAAAAGACAACTAAAGAATCTCCAAAAAGTATAAAATGTGTCACACATGTCCCTTGGGTCATCCTAAGACATCCTAGAAGGGGTGCCCAAAAAAGTCTTCAACAGGAAGTGAGTTATTGACTAAATTGAAAATGGCCGCCTACAGTGCTGGCGATTGACTCAAAAAGCCTATAGAATCTCCAAAAAGCATACAATTTGGCACATATGTCCCTTGGGTCATCCTAACACATCCTAGAAGGGGTGCCCAAAATAATCTGAAACAGGAAGTGAGTTATTGACTAAATTGAAAATGGCCGCCTACAGTGTTGAAAGATGATGCAAGATACCTAAAGAATCTCATAAAAGCATGAAATGTGGTACAAATGTCCCTTGGGTGATCTGAACGCATCCTACAAGGGGTGCCCAAAAAGGTTTTAAACAGGAAGTGACCGCCTAAAGCAGTTGACACAAAAGAAAACATAAAGGGACGTCATAAAAGTGTATAATTTGGTACGTACATTGAGTGCTTCTTAATATATCCTAGAAGAGGTTATTTATTTGCTTGTTTATTAAACTTTTTAGGAAGGGACCATGTTGAAGAAATTCTAAATGGCTGTTTAAACAGTTGACCATGGCAGTCTGCATATTATGCAGACTCAATACGACAGGTTATGCAGTGCATAACCTGCCGTATTTTGTAGTCTACCTTCTGTTTTCATTTCTACATCACTTATTCATTTTACTTTCTGCATTATTTTTTTATTGTACTCTTTGAATCTTCTTTATTTATCTAACTCTCTGCATATTCTTATTTATTTTACTCTGCATCTTATCTTACTCTGCATATTCTTATTTTACTCTCTGCATCTTATTTATTTTGCACTCTACATCTTCTTGCTTGTTTTACACTCTATCTTCTCATGTATTTTCTTCTTGATCATTACTGTTTTTTTGTGATTAGTGTTTAGTAACTACATGTATTCATGTGTGCCATTTCGCAATTACCAGCACATTGGCATAATGCTCTGCAAGGTAACCCAGCATCCCGGCATCTACACTTTCTCGAACAGAAGGGCTCAGCTTTGCAGCCACACTTGAGTTCTCTACAAACTTAAGCAGCCTCTGGCAAGAGTGTCCATAAAGGTGTCCACGAATCAGCGACTTTAATCCATCCATATTTGTCAGGAGATGGTAGAGATTGCATAGCTTTCAGGCTTCTGGACCAAATGCCAGATTGGCTGCTCGATTTGAATATTGTAGCAGTGCAGCCCGTGTGGGAGGATTTTCCATTGAGAGACTATTAAAACTTTTTTTGGCACCCCTTAGGATGCATTCAGATCACCCAAGGGACATTTGTACCACATGTCATGCTTTTATATGAGATTATTTTTAACTTTTGCATCATCTGTCAACACTGTACACGGCCATTTTCAATTTAGTCAATAACTCACTTCCTGTTTCAGATAATTTCAGGCACCCCTTCTAGGATGTCTTAGGATGACCCAAGGGACATGTATGCCAAATTGTATGCTTTTATGAGATTCTTTAGTTGTCTTTTGAGTCAATCGACAACACTGTAGACGGTCATTTTCAATTTTGTCAATGACTCACTTCCTGTTTACGATTTTTCTGGGCACCCCTTCTGGGATGTCTTGGGATGACCCAAGGGACATGTATGCCAAATTGTATGCTTTTATGAGATTCTTTAGTTGTCTTTTGAGTCAATGGATAACACTGTAGGCGGCCATTTTCAATTTTGTCAATAACTCAGTTCCTGCTTAAGATTTTTTTGGGCACCCCTTCTAGGATGTCTTAGGATGACCAAAAGGACATGTGTGCCAAATTGTATGCTTTTATGAGATTCTTTAGTTGTCTTTTGAGTCAATCGACAACACTAGGCGGCCATTTTCAATTTAGTCCATAACTCACTTCCTGTTTCAGATTCCTTTGGGCACCCCTTCTAGGATGTCTTAGGATGACCCAAGGGACATATGTGCCAAATTTTATGCTTTTTGGAGATTCTTTTGTTGTCTTTTGAGTCAACGGTCAACAGTTTAGGTGGCCATTTTGAATTTTGTCCATAACTCACTTCCTGTTTAAGATTTTTTTGGGCACCCCTTCTAGGATGTTTTAGGATGACCCAAGGGACATCTGTATCAAATTTCATGCTTTTATCCGCCGCGTAACGATTTGGCCATTTTTTGTGCTTAGTACCCCCTACTATCTGTTTTGAACAAAATGCCTCAAATCATGAACGCAGCTTGCGATTTCCGTGCAATTTCACACGCACATTCCCACTAGGCCCAGGAAGAAATGCCACCCTTTTCACATTGGCCTGTTATAGCGCCACCAGCAGGTCTAATTTAGCAAAACACATTTTTGGAACAAAATGCCTCAAATCATGAATGCAGTGTCCGATTGCCGTGAAAGGCCTAAGAAGAAAAGGCCACCCTTTTCACATTGGCCTATTATAGCGCCACCAGGAGGCCACGATAACGTACCTGACCTGGCGGAGACCTGTGCTCCGAGGAGCACTTTTTCTAGTTTTCTTTCAATTACACATCCAAGCATTGAATTCATGAAGACTTTTTAGTTTTTTATCGCATTCCTAAGTCAATAATTTTGATGAGACTCAAATGTAGGTAATTTGAGTCTCCTACTGGAGACATTAGCATCTTTCTGCCGGTCATCAAATTATTAGCTTAGGAATGCAATAAAAACTAAAAAATCTCCATGAATTCAATGCTTCATGGGGTGTGTAATTGATAGAAAGTAAGTAATTTTTTGGGTGAACTACTCCTTTAAGGCACCCAATCTCCCAAGTCTTTGAGAGCTTTTCTTATAATAACTTGTCTTTGGGATGAATTCCAGGTTAGTTCATTCTAATTTATGAACACTAAAAGTCCCAAAAGTTGATGCCCCGCCGAAAGAAAAACTGTTTAGAGTAGTGCTCAAAACCACTGTCGGTTCCTGTCAGAGAAAAGAGCTATGTTGAGAGTGACTTCAGCATGGCTGCATCTCAGACAGGGGATCTCTCTCATGCCCTGCACGCTTCTTCCATTAGGCCATCACCAGAATATCACCTCTTTTTCTTTCCCTGCACCTTTTTTCGGCATTTCGTAGCAGCAGATCTAGCAGCACATCTATGTTTTAGTGGTGCCCGGGTGTTATTTGTATGCAGAGAGCACGGCAAGCTTTGCTGTTTCCTGTTGAGAATAAGACATCCGTAGGGAAGCCATTCTACTCTGCCAAGAGAGAGAGCACCGCTAAGAGCCAGGGTCAGCTGGGTTTGCTTGAATAGGGCTTTATGCACCGCACACACACACACACACACACACACACACACACACACACACACACACACACACACACACACACACACACACACACACACACACATACACGCACACACACAGTGTCTGTCAGGTGCCAGGGGGACACAATTTTTGGCTTAATTTCCCATGGTAGGGAGACGCAGTAAATGTTGTCAGAGTTCGCTGCACGCAAGCAAGGCTTGTGGATCCAGTTAAAAAGACTAAAGGTTACAAGAGAAAGATGTGTTTTAAATAAATAAAAACATTTGCTGATTAAGAAAAGTACAATAATTACCGTATAACATAAATTGACTGATTAAGGATTGTTTTGTTCACCTTTTGATGAGCGGTTCAAAGATTTTTGGCTTGGTGTTTTTTGTTATAATGTAGACGAGATGGGTGTTTCTCCTGTGTGCAGGCCTGTAGTTCTTCCAAAGCCTTATCCAGATGTTGTATCACAGTGATAATCTGCTGTCATTCTTTGTGGACATCGCTGCTGGGATATTCTTCTCGGCAGTGTACAAAGGCTTTATGCGCATCACAACATCTCTCCAGCAGTACGATGCATTCTATACAGCTGCAGTTGCCTCGATTAATCAAATCCATCTTTGACAAAAAAACTATTTTTGCTGATGAGATAGATGGATTTATGCTTTACAGAGCAGTCATTGCTGTTGAGGTAAAGGTGTACAGGATATGATATGACTCTGAATAGGCCTATATGATGCTGAAATGAGGGTCGATTACACCGGTTACAACTGACTGTTACAGTATAGTCAATTCATCACTACAGAGGGATTAACCACTTTCAACCGGGCATCCCTATTTTGGGAATGTCAATTGTCATTATAGGCTAAATGAAATTTCAAAAAGTTCAAAATAATGTGAAAGCAGATTTACTTGTTATTTTCAGTATTTGTCGTACGGCAAAGTGCATACTGTATAAGTGGTTAATGACAGTCATTTCACTGATATTAAATCCTACGTTTTGAAAATCCTATGGAGGCCTGACTTGTCCCGTGCAAAGAAAAGAACTTCCAGTAATCAGGTCTACATCAGTTGCATGGAAATGCCATTATCTGACTCATTCTTCAATTACCTAACCGGAATAAGCAACTTCCTCCCGTAAACTTGAAGGGGGGATTTGTTGGAGCAAAGTGTAAAAAAAAAAAAGGTTAATGGAAAAAGCAGGAAGAATGGAAGATTGCTGCTGTAGTGTACAGTAATACCTTCCACGCTTTGTCCGTGTGTATGTTCAGATCCAGAGGAAACAGGGGCAGTGGTGGAAAAAGTACTCAAATTCTTTAAAAAAAAATATTAAAATACTCTGTTACAAGTAAAAGTCAATTTTTTTTTATTTACTTGCGTAAAAGTACAGAAGTATTGGCATCAAAATGTACTTAAAGTACCAAAAGTACTAAAATATTTGAAAATAGCAGATCTACAAGCTCGTTGTGAGCTTGTAGATCGGCTATTTTCAAATAGCCTAGGTATAGAATAGGGCAAAAGTGGTTAATCTATGTTTCATAATGTAATAATTTATATCTGAAAGGTAACTATTAACTATTAAGTTTTCAAATAATTGTAGTGGAGTAAAAGTACAATATTTGCCTCTGAGATGTAGTGGAGTAGAAGTAATAGTATTGGAAATTGGAAATACTAGTAAAGTACAAATACCTCAAAATTGTACTTAAATACAGTACTTAAGTAAATGTACTTAGTTACTTTCCACCACTGAACAGGGGTAGAGGCAGGCAGCTCCCGGCGGAGCTCCCGTTTTCTTTCGGCTCGGCACCGCGTCACGGCATTACAGAGATCATTAGTGGCACTGGTGAGAGAATGATGCAACAAGCTGGAAATGGCTTCCGCAGGTTCCCATTTATAGGATCCGTCACCCCAGGGGGGCTTCTCCTTCACTCCGCGTCTCCACCCCCACCCACCTCGCGCTCTCTCTCTCATTCTCACCACTTACATCACTCATCCCCCATCCCTTCCTGTCGGTTGGATCAAGGCGTTCGGTGTGGAGCTGTGTGTTCATTCTGACTCCATTGTTCTCCCATCTTATTAAAATTGAGGACGTGCCTCTTTCCTGGCCGCGGGCGCGCTCAAAGCAAGGCGCATGAGACATTTAACCACTTAAGCCCTACGTGCGTAATCTCGTAATAGCTAAAATAGCTGATCTACAAGATCACAACCTGTTGCGAGAGTGTAGGTCTGCTATTTATGCTCGTTTTGAGGATTCTTTAAGTTTTCTTTATTTTCTGGAATTGATTTATTTAAATTTTTGCCTATGATGACATACCCGAAATAGGGACGGCAGGTTGAACGTGGTTAAGTGTGGATAGAGGTGCCTGTCTGGTTTGCAGAGAGAGGTCTTGGCTAATGTGATGCTGTTGTTGTTCTCCCCCGTAGGTCTTCACTCACCTGCCCCCACTGTCTGAAGCAGAGCAACACCTTCGATCCTTTCAGCTGCATCTCGCTCCCCATCCCTCTACGGCAGACCAGGTGAGCACCTGGTCCAGGGTCAGGCCTTGCTACTGTTTTGGAAATTGTGGTTCCACGTACATTTGACGCTTCAATAGATTCCAGAAAAAGTTTAACAAAGGAGTCCCAGACCCAGAGACATAGGGACACGTTTTTGTCCAGTACTACGCAGTGACAATAGTCCGTCTGGAGCCGGGGAGCGGATCGTCCCAGAGGACAAGATCAGCCTCTGAGTAAAGAAGAACAATGTCACATTCACCCTCAGGTCACAATAACCCCTCCGCCTTCCTCACAGGTCAGCTGGAGCTAGCCTGTTCAGGAAATCCTGGCATTTACAACAAAGGAGGCCTCCATTCTTTCCTTTTCATCCACTCCCCCTCATTTTTAATCTCTCTCTCTCTATTTACCTCTTTCTTCATGTCCCCATTTCTATGTGTCCCTCTTTTCCCACAGTTTTTCAGACCTTACAGGTGGTCTGGCATGTTTATCGTAGTAACTACGACTACCATTTTCCAAAGCATGCTGTGGTTTGTTTAATTAAGAACGCCATTAGATACAGTTCATTTCAAAATCAACTTGCAGAGACTTGCTTGAGATCGATAATCCAACATACAGTACTACAGTAAATTTTTTATATTATGGCTTAAACTGTGAGAATGACTTGTTTAAAAAAAATTATATGATATATTTGTATGTTGTTGTTTTTTATCCCTGCCAAGAGGCCGGAAAGGCCGAATGCGAGGGATTATGTTTATGTCTGTTCGTCCGTCCGTTTGTGAACAGCTAATTTCAGGCACTGTTGGACCGATCGATGTGAAACTTTGCAAATCTTTCAAATTAGCCTCATGGTGGCGCTATAACAGCCTGCATCACGTTTTGGCCTATAACTCTTTAAACGTAGGTCATACAGGATTTTCCGCCATTTCACGCTTTCTTCAAAACACAGTTTTTGCTACTACTCCTACACATTTTGTCCAACTCACACAAATTGGTACATTTTATCTCCGGAGTCATAAGATGTCATCAAGATGTATCAGTCAGATGTAGCAAATTCCATTCCAATTGGCTATAACTGCCTTCCAAAATCTGGGGGCCCTAGTGGGAATCCAAGTAACACACTTTTCTAGTTTTATCTGAAATGCACACACTTAACCACCATTTCCCTCTAGGCCTAACTGCTCAGCAGTTCTAAACTTTCCACTTTCAAAGACAAAAGTTTACAGACAGGTTACAGAAGAAAAAAAAACATTCTTGCCTATTCTGCTGATTCTATGCCATCATTTTAGAAAAAGCTAATAAAAAAAGAATCTGATTTGAACATTCCGTCTTCCACCACCTGCTTAATTCCCCAGTCATGGTCCGATGAGGATGGCACAGACAAGACGTGGTGCTAATGACAGAGCTGTTGTAGAGCTGCTAGCACCTCGCCCCAGATGTACGGGTAGAGGAGCAGCTGTGTGCCCCCCCCCCCCCACACACACACACACACACACACACACACACACACATGTCAAAAGTTTGCAAGTGTGTGAATGTGTCTGACACCTGGTTTCTACAGACAGTAAATGAAGCCAATTTTTCAGCTATTTGAAATCTGCCATCTTTGATATATACAAAAAAGCAACCGGCAATAGGAACCGGAAATCAATCCCTAAATGAATGCTATTGGTTGGGTAGTTTGTCAATCAAGAGCGGGGGCGGGGAATGAATGCTATTGGTTGTGTAGCTTGTCAATCAAATCATCCCGCCCCTTCTAGAGCATAAGCTACTTTATCGTCAATTTTAAAATAAATGGGACCATAATTTACCAAAACGCATATCATGATGATTGAAGGAAGACTTTAAACTAGCGACTGGAAGCATATAGTATTTATGACAATGTTTATTAAGGTAAGAAAATCAAGTCTAAAGTTCGTCAAAAACCCATCTGCTTGCATTGACAAAAACATCTTTCTGACACAAGCAGGGGTAAAACAGCGAAACTACAGGCCATTCATATGAACTGTCACTTGAACTCACTTCCTTATTAGACTCAATGCACAACTCTCAAGCTGTACCCTTGGTCTGACATTGGGCTTGATATACTTGGTGCGTGGTGTTGCACACCGGAAATGGCAGATCTACAAGAATATCTACAAGCAGATATTCTATTTTCGGTGCTTGACACTGACACCCAACTAAGTATAAATCACCCTTAAAATCCCACACATCCTGGACCACCACACGCACATTTAGAATTAGAAGTCAACGTTGTTCATGTGTCAGCAGCACCAACTTTGTAGACATCTATACTGTTTGATGATTCGTAGCCCTCAAAGGTTTGGCGTGAGAATACAGCATGGTCGCCCGTGTGACATTTCTCTCTTTGATGACATGCGTCTCAGAGCCAAGTCGCTTGGCCACTTTGTGATGGTTAAATCTTTAACACTCTGTCAGCAGTAGTCCCTATTAAATGGCCCCCGCAAGCCGTTTTCATCCTTCCAGACAGATAGATCTTTGAAAGAGTCCATACAAGTTCAGCCAGCCCAGCCGGCTAATTCGGAAAATTGTTTATAAGGGGCGTGTTATGACAAACGGCTTGCCAAACAGGGAGTTCTTACTGTAGTCACCCCATCATTGCTGTTTGTTGAGAGGCTGATGGGAGTGAGAGAATGTACTTTTGAAGGTGTACATAAAGGAGGAAAACTGATGGATTGCCTTTTTAAGACCTCCATTCATCTTCCTCTGTGTGAAAAGATTAACTCATCTGCAGCTAGAAAGCCTTCATACACACATGCAGTTAGTTACTTACCTTACATTTACTGTATCTTCTTGGATAAACATGTGTCTGGGAGCAACTGGCATTCACACTGTGTGAAACATACACACAAAAAACGAAACACTTGGACATTCACAATTGAATGACGACAAAAGAAGATACAATACAAAAAATTAAAATAAATAATAAAATATGTAAACTAAACTAAAGAATGTTTTACTGTGAATGTATGTATGTGAATGTATGTAGAAAAAGTCTGTTTTCAAATGTGTTTTCAACATTGCAGAGTTGCTGCAACATCTGATCTGATTATATTAATATTTTATCACAGTAGCCGGTGTCATCAATCTAATTAATAAAACTGTATGTAATTGATAAGCATGCAATGACTGTTTCAGGAATTTCAATCGGAGTGTTTTATAACATTCAACATACCCATTTATTATGATTTACCCGACACCGTACCGTGAGATGGGAAAAGGTAAAAAGAAACTCGAAGGGTGTTATTAAGTTGTGCTGGTGGCAATCATAGTATCAAATTACTGTTTTAAATGAAGGTTGGGATACCAATTTTATAAATTCAGGAGAGAGAAACACAGGATAAACAAATACAATTGGAATTGATGAAACAAATCCAAGAATTTGCAGACAAAATTGGAATTGGAACCAGAACACGAAGAAGCTGATAAATTAGTTCTCTCTCCTAATTGGAGATGTATTTTTTATTGACTAAATAGATGGGGAGATATGGAGACCCCTGTTACTAGGCCTTGATAAACACAGTGTGGTGCCCCAGGGTTCCCCCCTCTTCTCACTTTACACCTAAAAAAGTGAAATTGACTATGATAAAACACAGGCATTGACACTAAGGGTTGCCCACCTGCCCCTGGCAGGTAAATAAAACTTGCGGGCAGGTGGAGTTTGCTTTCAGGTTGCCCGACCGGGCAAGTGCTCGTTTGAGAGGGGACGCAACCGTCAATAAACACAACAAGAGATTTGTAAACACCTGAATGTGGCCAGAGCTCTGTCTTCTGATCTGTGGAATGTAAAATAAGAGCACTGTTTACCTATAATGTGCTGTTTTCACTGTCGCTACACTTAAAAATATAAAATAACAAGTGTGACATTTTTTTATCGCACAGCCCCAGAAAGTAAAACAATAAGTATTAAATTGAACGGTAATTCAAAGTTTACCTATCGTTTTATAATGGACGATTTGCTTTTCGGGCAAGTGGGCATGACCTTTGGGCGAGTAGAACATGACCTGTACTTGCCCGATGGGCAAGTGCCTCTGAGACCTTAGTGTCAACCCCTGAAACACATACAGTACTTACAGCTAAAGTACTGTCTCACCACACACCACACATATGATACCATATATAGATATGGGCCTACCTAAATGCTATATTACCCCGTACATTGATGCTCAAATCCGAATACAACTCACACCTAATGCAACAGATCATGCTAAATAACAATACTTCCATAATAAATGTACTGTACTGTATGTTACTACACGCAAAACAATTGCAGAGTAGGCCTACTGTATGTCAATTATTGCACGCTCACACACACAGACAGACAGACAGACAGACAGACAGACAGACAGACAGACACACACACACACATTCTCTCTCTCTCTCTGTCTCATTCTCTCTCAGTACACAGTCTTGCGTGTACAGTACACAGACGCGGAGGCACAAGTATACAGACTTGTGTGTGTATACTGTACACAGATGTGGATGCACAGTACGCAGAAACATTGGTTACCGGCAAACAGTTCACTCTGAGTTCACAGAGGGGTGGGTGTGAAGGGGGAGGGTTCATGTGGCAGACTGAGACTTTACAGCAGCATCTATGACCCGCTGTCTGTCCTCTGTACCCTCCTGTGATAAAAAAAAAAACAAGTTGGCTGCCATCTGCCTGCATCACCTGCCATCTTCACCTCTCACAGCTTTAATGTGGGATGACACTGCTGCGCTTTCAGGGCCGGATTTGATCCACTTTCTCTTTCTTTCTTTCTGTCTTTCTGTCAGACGTGTAACACTTTCAGTAAATGTACAACGTCACGTTTCTATTAAGAGATCACGTGTGCCGGGCAAATCAGTTTTGTAAATTTGACAGCCCATATTCTTATATTTTTTAATTTAGACTAGCCCCAAAAAAATCACCCCTTTTTCTCCCAATTCGCTTGCCACTGCTGTTATTCGCTAGTACTGGCTCACCTGTCAGTGAGGAGCCCCCACCGGGAGGACGTAGCACCCTTCGTCCTGCTCCTCCTGCTCAACATTCCCTGCTGACAGATGCCCCCCCCCCAGCCCGGCAAGCCGGGACGCACCACGGTTGATTTAAACTCCTAGACTCCGTGGTGGGGGGCAGGTACTTTACCCCTGCGCCCTGACAGCCCATATTCTTAAGATGATAAACCCTGTGTGTGTCCCTACCATAGATTTAACCCATTGAGACCTGAAGCCGATTCTACATGTCTCCTAAATCTCAACAGTTTTCTGAAAAACGTATGTTTCTATATCAGTGGTGCTCAATCTTTTTCATGTCAAGGACCCCAAAAATTATATGTTTTTGGCCGCGGACCCCCATCAAAATATTTTGTTCCAGGGACCCCCCAGAAGCAAAGATTTGAGTGAAAAATGTTCGCCTTAAAAATATATATATTCAAAGATTTGCACACATTTTCACGATTTTTCAAAAATAGCAGATCTACAAGCTCGTTATGAGCTTGTATATCTGCTATTTTTGAATAGCCTAAAGTGTAAAATAATGCTTTTTAGCTCAAATCTAAAAATGACAGTTCCAGGTCTTAATGGGTTAAAATGGAATTCAGTACACAAATGGATTCGTTCCATGACCCCCAGCCCTCAGTCAAATCCTCTTCTATTATTTGAATTCCTTACAGAGGTCCATTAAACTGCACTAAAGTACAACTAAATCATTAACCTGCATTTTCCCAACTGCATTCTTGGAGGCTGCAGGCCATGCTAGTTTTTCACGTTCATTATGTTCAATATGCTGTGTGTTTAACTCTACAACGATTAAATATGCTCTGATGACATCTCAAGGGCAGTTTTTTTTTAATCTGAGAATGAGCTTTTTCCTCTGCAGTTACCAGCAGCCTTCCATATCACCATTAAAGCTAGTTATTTTAACCAATCTGTATTGCAGAGTTAATACGATATAACACATCTACAGTGGTTGACAGGTAGCCCTACCTAAAGCTCATAAGTGTGATATCTCTCTACGCCAGCTGATTGCCTCTTCACATTGCTTCTTATTCAAGCTTTTAGTGTGGTTTTCTTTTACTTACATTTTGTATCAATTGTTAGTTGGGAAATCTATTGTAATGAGGCTGGCTGTATGTCACACTGTCCACAAGGTCTTTTTATGGACTGACTGCTAATTGTTCCTATCTGTTTTAAACCGTTTCTTATTGCTGATCATCTGTCATGTTGTTGATTGTTTTCATCCTGTCTACTGTGTTGTTTGTGTGCTGATGAATCACACAATTTCCCCGTGCGGGACAGTAAAGATCTGAACTGGCTCCTCTCTGAGCCATGTTCACCTCCTGCCCCCTGGTCGTACACTCCCACAGGGTCTGTCCTCCGTCGGCTGTTATTTCAGAGAAGCCATTAGGTCCCCCCACTATCCTGCCTGTGGCAGCAGCACGGCCCCCGAAGAGGTCACGGCGCTACTGTTCCCCCGCCTTTAAAAATGCAGTAGAGATGCCATTATTTCTCACACATAAAAACCAGGTCCTAATGATCTATTATTAATGTTAAAATGTATTGATTTATTCATGGAACGTGTTCTTCTTCTGTCCCTCCCATGTCATTGGGGGGACAGGGCGTGTGGGGGGACGGGGGCTTTGATGAAAATGGCAGGAGGGTGTTGGGAGCTCAAAGCCATTCCCTGACACTGTCCTTGACTGTGTGTGTCCTCTGTGATAGGCCCCTGTGTGTGACTCTGGTGTTCAGCACCAAGGGACAGCGGTACCTGCGCATCAGCCTGGCTGTGCCTCTGTTTGGCCCGCTGTCCTGTCTGAGGAGGATGTTGGCCGACGAGGGAAAGATTTCTCCCGAGCAGGTACTGCGCGCCAGTCGTATGACCTCTCAACGATCTTCATACGTTGTCCTGCACTCAACACATCTGGAGTGCAGGAGTTTAGCAACGATAATAGCGCGAAGGTTGTTGTAACATCAGTAGAGTTCAGGAGTTCAGGTTTATAGTTCTGAGATTTATAATGCCACTCCAAAAGGCGAAACCTCCCTTTTATCTCTCTCTCTTGTGTGTATGTGCGTGTGCGTGCGTGCGTGTCCGTGTCTAGGTCATCCTGACTGAGATCTATTCCACGGGGTTCCAGCGTTCTTTCTTTGATGAGGAGGATCTGAACAGCATAGCTGAGAACGACAACGTCTACGCCTTCCAGGCCCCGCCCCTCTACATCAGGGGAGGCTCAACACGAATCTCAGGTAACCCCTAGCAACCACTTCAAAGCATGACCAGCTGTGGCACAGCTACTGTGGACCACACACTGTCTGTTCATTGTAATGTGGCAGCAGGCACTGGCTGGATGGACAGCACCATCACTGCTGTGTCTGTTGTTTAATTTGATCCTGTTCTCTGTAAATTACATTGAAACCTTGAAACTGTATGGAGGAAAAAAACACTGCCTTGGCTTAAAAATACTTAGGAAAGGAGAGTTGCTCATTGCGAGGTGGGGGTTGTGTCCATGTAAGAAAGAGAGCAGTTTTCAAACCACTTTAAAAATTCCAAGGTCTCCAGAATTCTACATTTTAAAAGGCCTTTATTCTTTTGTCTGTAACCTTGTATGAACTGCTACAAATCCAGTTTATTATTTATAATTGCAGTACGTTTCAATGCCTGTTTATTTACCTACTGAAGTGTCCAAGAAAAAGGCACTGAACCCTCACCTGCTCTCTCCTTGTTAGTTGCTCTGCACAAGGATGCCAGAATGTCAGCCCTATTTTATACTTTGTTGTGTGTGTCACGCAGAAGTAGCTGATCTACAAGATCACAATGCGCCATGCCACAATACGCCGCGTTTACCGCAATGCGTTGTGAGCTTGAAGATCTGCTATTTTCCCCAAAAAAAATATTGTTTGAAAGTGTGTGAAAACGTGTCTATAATGACTGATAATAGTGATGCCGGGTTGAAAGTGCTTAGAATTCTAGAGCAGTTTTGGGTCGCACTGGTAAATAACCCAATTTGATTCTGGCTGGAGATCTATGTTGCATGTTCTTCTCCCTCTCTGCCGTCAGTTTCCTGCGTCTCTACCACTCTCTAAATAAAGCAATAACTGCCCCTCCCCCCCCCCCCAAAAGATGAATGGGAGTTCATTGCTTCAATAACGTTAATGACGCGTTTCCCCTGCCTTATTTTGTACCGATGATAAAAGCACTCATCAGAGTAAACAGCTGTACCACTACCGACTGCAGTAAGTTCTGAACACGGTAATGAGCTTGCTTCTAGTATACACAACACAAAAACCAACAAAATTGCCCTTATTTGCTGTAGATAGATGCACTCTTCCGGAAACGTAGAATGTCAGCAGCCCATGGGAAACGTATCGAGGCATGTAAATTCACAGAGACATCTGCAAATTACTTTCCTGCTTTGTAGTCAGACTCAAGCAGCCGGCTGTATGTTTTCAGTGATTTACTACATTTGAAGTTATTTCTTTGCAACCAGTGTGAAAACTTGTAACTGGCACCGCTGTTTTGGATGTGATCGCCTTGCCCCCTCTTTCCGCTGCATTGCTGCCCTCCCTGATCTGGGCTGTAAGGGTTCTCAGCACCATGGCAACATTGCCACACTGGACCTTCTTTCTCTGTGTTCTTCAGACCTTCAAAGTCTCTCTCTTTCTCTTGCTCTCCCTCTCTCTGTCTGTCTGTGTGAGTCTGTGTGTGTGTGTGTGTGTGTGTGTGTGTGTGTGTGTGTGTGTGTGTGTGTGTGTGTGTGTGTGTGTGTGTGTGTGTGTGTGTGTGTGTGTGTGTGTGTGTGTGTGTGTGTGTGTGTGTGTGTGTGTGTCTCTCGCTCTCTTTCTCTCTCTTTCCATCCATCTGTGTGTGTGTGTGTGTGTGTGTGTGTGTGTGTGTGTGTGTGTGTGTCTCTCTCTCTCTCTTGCTCTCTCTCTCGCTCTCTTTCTCTGTCCATCTATCTGCGTGTGTGTGTTTGTGTCTGTCTGTCTGTCTGTCTGTCTGTCTGTCTGTCTGTCTGTCTGTCTGTCTGTCTGTCTGTCTGTCTCTCTCTCTCTCTCTTTCTCTCTCTCTCTCTTTCTCTCTCTCTCTCTCTCTCTCTCTCTCTCTCTCTCTCTCTCTCTCTCTCTCTCTCTCTCTCTCTCTTCTCTCTCTCTCTCTCTCTCTCTCTCTGTGTTGAGACACACAGAGACATGGCTTGGTGCCCTAACATGAGCCTCATGCCTGTCTGTCTGACCTAAGTACAGATGAGAGAGTCCACCCAGGACTCTTATCATGCCTGCTCTGCCTGCTAAGTCTGATAGTGAGACTCCATCTGATTGTGTAGAATGCCTCTTTAAATCACAACAGAATGTCACTGCTCATAAACTTTAACTGCGTCTGCTAATGGAACATACCGTGGTGCAGTCAAATATCAAAATATGATGAGAATGGGTTATAATAAGCAGCCCAGTGCAAAGAACTAAATAAAGATAAGATTAGCTTGTTGTTTTTCTACACACTTTATTCCATTGTACAGAGACACAGAACTCCCATACTACCTTGGTGCTTGGAGCAAATCAATGCACTATGAATCAAACTCTCAGATGAATAAAGGTGTTCCACTAAACTGTTGTAGTGATACAATAATTGGCCCTTTATTATAATTGTTCCTTCTGCCCCCAGAATTAATCTGTGATGCACCAGAAGGTATGGTGCCTCAGGAATGTCACTATTTTAAATTTTTGGTGTTATTTAAAAAAATCGTTGTTTGTTTTTGTTGAACTGCACAAGGCTTCTAATCAGTTATCCACAAAATGGTTTAATAGTAAGTAAATGCTGAATCTAACAGCCTAGACAGATAAAAGCACAGATTACCGAGCTCTCGCCAGGGTCTCATTAGAGCAGCTGGTTCTCTCATTAGCCCTTTCATTTGTAACGGTAACATTAAGGAAAAGGTTATCACCATGGATAATGTCCATATTCGTAGGCCTGGCATGTAATTAGACTGCATGTTAAATGTGCCTCTGTTTAGTGAAAGGCATCTTAAGAGCAGCCTCCTGATTGCCTGGCAGACACAGAGGCTTTCCTTTGTGGTTAATTAAGGTAAAGTAAAGTACACCGGAAATTGTGAATCCATTAAAGCTTAATTGATTTTCTGTAGTACAATGGTGTCACTTTAAAAAGAACAGATCTACAAGCACGTCATGATGTGACATATTTGTATATCAAATGCAACATATTTTTATATCAAAAGAGTCCATAGAGTTATATATTATCTATAGTACGGTCCGGAAATCCCTGGCCTTTCATTTCAACGAAGTTGCTCACCCAGCACTCCTTCCGGATATTCATTATTATGTCATTGTGGTAATAATCGCTGTAATGACACAGAGTTACCATAGGTCTTGCCAAAAAATATTACTGAAATGAACGTTAGACCGTGACTTTAAAGCTCAACAGTACAAATATGTTTCTGAAAACATTTGAGCCTTCCAGGCGGGTCATGGTACTGGGACGCTACCCAATCACTCTGATTGGCTGAGATGTGCACAGCTGCTTTTTCACTAGGAATACATCACCATATGGAAATGACATACTCTCAAAACTCAATTTCAGCTCGTCTTTAAGGCATCTGCTAACCTTTGACCTTCTCAATCTGTACTGAGTAGGTCCTGTAGCACTGACATACAGATGCTGATGATTGTGTGTGAGAGTGGATGTGCTAACTCAAGTACATAATGAGTCACTCCATCTCAATCAGCAGAGGTGCTTTCTGCAGAAACAGAAGATGCAATATGAACATAATAATAGGGTTCTGTTTAAGTAGCGTTATTAAAGAAAGTGGCACAGGCCAAAAGCTTGCAGGCAGCGGATATGGAAATGACTTTAATCTCACGGTGCACAGAAAAGAAAAAGAAAAAGAATAAAAGACTGGAAGAAAAAGACAGCATGCTTATCAAAATTAGGATGAATTGCTTAATTTCAACCACCTCAGGGTTTTTGTTAATGCAGTCTTCACCTCGGTTTGACACCAACAGCAACTTGTGACTTGGATGGCAAGTTGGGAAAATCTGTCATCTGTATATCATCTGTGTGTGTGTGTGTGTGTGTGTGTGTGTGTGTGTGTGTGTGTGTGTGTGTGTGTGTGTGTGTCTGTGTGTGACTGTGTGTGTGTGTGTGTGTGTGTGTGTGTGTGTGTGTGTGTGTGTGCGCGTGCGTGCGTGCGTGCGTGTTTATCCTAGTTACAGTACCTTGTAGCACTAAATTGTTTACTTGACCATTTGCCCTGTCGCTTGTCGACTAGGGCTCACGCCACTTAGACTTGCACTTACTCTTGCAAATCTTGCACTTTGTAAGTCACTCTGTATAAGAGCGTCTGCTAAATGATTAAATTGTCAATTGTGTGTGTACAGTGTGTGTGTGTGTGTGTGTGTATGTGTGTGTGTGTGTGTGCGTGTGTTGGGGGGGGGCTCTGAGTGTTTGTCTCAGGCTTGCTTGCCCTATTTCCATTCGCCTCCTGTCAGTAAGGAGAGTGACTAATTGAGCCCCTGCCCATGGAGGTTTACATTAACTCACCACAATGTTTGAAATCTCATGGTGCTGGTCAAACATTTTATTGGAGATGAAGTGTGTGTGTGTGTGTGTGTGTGTGTGTGGGTGTGGGTGTGGGTGTGCGTGCGTGTGTGCATTTGTGTGTTTGAAATAAGTCTCTTTTAATGGCGTGGACGAAGAGCCGCCATTAATACCGGCCTTTCTTTTTCACACCGAACCAAACAAAGCCGCCTCCATGGGATTTTACAGCACATAGCATGCCAGCATTGCTGAATCAGAGGTGTGACACGCATCAGCGTATGTTTCTCTGTTGGCTTGAGATTTTATACATGTACAACTATTAGCCGACGCATTTATTTAACAAAATGCAGACACAACAGACTGACAGAGTAGACCACAGTCACAGAAGCTCCTGTATTGAAGCATTTTCCATCACTGAGCGCAACATAAAGACTGCTTTTCCAAATAAGTGGAGCATGGTCAAGTATAACCCACTCATATATAACAGAGTTGTTGTTGTTAAAAAGTTCCAAGTATTCCAAAGTTCCAAAACCCATCATAATATAATTTCACCCCCTATCCCTTTCTCTCTTCCTCTCTCTCTCTCTCTCTCTCTCTCTCTCTCTCTCTCTCTCTCCTCTCTCTCTCTCTCTCTCTCTCTCTCTCTCTCTCTCTCCTCTCTCTCTCTCTCTCTCTTTTACACAAACACATGCACCCAAAATAGATGACAGCTGTCAGTAGACTTTATACATTGCCTACGCATCTATTTCACAAAACACAGACTTGAAGTTTTGCTGATTAGAGGATAATTGGTTTAAATCTGTTGTTGCCACTTATAAGGTCAGGACTGACTGTCACAAAATCTAGCTATGAATTCCACAAATCTCTATGTGTGTACAGTGTGTGAGTGTGTATGTGTGACCAAGTAGACTCTGTTTGACCGGGTAGACTTGGAGCCCTGACCCTCAGCTCCATCGACACTGTTCATTGTATATTTTGAGAACCATCAAACCAATTGCCTTCACATTTGGTGTGTGTATTGTTGGCGCACCAAGGGAGTGCAGTTTGAAACTAAATACAACAAAAAAATCTATAAAATAGACGTGAAATTACACGATTGATGGGCACACGAGTGATGGGCCTGTAGACAACGGGTACTGCACTAGTAAAAATGTAAAAGTGTGTAATGTGTGTGTGAGAGAGATAACATGATGTTGATAGATTCATGCGACCAATGCATTTGTGCAATCAGAAATACATAAATTGAAGGATACATTGAAGAGAAGCATGGGGAGTGGTTCAGAAAGGAGAGCGGACCTTAAGAACTTTGCACACTCAATTTTGTGTTGGTAAATCACTTTTTCATCAGAAAAAACACAGGAATCTAAAAATGCCTCTTGTCAGACGGCAATTTCGGATAGGTTTGCATAGAGAATCATGTGTTCATTAAAGAAAATAAATAAATCTGGCTCTGTGTGCAAGAGCCTTTAGACTCCACACCCCTGTCATGCCATGCCGGATGTTCCTTATACACAGACATTGTTTCTATCTCCGCTTCCGGCTGGATGGGAACCGCGAGGTTCCCAGTTCGATCCGGGCTCCTCCAGAGTTAGTGTCGAAGTGTCCTTGAGCAAGACACTGAACCCCTAATTGCTCCCGATGAGCAGGTTGGTGCCTTGCATGGTTTCCTCTGCCATCGGTGTATGAATGTGTGTGTGAATGGGTGAATGTAATGCACAATCTATGTAAAGCGGTTTGGATAAAAGCGCTATATAAATGCACCATTTACCATTTACCATCTGAACAACAAGGCAGAATGATGATGACGCAACAATCCTGCCTTGGACAGGCTTTGTAAAAGGGACTAGAGTGAAAGTTTGATTTTCCTGGGTGGCATTTGATGGTCATGTAAGTAAGATATGAAAGAATAATAAAACAGTTCATCGCCAGATAGTACAGTACAAAGCATCCCGATGTGCAGTTTGCAGCCCTGAAAAAAGTGCTTTTCAAGTGTGACGAGGCCACTGTGAACGTCTCACAGTCTAGCTGGGTCATAAACAGCCAATAGTGGAAAAAGTACTCAAATGTTTTACTTAAGTAAAAGTATCAATACTGCAATGTATAAGTACTCTGTTACAAGTAAAAGTCCAGAATTCAAAATGTTACTTGAGTAAAAGTACAAAAGTATTGGCATCAAATTATACTTAAAGTACCAAAAGTAAAAGTACTCAAATGTTTGAAAATAGCAGATCTACAAGCTCACAGCGCGTCGCTGTGCGGCGCGTTGTGAGCCTGTAGATTGGCTATTTTCAAATAGCGTAGGTATAAAACAGGGCTAAAGTGGTTAATGTATGTTTCATAATATCATAATTTATATCTAAAAAGTAACTAGTAACTAAAGTTTTCAAATAATTGTAGTGGAGTAAAAGTACAATATTTGCCTCTGAGATGTAGTAAAAGTATTGGAAATTGGACTTAGTACTAGTACTACTTAGTTACTTTCCACCACAGCTACCATTGACATGCTCACAAGGGCAACATGATTCTTCTGTCTCCAAGTCATAAAACATCTGTAATGAACTCAGCATGATGTCACAATTGCGCAATTATTCCCTTTGTTTGCAAGCGGTGGCTTTAAAGGAATCTTCTGACTTATGACAGTATCATGTTGTTTGCCAGCAAAGGCTGAGGAACAGATAACTGAGCTGCTTTGTTTGAAGTCTCCATTCTCACATTCCTTGCATTAACACCACAAACAGAGAACAGGCTCCATTGCAGGTGTTTCCCCAAAAATGAGCTCATCCCTTGAGAGATCTCACGGCCTGGGATCTGGCAGCAGTTGATCAACTGTTTATTTTCAAACACACTTTATAGGCGACCAAGCCCAGAGCCTCAAGCTCATTCTTTTTCACCTATAATGTCATGCATGTACCATAATAGTGCCACCAGAAATCATGTGGCTAAAGGACAATTTCTTCATCCATTGCCATGACAGTAATATGCTTTTGTCTCATCCCACTGAGCTTCCACTTGTGGAGCCATCGGCAAGGATTTTACGCATCTGCTTCAGTCTAGCGGCCGGCAAAACAGGGACAGCAGCACCCTAGGTGTAACCCTCACCGATGTGGAACACTTATTTGATGAAACCCCAATAATGAGAGTGGGCTCACACGCAAATCGGTCACTATCTAGGTCAGCAGTCGCTGTTTGGCAGGGTGCTCTGTGTGGAGAATTCTCTTGTGACACAACACAACGCATTGTGGACTATTTTCTGCGTGTGATGCCGTCGTACGACAAGGTGTAAATCGGGCTTCATTCTCTCTCTCCAACACATATAAACTTCAAAGCATTTTTGCTATTTTTGCGTGACACCATTGTACGACAAAGTATAAAACAGGGCTTACGTTGGTTAATCAGAATAATCGATTTAGTGTAAAAAATACATTTTACAAACACGCTCCTCGTTCATTGATTAATCGGATAAGTAATTGATAGTTGCAGTCTCTCTTTCTCTCCACCACATGACCTGATAAGGTCAGTACACAGTTGTGTGTGGTGGGTTGAAGCTTCTAATACAGACACTGTAGGGCCGTTGCTCACAGTGCGTTCTAAGCTGTGGTCGTATAGTGAGTCATATATTTAGACCAGTGATTCCCTACCTTTTTAAATTCAAGGACCCCCAATTTGATATGCATTAGATCGTAGACCCCCATTTGATGTCTTTTCGGAGAGTGGACAACTGCAAACAAAATTATGGACTCTCTTTTATTTGTCACAGTACATTTGCTCATATGTGAAATTTGTCCTCTGCAATGCATTTACCCATCCAAACTATTAGAAGCACCCTTAGGGGTCCATTTGGTTCAATTTGTTCCTGGACCCTTACGTTGTGTGTACCAGTAGTTTAGACATTGACTTATTGTTTATTGACTATAACCAACCACTATATTGTGTGTGTGTGTGTGTGTGTGTGTGTGTGTGTGTGTGTGTGTGTGTGTGTGTGTGTGTGTGTGTGTGTGTGTGTGTGTGTGTGTGTGTGTGTGTGTGTGTGTGTGTGTGTGTGTGTGTGTGTGTGTGTGTGTGTGTGTCTCTCTCTCTCTCTCTCTCTCTGGATGACAACTGCTTATTTTGTTCATCTTGTGTTTAGAATAACACTAATTACCATTTATTTTGTGGCAACCAGGGTTACAATTTTCTTTTTATAAACTGTGGTCTTACATACAGTAGTGTGAGAATGCTTGAACTTCCTGTTTTACAAAATACAATTTTCATTACTTTACTACATAATCGGTGAAAGACAACTATTGTGAAAGATTAGTAAACTAGTAAGAATAAGTAGTCGTCAAACCCCTAGTACTGTATATACTGTAAGCCTCTTTTTGTGTGTATGCAAAGCGCATGAATGTGATTCCAGTAGAGGGATTCAGCAGAGCTCTGCAGTGGTGGTTTGGCTGCATGGTGTGGTTGTCTGTAGAGTATGTCTCTCCAGAGGTTAGAGGTGTTTAATTATGGGCTTCCACGTAGTCTGGCTGTGTTTAGTCTGGTTCATCCACTTCTCTGTGGCGGTTGGAGAATTGAAAATGAAAGGAGGCTGAAAGCCCCTGGAGTCTAGGGGAGTGACAGCCTCTGCAGCCTCTTGCTTACACATAAGACGTTTATACACAGACCCAGCTTCCTGGCGCAGCAGAACCAGGTCTGATGTCTGTGTAAAGATGTCGAGTTGGAAAGATGGTGGGTTAAAATAAGATGGATATGGCCCAGCTCAATGCCTAGAACAGCTGGAGTTGACCTGATGTTGGTACTGTGTAAATTAGAGCTGGCTCGGTTAAGTAGACCTGGCCCAGTGTTGGTTCTGTGTAAAGTAGTGCTGACCCAGTGATTGTTCTGTGTTAAGTAGACCTGGCCCAGTGTTGGTTCTGTGTAAAGTAGTGCTGACCCAGTGATTATTCTGTGTAAAGTAAAGCTGACCCAGTCATTATTCTGTGTAAAGTAGTGCTGACCCAGTGATTGTTCTGTGTTAAGTAGACCTGGCCCAGTGTTGGTTCTGTGTAAAGTAGTGCTGACCCAGTGATTGTTCTGTGTTAAGTAGACCTGGCCCAGTGTTGGTTCTGTGTAAAGTAGTGCTGACCCAGTGATTGTTCTGTGTTAAGTAGACCTGGCCCAGTGTTGGTTCTGTGTAAAGTAGTGCTGACCCAGTGATTATTCTGTGTAAAGTAAAGCTGACCCAGTCATTATTCTGTGTAAAGTAGTGCTGACCCAGTGATTATTCTGTGTTAAGTAAAGCTGACCCAGTCATTATTCTGTGTAAAGTAGTGCTGACCCAGTGATTATTCTGTGTAAAGTAGTGCTGACCCAGTGATTATTCTGTGTTAAGTAAAGCTGACCCAGTGATTAGTCTGTGTTAAGTAAAGCTGACCCAGTGATTATTCTGTGTTAAGTAAAGCTGACCCAGTGATTATTCTGTGTTAAGTAAAGCTGACCCAGTGATTAGTCTGTGTTAAGTAAAGCTGACCCAGTGATTATTCTGTGTTAAGTAAAGCTGACCCAGTCATTATTCTGTGTAAAGTAGTCCTGGCCCAGTGTTGGTTCTGTGTAAAATAAATTACCCTGTGTTGGTTCGGTATATACAGTAGGAAAGCTGGCCTGATGTTGGTTCTGTATAAAGTAAAGCTGGCCTGGTGTTGGTTTTGTATACAATAAAGCCGACCTGGTGTTGGTTGTGTGTGAAGTAGAGCTAGAGAAATCTAGACAATCCCGTGGAATATTATATAGTTAACATACAGTATACTGATATGTTGAATAAATGTGTTCTGAACAGTTACAAACTATTTTCCATCGCTAGTTCTCTGGAAATTTCTCAGGCTCAGTGGTCAGGCTCACGCCGTTACAGCAGATGAGCGTCTCTCTCTGTCCTCTTTAGAGAGAACCAAAACTATTGATCTAGATGAAGTTACTGATTAATTAGCAAAGATGAAATGAACATAGATACATTTCATTTAGACACTTCAGCTCAGAAATAACCAGACCGTAATGAACCATTAACCATTTATTACCATATAGCTGTTACCATATGTGCAATGATATTGCATCCAAGTTTGGCGGTGTGACTCTGCTCATGTGATATTACAGATTCCTGCGCAAACATGTCACAGATCATTCCATCACAACCCCCAGAGCAGAGCATTCAATTCAATTCAATTAAAGTGTCAAATCACAAAGTTGTCTCAACACTTTACGTGTAGAGAAGAGACCCGACAATCCCACCCTGAGCAAGCAATTTGCGACAGTGGCAACGAAAAACTCCCTCTTAACTGGGAGAAAACGTCAGGCAGACCCTAGGCTCTAGGGTGGCGGCCTTCTGCCTCGACCGTGTCGGGGGAAGAGAGAGAGGGAGAGACAGAGGAGAGACAGAAAGCATGAAACATAAACACAGTTTAACATAACATTGAACCTTCAATGCATAATTAAACAACCACAACATAGTACAATCCAAAAACGCAGTACAATACACAGAATCATAGAACCACAGAGTACAATACACAGAATCATAGAACCACAGTACAACACAGAATCAACCTATAGAACCACAGTACAATACACAGAATCAACCAATAACAATATGAACTAAAAGCCACAGGGAGGAGGCCGGGGAGGTGGAGGGAATTTGAAAACCTACAGCTGTACAACCGGCACTGACAGCCACGCACATAGAATGAACAGAGAACAGAGGCTGCTTAAATGAACCGCCTGAGATGCACTGTGGGTATGAGGGCGTGAGTGAGTTAGCTTGTAGCAAATGAGAATGACAAGGGGTTGAACGTATGCCTTAAAGGAGTACAACTAAATAAGCTTTTTAGCGAATGGGGGGGTACGGGGAGTATGAATGAAGTATATAAACATTCTGCCTTCCGTGTCTACATGAACTAACGTTTACACTGAATTTCATTTAGACACTTCAGCTCAGAAATAACCAGACCGTAATGAACCATTAACCATTTATTACCATATAGCTGTTACCATATGTGCAATGATATTGCATCCAAGTTTGGCGGTGTGACTCTGCTCATGTGATATTACAGATTCCTGTGCAAACATGTCACAGATCATTCCATCACAACCCCCCAACACGCGCTCACTTGCAGTGAGCAATACAGAGCCACACCTTAACCTATATGAGAATGTTTATCAGTTAAAGCATCAAAGTGACGCACTTCATTTAATCCATTTGATATAAATGAATATATTACATGAATTAACTATGCGAGTGTCAGCGCTGACACATTTCCTTTAAATGCATACGATGATGCCCTTCACATCTAAAAGCCGACATTCTGCGCTGCAGCGACTATTAGATGCACATTTGGCAAAACACAACTGTGTTCTGATAAAGGAAATAACTATGAAAGCGCTGACAAATTTCCTTTAAATGCATACGATGATGCCCTTCACATCTAAAGCCGACATTCTGCGCTGCAGCAACTATTAGATGCACATTTGGCAAAACACAACTGTGTTCTGATGTTAAAGGAAATAAACTATGAAATTATGAATAACTATGTGTATAGACAGACGGTACTGTCTAATTCCTTCTATATGATGGCAGCCATGCGAAACCCTTTAGGCAAGTCCCGCTCGCCTGAACGGTGACCTGATATAGAAGGAATACACCAAGTGTATAGACAGACGGTACTGTCTAATTCCTTCTATATGATGGCAGCCATGCGAACCCTTTAGGCAAGTCCCGCTCGCTGAACGGTGACCTGATATAGAAGGAATACGCTATATTTCTAGTGACGACCAATACCTTAGTTTAACCGTGCCTACCACCACGTGAGGTATTCGTGAACCAGACACGACCGATACCTTGGGTTAAATGTGTCTACCTACCACCACGGGGTATTCGTGAACCAGACACGACCGATACCTTGGGTTAAATGTGTCTACCTACCACCACATGAGGTATTCGTGAACCAGACACGACCGATACCTTGGGTTAAATGTGTCTACCAACCTAAACCACTGAGAATATGAAGACCAACTATACTATGAAGTTACCATAACATCATAATACCACACTATAGCGTACGTGAGATCATAATACGACAAAGCTATAGTGTTTTACCTGACCCCCAACCTGCGCTCTGGCAGGAGCACATACTTAACATGACATCAATTATGCAACTCCTGATTAATTTCATAATTGATCATACATTTACACTCGTAGCTTTTTGAGCTGCGAGAATTTCATCCGTATTTAACGGATATAACGTTCATAAGTAGCAGATGACCAACGACCCATGGCTTTCCGTGTGAATGATGGAACCAAAGATGATGCTGAGTTGCAGCACCGATCCGAAAGGAGTGAACAACTTGGGGCAAGTCCACATCTGAAGGCATCCTGCTTCCTGGCAGCGAACCAAGCCTTGACATGGCCCTCCCAACATCCGAACAAGGTTCATCTCCCCCAGAAATTAACCGCCGTTGAAGGTAGCGAGACATAGAAGAGAACGGACAAAAGCGGTATCAGTTCTTACAATAATTGATATTCCATTAGAATAAAGCGGTATCAGTTCTTACAATAATTGATATTCCATAAGAATAATTAACTGATTTAGAGTGCTTAAGAGGAATTGAAACATGTGACTAAAAGAGAAGACAGGAATGGAAATGTCATGCAAGGGGTTAAAGCTTTCAGTGCCAGAAATGTATTCCCCACATCTAAGAAACCTATAAGATACTGATAGAAACTGCTTCCAAATAATATCTACATTAGTTAAGATTCTTTCCTCCGCTTAGTAATTACATAACTTCTCGCAGCTAGCTGCGTTCATCAACACATGAGCCGAGTGATCCAAAGCTACTTTTGAGTCAAATCATGCATTAACTTTTCACAACATTTCACTATCACAATCCCAACATAGAATGGAGCGATTTAAACACCCATGTAATAAGTTCAATATAAAGCGACCATCCCAGAATACTTAAATGTCCGAGATCATTAAACGATCCATACCATTTGACATACGCCTGGATTTTATGGACGCCGTTTCCTCTCATGACTTCGGCAGAAGTAGATCCAGTTATACCACCAAGGTGATCTTGAGAACTGCTCGGCAATGACCATATCGCTGCAGTAGTTATGAAGACCGGCAGCAACCCACAACCTGAACCTTCCCAGCATCCATGATGGACAGAAGTTCATGCCATCGTCAGAATTGGATCACCATAATGGGCAGTTGCTCAAGAAACATAAAACAGAAGCAGAATAAGTTTAAGCAATGAATAAATATCCCTTTACAAAGACATGTTTAAGCTAAAAGTGAAGGTAACATGCAAGTTAGCTCATCAAACGATGAATCCAATCCATAATGCTGATAGGAATTGAAGCAGCAGAGAATCAGATTAACCTTTGTATGCCCTCTAAATGGCACCCCCTAGAGATAATTACAGTTAAAACAATCACCCCATTCACAAGCTTCAATCCACAATGAATAGAAATAGCTACCCTTATCTGCTCTTCTTCCAAACTACTTCCATTAACCCTTCTTACATATACTACAATCCTTACCTCACATTACCTGTTAAGCTTTTGACTTGAATAGCTTGACTTGAATAGCAGTACGGTGTCAATGCTACATAATGATATACAATAGCCCCTTTTAGTAGTAGAATCAGTAGCTCGCACTTTAGAACTAACGGAAACCCAACCTGAACCTTCCCGGCATCCGTGATGGACATCAAAAGCCTTGGATCACCATAATAGCAGTCAATCATGAAACGAAAAACAGAAGCAGTGTGAATTCAAGCGATGAATATCCCTTTACAATGACATGGTTAGCTAAAGTGAAGTAACGTGCAAATTAGCTTCAGTGCACTAATGAATCCACCTGCATCTGAGAATCAGATTAACCTTTGTTTGCCCTCTAAATGGCACCCCCTGGAGGACAACCCACTACAATTGAAGCAATCACCCCATTTCACAAGACTTCAAATCCACCATGAAGTAATTATCTATTTAAGCATCTGCAAACTAATCCACCCATATTATAGTTACCTGAACTTGAGCGTTGATTAAGTGAATAGAACAGGAATGCAGAAAACAGCTTCACTGAGTGGATTAAATTAACTTCAATATCCCATGATAGTTGTGTACCTATTTAACATGACAGTTACACTGCCATAATGCCTGCACATGACCAGTTAAGAAAACACCCTTGCCCTTTCACCTTATTCTCACACAGTAGCATTGAACTGATCCCCATGATATGACTGTCAGTTGCATAGACTACAGTACCCAAGATGCATTGCTGTATTGTATGAGACTTCCTGATTACTCCCAAGGAATAGTCACATGACACCACCACGCCGTGTTGCCAGATTGTAAGAGAAACAAGCGGCCAAGTCTATAAAAACAAGTCGCAAAACAAATGTTTAGAATATTAAACATTTTTTGCACCATGATAACATATGAATCTGGGGTTCCTTCACATGAACGCTGTTCAGTAATCATATTTGCTGTGACTTACAGAAACAACCCCAAAGTCGCTTATAATAAGCAGACATGGCAACACTGATTTGATACACATGCTGTGTTTTCCTATCCTGGCTTGAGTACATGAATTTGAAAGTACTGAATTTGACTTGTCTTATATTATGCCCCGTTGCACACAGATTGTCTACGACAGCCTTAAGTATAAACATATTATAAAAGCATTTGAGCAAGCAGTAGCAATACAACTGTTGGAAGCTCTGCTTGAAGCTTCAGAGCCAACTAGATGGCACTGCACCATTGTGGGTATTCCCAGAGTCAAGAGTGCCTCAGCAGAACAGCATTAGAACTTAGAAGCAGTACTTATTTTGGAAAAAGATTTGGCCCAAATAGCTCCATAACTTCTATACCTTAAGTAAACAATAATAATAATAATCTAAAATAGCCAAGTTTCATTACCTGATGAGGTAAAGGGGAGTAGCCTACATGGGAAGCAAGCCTGCTGTGTTAACTGTGCAGTGTTGAACAAACAATCAAAGCTTTTACATGGCAACAAACATGCTATGTTAGCTTTAAGCTACAAACAATTCAATTTTTCCACATGGGAAGCAAACATGCTAACTGCGCAGTGCTGTATAACAAACAAAGATTCTACATGCAGCAGCATGCTATGTTAGCTTTAAGCTACAAACAATTCCAGCTTTCCACATGGTAAAAGGGAGTAGCCTACAACCAAGCTTCTACTGTACATGGGCAGCAAGCATGCTGTATTAGCTTTGAGCTATGAGCACAGTAGTGTTAGCAGCAATAATAGAAGAAGCATTGGCTGCTGTAGCAGTGTTAAAAGTCAGCATCATTAGCAAATCATCTCAAACACCAAAATATCGTAGAGCAGCACACAAACCGTAGATAAGTAGCAGATGACAGCTCGCAGCAGCTAGCAAAATGCATTAGTTCAGCAACCAAGAAATTTGAAAATTTGAAAACCTACAGCTGTACAACCGGCACTGACAGCCACGCACATAGAATGAACAGAGGCTGCTTAAATGAACCGCCTGAGATGCACTGTGGGTATGAGGGCGTGAGTGAGTTAGCTTGTAGCAAATGAGAATGACAAGGGGTTGAACGTATGCCTTAAAGGAGTACAACTAAATAAGCTTTTTAGCGAATGGGGGGGTACGGGGAGTATGAATGAAGTATATAAACATTCTGCCTTCCGTGTCTACATGAACTAACGTTTACACTGAATGTATTTTATTGGCTTACTGCAGTACTATGGATGTGTATAAATGATGTGGTCTAAATCATTAGACCTTGCTTATTCGCTTTTGTTGCTACTGTACGTACAGTATATGGCAAATTTGGCTAATGCTGTATCAACACCTTTTTCAAAGACTTTATCATTTAGCATATATGCTTTTAGTAGTGTGCACCCATATGCTAGAAAGGCAAGCAGAATCAAACCCTGGTTGTTGAAGGGAGTCTTACATTTACAGTATAGCAGCTGATCTGGTTGTATTCACATGAATAAAACCAGCTAATGACGAAACGCATAATTGACGTCTGTTAAAAAAAATCACACAATCCTACACAGAGAAGGTGTTTATTATTTTATTGTCGCACAAGATAGAGCACATAGCCTACAGTAATTCCTGCAGAGTAAAGATGTTCACACCCAGTAAAAGGTGGATAAAAACTGTGGAATTTGATCATCATATCATCATATCAAATTCTTCCCTTGGTCTGCTACAGCGTTTTAATCCGCAGTGTGAAGACAGCTTTAGAAAATAAATGTCTGTGGGTTTATGTTACGTTCAGACCTTCTGGAATCTATACCAGGATGTTTAAGCACATCAACATATAAACACACACAGCATACCTCTACCATCACTCATTTTCTGTTAGGAAGCAGGCTGTAATTCAGCCAGCAGAGAAAGAAACCTTGGTGGTACAACGTCTAGAAACAGTAGATTTGTGACAGCAGGTCATAAAAAAACAACTTTGATTTAATGAGGCGATGAGCTGCTGGGTCTGCTGTGTAAATCACAATGGTACAGGTCAGTAGTGGTGACCTCTGCATTTTTTACCAGTTTCATCAATGTGTTTTGCAGGTCATTTAACAAGAGACCCCCCCCCCCCTTCCCCGTAAATCATTTCCATTTGCTGACAGAGGTCAATGCTCATGTAAATTGCAGCACACAAGTTTTATCACCAGATTGATTAGGCTGACATGAATAGGCTACATTAAAACAGTGGTTCTCAAACATTTTCTTATGAAGGACCCTCAAATCGATATATATGTATTAGCATGCGTACCCCCATTTGAAAATATTTTGTACCAGTGACCCCCATGAGAGGAGGTGTTTGTTGTTAGATTAGATTTAGTACAGAATTCTGCAACTGTCTGTACTGTAGGAAGGTGGACAGATTGAAACCTATGATCTGAATGATCATCTAACTTATAGCCCGTAACATAAGAGTGAAGTTGACCACTTGTAATCCCGCAGCCCTCTTTAGGCCATAGGCTAAATGGCTAAATGGCTAAATGTTTTGTAAATGTAAAAAAAATAGATGATCTACAAGCTCATGATGCGTCACATTGGCGTGCTGTGAGCGTGTAGATCGGCTATATGGAGCCCATGGAACCCCCCTCAAGGACCCCTGGTGGTCCCCTGGCCCTATACTTTGAGAACCACTGCGTTGAAAGCCCTAAGCATTCTTGCCGCTACTTTGGCTGCTGAGGGTCCATCAGCCACAATCACAGTGGTCATCATGTTGAAGCTGTGGGAGGTGTCAGCGGTGACTGTGATTGGCTTGGAATAGGTCTTGCCTTCCATACTGTACTCTTTCCAAAACACCATGTGGAGTGCAAAAGAAAAGTTTGCAGATGGGCTGATATTTGACCACGGGATGCATCAGCGTGGCATTCGCCGTCGGCAGTGATGAATTGCACATCAGGCGTGAACAACGGCAATTTAATGAAACGCTGTGATTTGGGTACGGCATGGCCGTTGAGGATCGATCAATACCTTTGCTCGCCATGGCTGCGAGCCTAATTTACTGCGTGATTTATCACCTTGCACTTTTGAGGGGCCGCCTTACACGTCACTTTCTGGTGTGGGAGGGAGGGAGGGGGACAGCTTGCCGTTGCTGACGATATAGGACGGCTCTCTTCTCAGTTTCATCGGGATCTTTGTAGTCTGAGATTTTGCTCACTCGGTCACACTGTACCGTTTAGAGAGAGAGAGAGAGAGAGAGAGAGAGAGAGAGAGAGAGAGAGAGAGACTATTTTACCCATGCAACCATGCAGAGAGGGAGAGACAGACAGAAAGAGACGAGAGAGACGAGAGAGAGAGAGGGAGAGAGAGAGGGAGAGACAGACAGACAGACAGACAGACTATTTCATTCACAGTGGGTACCGAAATCTGGACAAGCTGTTACACATCGAGAAAGAGAGAGAGAGAGAGAGAGAGTTTGGCGGGAATTGAGTGGGAAGTGGTGCTTGGCACCCCACCAGGAGGCGATGTGGAGAAGAAACAGCATCACGTAAGACCTCCTACTGAGCGTGCAGGCAGCCAGTGCCTTTATCTCACCGCCCACCCCCACCCTCACACCAAATAGAAAGCCATCCTGATGTGTTAACCCCTTGCAAACTGGCATCAAAAATAGCAGATCTACATGATCACAAAGTGTCGCATCGTGGCACGCTGTGAGCTTGTAGATCGGTTATTTCCGCAGTGCGACACCATCGTACGATACCATTTTATACGTATGAAATCGGGCTTAAGTGGTTAAACCTCCCTATTAGTGTGCGAAAGATTCTCCACCTAATTTTGGGAAGGAGAATGATTCAGCATCAACCAATCCGGTAGCCATACCACCTGATATATGTGCTGCCATACAGTTACATAATATGTCAGTGTAACATCTGAAGTTATTTCTTTTACAAAATATGCCAAATATCTGTATCATTGTGTATATGATTGATATACATTTCCTAATAAGAAAGTGAAGATTGCATTGTTTGAAAAATAATAAAGAAAAATCCCAATTAGAACATTCCTGCTCCTGATTTCCTGTTTGATAGCTCATTTCCTTTGTCCTTCAAAGTCCTTTCATCTTCTCCTCATTCCCTTCTTTTCTCACTCTCTCTCCATCCATCCATCCCTTATCTCATCCCTCACTTTCACCATCTGCTCTCCCTCTGATCCCCCTCTCTCTCTCTCTCTCTCTCTCTGCCAGGTTACCACCACAGCCTGCCCTCTTCTCCCTACTCCTCTGGTCCAGAGGGTCAGAGGTTACTGGCATCGGGGGCCTTGTCGTCAGAGTTCCTCAACCAGGGGGTCCCCCTGAAGATCCTGCTGCTGGTGTGCAACGCTGCGGGGGCGGGACAACAGGCTGTCAGGTAATGGTGCGAGACCGTCCCGTTGCACCGCGGTACACCCGACTGCATGCTCAGCTAGTGTTTTACCGGCCTGTTTCACAGGCCTGGAAAGCAGGAACCTCGCGTCACTAGTCTTTCCATCACAGAGGAAAGCCTGGTTTTCATTCCAAACTGACCCGTGTGATCCAGACTAGAAAAAATGGGGGGAAAAATTGGTTTCTGGTGGTGGGTTCCGGTTGGCGCCGCATTGTTTTTGTTCCCCCACATAATGCCAATTAATTAGTTTAGTCTCGCTTAGAGTTAGAATAAAAGATGGATATTCCAAACGATTATTATACCACACGAAACGAAACGATTATACCAAAGTAAACAAATTATGGCTGAGGGGAATCATTTTGGAGGTGCACCGGTGCTCTTGGTTTCCGCTGTGGGTTCTATCCAAGCCCCCAGAGTTGCTGA
Source organism: Gymnoscopelus braueri (assembly GCF_963280865.1). Classification (NCBI taxonomy): domain Eukaryota; kingdom Metazoa; phylum Chordata; class Actinopteri; order Myctophiformes; family Myctophidae; genus Gymnoscopelus; species Gymnoscopelus braueri. The sequence continues at coordinate 36,877,125 of NC_137615.1, read as the reverse complement.
GAAACATTGAAGCTGCCACCCCAGTGGCCAAAGCTGGAACTGCAGGCAGGGAGAAATACATGCACGCGCAAAACATGCTGAGAGATATTTATATTTATACATATAAATATGTAAACATATTATACATACATACATATGCATTTACATATAAATATGCATCTCGAGGGTATTTAATAAATATCTCGCGTTCAATCCTTGACACACGGGCTGCCGTAGAACGCAAAAAGGACACTAGTGCGCATGCTCATAACTCTATGGGGATACAAAATCGAACCAATAATTCTACTTCCGGCAGGTTTCCGGGTGCTTCAAAACGCCAGTGAGCACATTCATTGAAATGATAGCTGGGGGCGGAGCAATCCGCCCTCTAGTTATATTATACCTCTATGGTTCTATCCACTCTAGACCAGATCCAGAAAAAAAAGGAGTTGATCCCAGTCTAGGAACGCAATAGAATTCATCTGTATGTCAGTATGAATACTTTTCAGAGCAAAATCCAGAGTGTTAATTTATATCCTACTTTATATTTTGTCTGTATCTCAAAATAGCAGAACCACAAGCTCATAACCCATCACATTGTGAAGTGTTGTGAGCTGTGGATCTGCTATTTTTGGCACCAGACACCATCGTACAACGGAGATTAAACTGCACATAAAAGTGATGTCCCGCCAGGGAACTTCAGTTTCAACTATAACAGGGGGGGGGGGCTGTAAGGGGTTAAAGGGATATTTCACTTTCAAAAAAACTTTGGGTCATTTTATCGTCTACTCAGGCTTTTGTGAGCCTCCCAGACCGTTTTTAAGTTGCTTGATTTAGTATTTAGATATTTGATAATCATTTTATCAGACACGCCCCCTTCCTATTGTCACGGTTTGAGTCAGGACGGAGTGTAGGACCCAAGGGCAGGAGAGAGACGGAGGCTGAAGTGAACGGTTCAAAGTATTTATTAACTAAAGACTGGAAAACAAACAAGGAACTGAACTCAAGATCTAACTACACGCAACATGGGATAATGAACAAGCAAGGACATGGTGCAAACACAGGGCTTAAATAGACAGGGAAATAATAAGACACAGGTGAACAGACAACACTGGGATAGGCTGAGAGACTAAGAGGACACAGGAGGAGAACATGACTAATCAACAGGGAGGTGAGACAAGACAGGTAACAGTAACTAAGCACAACAGGAAACAAGACTACAAAATAAAGGTACAGAACAGCATGGCAAAAACAGAGCAACAGAACACAATAGGAATGATACAACATACATGTAAATCCTAATAAGTCCACAACCTTATAAGGGCAGGAAGATCTAAATAACAAAGTCAGAGTCCGCGGCCTGAGGAGCGGACCGTGACAGGCCTACAGAACAGGCCTAAAGTGTCCACGACCATATAAGGGCAATGGTGGTCTAAATAATAACATCAAAGTCCACGGCCCGAGGAGCCGATTTTATTTAATTTTTTTATTGTATTTAATTCTTTTCATTTTCAAAAAAAAATATTAAAAATAAATGAAAAAAGTAATCGAAAAAACACGGCCCCCTCGCGTATTAGGCGGGCAGGGTGAGTCACCAGAACCAAGGACGGGTGTTTTTGATGAATCTGACATGTTAAAAATTGAGTTTGAAGTTATAATGGGTTTGTATAGGAAGGGGGCGTGTCTGATAAAATGAATATCAAATATCTAAATACTGAATCAAGCAACTTAAAAACGGTCTGGGGGGCTCACAAAAGCCTGAGTAGACGATAAAATGACCAAAAGTTCTTTTGAAAGTGAAATATTCCTTTAAGTGTCTTGTCTTGCTCACTTCGACACGTATCCTGGGCCGATCGGTAGGCCATCCCGGTGACCTTCAAATCACCATTCAGCTACAGCAGCTACGGCCACCCCTATTGCAACGCAATAATTCTTGTTAGAAATGGCATAACACTTTGACAGACATCTGATTCTCCTCTGCTCCTCAGTCTGTGCTTAGCACCCCCCATCACCCACACCCACACACACGCACGCACGCACGCACGCACGCACGCACTCACCCACACACTCACATATGCACACATACGTAGCTAATTGGATTGAGAAAATCAAGGTCACGTTAGCTCCCCTGTCCAAGAGAGGCTTGCGCTCAATCTCACCAAGAGGCGAGTTTCAAACTGCAGAGCTGGAGGAGTTTGACATGTGGCATGATGGAACGATCCATCAGCCAGCCACCGCACGGACACACAGTCCGGGAGGATCGATACTCCGAGTCCAATCCTATTCACCAGACCAGTTGTCTCTGTCTCTCCTTCAAATGCCTCACCGCCCCCTCGCATTCGTCTCATCACATCAAAGCCAGGAGTATGATATGACACTGGAATCATATACTGTACGTTCTCTCTTTCTGATTCTCCCTGATTCTCCGGAGAACAGGTTTGCAGGTAGATTCCTCGCCAGCGGAGCGAAGGTGCAGCAGAGTGTGACATAACGGACATTTGTTTGATTTCAGGTTCATTCTTTTGTTTTACCGGTGATTCCACAAGGTGTTCGGGAGTCATCTCATGTGTGTCATAAGAAAATTCTGTTAATCTTACCTTCACAGTCAACCCCACGACATCTGATCTACGTCATGCTTGCATTTCAGTTCTGCTTAACTATCTTGTCTTGTTTTAAATCCAACCCGATCTCCAGAGATTACCGTAACATTGCACGGAACGAGTGCACTTCATTCCGTGGATAGCCGCCTCGGAACTCCCGAATTGCGTGCATATGGTACGGCGCTCCCTTTGTGACAAAACCATTTCGGAGGCGCGCAGTCACAGGCGAACTGTCCCCCCGTGAAGGACCACCGAGGGAGCTAAGGCGACCGAGTTGCCGTCCTGAACGGTGGGACGTTCGCCTGTGCCTACTCAGCGCCGTTTGAGTTATGTACCGATAGGCACAGAATCGTAATTTTTTTTGTGGGGACTGCTCTGCTTCCGGGTTTTTCCGGGTTGCGACTGGTTACGCCCACCGTGGGACTCGCCGTACATATGCACGCAATTCGGGAGTTCCGAGGCGGCTATCCACGGAATGAAGTGCACTCGTTCCGTGCAATGTTACGGTAATCTCTGGAGATCAGGCTGTTTAAATCACAACCATCTGTGCTGAGAGCTTATGATGATTTAGTTGTTTTTATTTTCATTCTGTTCTCTCTTCATTCGCACTGATTTACAATGTGTGAAGTGGCTCACTAATGTGTATGTATACATGTATACATATACATATAGGAATATATACTGTATAGTATTTAGCGAATGCAAAGTGCGAATGACTAATCCTCCTTTCAGTCTTTGGAGAGGACAAACTTCTATGATGTGCTCCATGGTTTGCTCCTCTCCACAAGCACACAGTGGGCTTGGGCTACTGTCCCATTTGTGAAGGCTGGCCAAGCAGGGGCCATGTCCAGTCCTGAATCGATTGAGTGTCGACCACTGTCTCCTTGGGAGGTTGGTGCCAGGGACCTGTTGGTTGGAGTCTGACACCAGATGTTTGTTTGGTGTCAGACCCCAACCAACAGGTCCCTGTTGGACCCCACTACTGTACTGTATAGTGAGTCTATATCAGAGATGGGGACTCGAGTTAGGGACTCGGACTCGAGTCGCACTCGAGTGGCCAAAAACGAGACTCTCGACTCGACTCTGACTCGCCCCTCAAAGACTTGAGACTTGACTCGACTCGAGCCTCAAAGCCTTGAGACTTGACTCGACTCGAGCCTCAAAGACTCGTGGACAATCTTTATTTTATGTTTATTTTTTGGACAAATAAATGAATGAAATGCCCAAAAAACTTCCACTCCCCTGTCCCCCCCCCCGCAAAGAAACCTCCGCTCCAGTGCGCGCTGCGCGGAGCCGGCTTCAGTCAAGCTGTTTCGTGCTGCTCATTAACGTAAAAATGGAGAGGCGAGCGCAACAGCTGCTATGTGTGTGGCCGCCGCGGCCTTTCATCATAAAGTTTAAATATAAAAACTTCGAAATTAAACAAATATGTTTAGCTCAGAATCAGCTATATAACCTCAGTTATCTTGGCATATGCTTACATTTTTTATAAGATGGTCGGATCATCTGTGACAGCACGTTTAGGAAACATCGGATTTTCATTTCGTTAAACCCAGCTGGGTGAATATTCAACACTTCACCACGGTAAACGCTACGCTCATGTAATGTTCACTGCATAAAAGCTGTGGTTCTCAAACCTTTTCAGGCCGTGACCCCCCAAAAGAATCATATTTGAACTGGGGATCCACATTTAGACAGTTTTTTGGTGCGCAACACAGCCCTCGTTTAAGTGAATTGCTTTCACCTGCTCTGCTGTTGGACTGCTGTGCGGAGTCGAGTGTGCGCAACAGGGCATATCTCCGCCAAGCCAGGGTGACCTACCCAGGCCCATGAAATTCATATGCAGGCATAGTAGCCAATTAGAATGAAATCTGCAAAAACTGACTCATATACTGATACAGAACCATATTGGCTATATATTATCGCTGTCGGGTGGAAATCTTGTATGTTCCTTTTTAATTATTATTTAAAAACAATTAAAAATCATGAAAATAGCCAATCTACAAGCTGTAATTATTAATAATTAAGAAATACTATATTTTAAAGAGTGAAAAATCAACTAAAGTCATTATTAGTGCAAGTTCAATCACATTTCATTTGAATGAAAATAAATTGTGGGGAAAATACATAAAATCTCTAATCTGTGAATCTAATGTGATTTATTATGACCTGTCTATACTTTTACATCTATGCCCCCCCCCCCATTTTTTTTTTTTTTTTAAAAGACTTTAAAAAGACTCGAGACTTGACTCGGACTCGACCCTCAAAGACTTGACTCGGACTCGACTCGACTCAACCCTCAAAGACTTGAGACTCGACTCGACTCGAGCCTCAAAGACTTGAGACTCGACTCGACTCGAGCCTCAAAGACCCGAGACTTGACTCGGACTCGACTCGACTCAACCCTCAAAGACTTGAGACTTGACTCGACTCGAGCCTCAAAGACTTGAGACTTGACTCGGACTCGAGCTCAGAGACTCGTGGACATCTCTGGTCTATATTATAGAGTTGTTGGTCAGAAATCTTGTTGTGTATGTCCTAAACCTTTTCAGGAAATGGAAAAAAGAACCTCTGTTCCAATTAATCCAATGTAGTTATTATTTAGTCACAAGCTCTTGTTAATACTTTTCATTCGTTAAATATTTATAAAACTCACAGAGAGACTTAACCAACATGGCATCCCTATTTTGTGCATGTCATGGTTTAAAAAAAAAAATCAGAACGGTTTCAAAAAATGCTTTTGCGTGACACCGTCATACGACGGGGCACAAAATAGGGAATCATTATGAAAAAAACATAAAGAGATGAAATATGGAAATACAAGGTTTCTGCCCGACAGCGACGATAAACTCCATCTGCCGTAGTATTAGTGGCACAGAACTGGCTGTTTGGAACTTAATGGACTGTCACTGTACGATGCTATCTCTCTCAGATGGATAATACAGTGTGGAGGGCCGCATCGCATTATTATTGTGCCATTTGTTTTGCCTTTTGTGGTAGAGAGAATATGCCATCCATCCAGCATCGCTAATTCATCATCAGACAAGTATCACTCATGAACATTTTTTTTTACCATTAACCGTTATCACTGTTACCGTGAAGATTTGCACTCTGCTCCGCATTCGCTTTAACCCATTAAGACCGGAGGCCGATTCTACAAATGTCTTCTAAATCCTAACAGTTTTCTGAAACACTTATGTTGCTACAATATCAGTGGTTCTCAAACTTTTTCATATCAAGGACCCCCAAGATTATATGTATTTGGTCGCGGACCCCCATCTCAAAATATTTAGTTCCAGGGACCCCCAGAAGCAAAGATTTGAGTGACAAATTTGATATATTCAAAGATTTGCACAAGATTTGCACTCGGTGCCGTGCTATGAGCTTGTATATCTGCTATTTTTGAATAGCCAAAATATAAAATAATGCATGCTTAAAGTGGTTCAAATCTAAGATGACAGACGTGTTCCCGGTCTTAATGGTTTAAGGTATTTATTCACAGTGTGAGCTGTAACAGAGGAGGTGTTTGTCATCGCCACTAAATGAAGGTGAACTGAGCTCGTCGACTCAAAATAGATGCTGCTGATTAGGGACGCCGCATGCAGGCAGCGCCGTGCTACGTGTGGCTTATCGCATCGGTTGCAGCACGGACACACTTCCCACCCGTTCCTGATGCGTTGACAGGCTACTCATCTCGCCGTGGTTTAGACAGATGATGTCCGATGCCACGAGCAGCGGCACCAATCATCACAAACTCCCCGGGATCTTCCATCTCTAATCCCATCTAGCTGCCGCCCCGCCTGCAGCCCCAGGACAGTCTCTCGAAAATAGCAGATCTACGAGCTCACGCATGCGACACGTGAGCTTGCAGTTTGCTTTGTTTTCAGTGTGGGACACCACCATACAACAAAGTATAAATCGGGAGTAGTCATGGCAAGGAGACGGACTCGGTCAACCTGAGGCCAAAATATGATTGTCCATGGTGGTTGTAATGATGCTTCTGGGGCAGAAAATGGCTACATGGATGTGGCGGTTTGGAGGCGTGAACTCGACTGTGATTGTAAACAAAACAGAGACGGGGCCTCGTGCTAACCGAACACTTTTTCCATCTCGCACCATACTTACCTCTTCTTACCCAAGAGGGACAGCAGTCTGTAGTGAACTTGGAGCCCTTAACTCATTAACCGCCAGAATAAAACATTGTCTATAGCCGACCTTGCCAGCGATTTCCGAGCGTTTTCACTAACCTTTGAAAAAGGTATATTTTACATTATTCTTCACATCGATCGATCCACCGATCGCTTTAAAAGACGTAGCCGAGTCTCGTAGAACATGGGTTCCCAAACTTTTCAGCCCGCGGCCCCAAAATAAGGTGGCTATTGACTCGCGACCCCACCTAACCCTGGAAGTAATTTATGCACATAAACGTGCACGTTCGGTGCGCATTTGTAATGTATTAAGCCTAGGACTTTTGACTGTAGGCCTACTACTTGTACTGTTATTAATCTTGTTAATATAGAATTCAATCAATCACATTTACAGTACCTAATGAGATGGGTAAAATGTACTATTTGTAATCATTTTTAGATTGTATTTCATTCATTCTGTTTTTTACTTAATGACCCAAAATTATTTCCCGACCCCACTGTCAGTGTCGTGACCCCAACTTTGGGAACCCCTGTCGTAGAATAGGGGGGCAAAAAGCGAGCCGTCGCGATCATCCGTTCCATAGTTATTGGCAGTTGAATGTAGGTTGTTTTTGCAAAAAAGCAACTGAAAGCAGAGAAAAGGGCATTCTTCCAAATCCATTACAATGGGGGTGAATGTGGATGTTTTTTTTGCGATCACGTCACGTGCTTTGCTGCTTCACTGCTTCACTGGGAGTCAAATGGTGACTCATACTGTAGGTTAGCGAAGAGCGTATAAACACTGAGAACACCAAAACACGCCAAACACGTCATTGGCGGTGTGGGATTTGGAAAAAAACACGCCAAACACGTTATTGACAGAGAATGAGTTAATACAGCGTGGCTAAGAGCTGTTATGTCCCAGCTAAATTATGTCCCATCGTTTGCTTGTTTTTTAATGACGTTCTGGAGCCCAGTTTACTACAACTACAAAATAAAATGGGATTGTTCTGGCTCTTGCTACTTAGCAGTCCCCAATGTAATTCATTGTTTAAAACCAACCAAGTCCCTTTTCTCCTCGCTATTCAACCCGCACGCGCGCATGTGCACGCACGCACGCATGCGCACGCACGCACGCACACACACACACACACACACACACACACACACACACACACACACACACACACACACACACACACACACACACACACACACACACACACACACACACACACACACACCAGTAGTTTGTGTCGTATGTCATATGGCCTGGCGCCCCTAGTGACCGGCGGAATGTTGTTTTGAAATTAAAATCCACGGCATGGAAATTATGTCAAATGGAGACCAGTGACATTAATGGTTAGAATGACGAACAGTGTTTGTGATAATCTGTCTCAATGTACCTCGAGGAGCCCAGACAGTTTCCTGTGACTTAATGGGAAATTTTATCCGTGAACAAGCCCTGTCATTAACAATGATTATTTGGTTGGTCCATGGCCATAGTAATCCCATCTCTGTTAAGAGTCCAAGGCAAAATAACATAAAAGCAGAAAACTTTAATTAGTGAGACAGTTTGTGTAAATAGCACTGCTGATAAATACACGTGGCTCATGATTAAAATAGAATTGTAGCCCTACAGAAGCATGGGACTTATGTTAAATTGTGTGTACGTGTGTGTGTGCATGCGTGTGTGTGTGTGTGTGCCTGCTCGTGTGTGTGTGTGTGTGTGTGTGTGTGTGTGTGTGTGTGTGTGTGTGTGTGTGTGTGTGTGTGTGTGTGTGTGTGTGTGTGTGTGTGTGTGTGTGTGTGTGTGTGTGTGTGTGTGTGTGTGTGTGTGTGTGTGTGTGCGTGCATGGTTTACTTTACTTTATTTGTTTATTTAGACAGGACAGAGCATATTAATGAACGTCACATGAACGTAAATACACCGGATTTAGCAAAGATGCTAATTTTCATCCGCAGTCCTCACACAAAACATAAAAACAGAAAAACAATAACATCAGAAAACAGACAAACGGTGAAATACAATTACATTACATCACATAGCCTAAAAAAAAACTAAAATATGATCACAAATGGTTGCAGCTTTGGTTTTCAAGCAACCATCTTTTCACATTGAATTTAAAAGATGGAAATGTAGCACAATCCCTTATATGTAGAGGAAGGCCATTCCATGCTACACAACCCTGTACTGAGAGGACATTTTGACCGAAGGTTGTTTGCCGGTGCGGCACTTCACAATCTCCTCGAGTGGTTGCTCTGGTACTGATTCCTCTTTCAGGCTTCCTTTTAATGAATTCCCTTAGGGGGGGCGGGCAGCCGGGCACAGACCATGTAAGGTCTTGTATATGACCCCAACCTGTTTGAACTTTTTGAAATTGTCGAAGCTAAAAAAATTGAGCCTCCTGAGTATGTTACAATGATGATAAGAGTGAGGCTTCCTGTCAAACACCTTGAGCGCACTTTTGTAGAGCTGTTCGATGGGTTTTAGGATCGTCACGCCTGTGCAAGACCAGTTTGTAAAACAGTACTCAATGTGTGATAGGATCATACAGTGAAGATACGATCTGGCAGCTCCAACTGTCAGGAAGGGTCTAATTTGTTTAAAATTTTGAAGGTTGAATTTAATCGTATTTGTGACTTTCTTCACATGTTTTTTAAAAGTTAGGGTTGAGTCTAGTATGACTCCGAGGTACTTGAACTCTGGGACAAGTTCAAGTTCCTCCCCACCCAGAAACACATTTGAGGACTCCAACACAACTGGTCTTTTGGAGAAGGCCATGCAGACTGTCTTTTTGGCATTCAGGAGCAGACATGAATCTATAAGCCAGTCCTGAATGCTTGTCAGAGCTGAGGTTAAGATTATTGACACCTCTGCATAGCTTTTACCATGGGCAAGTACAACGGCATCATCTGCATACATCTGGACATGTAGATTATTACATACTTCAGGTAGGTCATTTATGTACAGTGAGAACAGAATTGGACCTAGTATTGAGCCCTGGGGGACACCGACCGAACAGGTGTGGTAGGGGGATTTAACACTGTTTACACTTACACACTGTTTTCTGGTGGATAGATAGGAACTAAACCATTGTATAGCTTCTGGGGAAAAATTAAAATGTGTTAATTTGGACAGGAGGACCTGGTGACAGACGGTGTCAAACGCCTTCTTGAAGTCCAGGAACACCGCCATTGCACAGGGAGCTCTGTTCAAATCACATTTCAATTTTTCTATGAATAGGCAGTTTGCTGATTCAGTGGAGTGAAAGGCCCGAAACCCAAACTGCATGGGATGCAGTGGGGTGTGGCCTTTGTCTAGATATTTGATGATAGATTTGACAATCCTCTTTTCAGCCACCTTTGATATAACTGGTAGGATGCTTATGGGTCTATAATTTGATATTTCAGTTTTAGCGCCAGATTTGTAGATTGGTGTTATTACCGCAACTTTCCATTGAGGAGGAACAGTGCGTTGTCTGATGGACAGATTTACCAGATGTGTGATTGGTGCCACCAGAGCATCTGCATTTGTTTTTAAAAAGTTTGTATCGAGCCCATAGGCATCCTTAGCTTTTGATGCTTTTAGTGATTTGATGATGTTTGCCACCTCGGTTTCCGTAATTTCCTCCAGATTGAAGATGGGGAGGTCTTTTTGGACAGGGCGGGGTACAAACTTTGATGGATTAAACATTTGTGTTATTTCTTTGACAGAGTTTAGAAAAAACATAATTAGGGTACTAGCAAGGGTTTGGGGATCTTTCACCAGGGTGTCTATTTTTAGTTCTAAGCTATTATTGTTCTGTTTGTAGTATTTCCCTGTCAGTTTGTTTATGCACTCCCAGACTTTCTTACCATTTCCTTTTGCACTCTCTATGATATAGGTGTAAAATTTTGCTTTTGCCTTCCTTAGGAGTTCAGACCTCACGTTGATAATAAGAAGCATCTACTGTAGCTGAAGCTTGCCTTCAATCAGAGGTGTACTTTAATAAATGCATCGTGTGATTCTTCATTAGAAATGGAGGGTCTTCCATCTCCTTGGCTATAATGATGTCACATTAACCAGCCAGCCCCCTTCTATAGATAGGCTGTAATTCACTGTATTGCTGATAATGGGTCCAGCAATAGTCATTTCATATTATAATAGTATGCCAAGTGTAGATTAGCTGTGAACCATGTGACAGCCAGCAAGGCAGGGGCTGGTACTCTCTCTATTCAAAGGTACAGTAATGAGTGTGATATATTTGCTTTATTCATCTTTTCTTCTTCTTCTTCTTAATATTATTCTTCGTCTTCTTCTTATCTCTTTCTGTGCCAGGTTTGGCCCTCCATTCCTAATGAGAGAGGATCGGTCCATTTCCTGGGACCAGCTGCAACAGAGCATCCTCAGCAAGCTTTACTACCTGATGATCAATGGAGCACAGGCACAGGTAACCGTAGTCTCAGCCTCACAGGTAGTCTGATGTTGTTTCCTCGAAAGTCTCTATCCCCATCAGCTGTCCGCAGTGTCAATAACAGGAAGGTGTATGCACTTCCGAACGTTAATACCTTTTCAGAATCGAGCAGTATCTAAATACCACACAAAAGCAGTGGTCTGTGGTTGTTTTCTTTTGCATGTCAGTCAAGAGACACCCATAGTAGACGGCTCTTGAAATCATTGAGAATCATTCTGGCCCACTGGGCCCCAGTCCTAATGCCAATAATCATGTCTGGCTTGCAAGACTAAGGCTAGATTAAGACTATTGAAAAATACATTAAACTGATTTTCTTTTCTCTAATCGCAAATACACTGAAAGCTGAGAAAATAACAGTGCATCACAAACTACACAATATTGTTACCATTATCTTGCCAGACAGAGCTACATGCCTTGATCATGGGGAGACAGATGTAAATAAACATCCATACGGTTATCATTATGTCTTGGAAGACACATTATGAAGGCAGTCCGTGCATGTCTTTACTTGTTATGTCTTGTTTATTTTCATACCGTCTCTAAATACATTTTATCCCACGATTTTTGTAACCCATTTTTTCACCCAGTGCCAATTGCCTGAGCTGTAATCCTGGGAGCTACTCTCCCTCTGCCAGCCTGGGGAGAGCCCCGAACTGAGCTCATGCTTCCTTCAATGCATGAGGAGTGAACAGGCCGCTTCTTATCACCTGACAGGGGGGAGTTTCCCCGGTTGGACGTAGCGAGTGGAAGGAACACGTTATTCCAACCAGTTCCTTTCCCCTCTATCAGGCGCCCCGGCTGACCAGGGGGAGGCAGTATAGAGACCAGGATTACTGCATGTTTTTTGTGAGGGTACCTACGACACGGGGAGAACATGCAAACTCCACACAGAAAGGCCCTTTCGGCATCCCCACCTAGGGTATGGGCGCTGATGACACGGAGGAGAGAACACGCCCCCAGCACCCACAGCGTCGTAGGGTGGTGAGGGCCGCACGGCGGATGGCCTGATCTTTAGAGATGTGAGGCCACTTTGTGGCCCAAACCTCTAGTATATTTAAATTCCCTTGTTAGGTAGACGGTGGACGTCACAAATGTAACATGCACTAATGTCAGACACAACAGAAACCGTTGCTTAAAGGGCAAGACCACTTTGGTAGAGGTTTGGGTTGTGTAGTTACCTTGCCATGATGTAACTCCAAAGGTGGGCAAGAAATAAAAAATAATTGCTCCATTGATTAGAAATTGATAATTCAAAATATGCTCCTCATTGGCTTACATTGTACGGTAAAACAGCTCTCAAAGTCACTCTTTTAGCACAAAAACGAACGCAAACAAAGCTGATTCAGACAATATAGAACGTCACCAAACCCAGTACTGTTTTTTTTTTAAATAAAAATGTCAACTTCCTGTTGATTTTGCCATTTTTAATAAGTAGAAAACCCGGACTGGATCCGCGGATCCGGATCCAGATCTTCAAATAGTCAAATCAACAGGAAGTTGACATTTTTATAAAAAAAAAAAACAGTACTGGGTTTGGTGATGTTCTATATTGTCTGAATCAGCTATGTTCGGGTTCATTTATGTGCTAAAAGAGTGACTTTGAGAACTGTTTTACCGTACAATGTAAGTCAATGAGGAGCATATTTTGAATTATCAATTTCTAATCAATGGAGCAATTATTTTTTATTTCTTGTCCACCTTTGGAGTTACATCATGGCAAGGTAACTACACAACCCAAACCTCTACCAAAGTGGTCTTACCCTTTAACAATGCAGATTTGTGTGGCCCCTGGGGCCCCTGATATACCCATATGGCATATCAGTCAGATCGGCGATGTGAGGGCCACGTAGGATAATGTTGACCTAATTCTGCTGCTGGTATTTGTTGAATAATTGGCATGAAAATAATTATTTGGCAACATTTTTAATCTGACTCTAATCTGGGAATAAACATAAATTGTTTTAATTGGCCTATTAATAATGTGCTCTGATAGATTACCTAAATGATACAGCACACTGCGTTTGATGTGCAATGATAGCATGCCAAATGGAACAAAGGGTGAGTGCACAACCAAATTATAACAGAAAGAGATGTTCTCTCTGTACAAATGCATTTCACTCTCTCCAATTGCCTTTACAATATAAAAAGACTGTGTCATGGATGCTGAATAATGTTCAAAATAACATGAATTGAGGATGGCACTGCTGGTGGCTTCCCCTGCATGGGAATGCAGACCAACTGGGACAGCATAGTATTCTCAACAAGGCCTACTATATGTCTGCTATAATTTGCAAACTGTTATGTCTTCATGTCAGTTATAGCATGTGCTTATTTAATGTGGTATGCCTGCTTTATGAGTACTAAATCCAAATAAACATGGTTGTAAATACTAGTAAGTATACCAGTAAATATTATAGTTCATTATTTATCAGCAGTGCAGCATAGTGTATTGCAATTTGCAACATCAATGAACGACATGCAGTACCTCATGATACACACTGACGACTTTGTACTGGGCCTTGCATATCTCCCAGATGGCCCTGTTTGCATATGACGAATAATTACGAACACAGCTGTCCAATGAACCCATACATCTCCTTTTCTTTGCACATCCATAGTTGTTGTCGCTTTGTGGTTGTTATGTTATATTTTCTCTCCTTAATCGTTGCCTGCTTGTGGATTTTGTATGTTACAAATCTCAAGCAAGATTCAGGTCCCTGGAAGTAGATTTTCTTACTGAAATTAAAAACATTGACTTCCTCGGAGACCAAACAATCCACGCTATATGCTTTGGAAAATGGTCAGCAGTGATGTCTAGTGTGCTGTGAGTTGTAGTCAATGATTGGGTCAGAAGGTTAGCCAGTCTCTCCTCTATGCTCCAGTGGCTAATGAGGAACCCACTTTGGCTTGTTTGTTTCTCTGCGGTCGGTGTTGTTGTGACTGCAGTGGAACGTGAGATGTAATGATACAAATGCGAACAACACAGCCTGTTTAGACGTACCACAGTGGTGTGTTGCTGTCAAGTCAAATCAATTATTTACCTTGCTGAAGCCAAAGGCTCAATTTTCGCGCTTGTTGCTTGGTGTGTGTGTGTGTGTGTGTGTGCGTGCGTGCGTGTGCGCTTGTTTGCCTGTTTGCTCACACTGTGATTGTAGTTGGGTTCAGTGGCACAGCAGTACTGTAGTAACGTGCTGTTAATCATGTAGCCAAACAGATTTCCAATTAGTGTCTCCCCATGCATTGGGCGGACTGGCTAGCTCCAACAGTGTGAAGCCGTACAGCGTGCTGTGAGAAAATTAACTGATGACCTGCTGGGTTAGTCAATGTTTTTACAACAAACACACAGTAAAGTTACCAATGTTAATTACCTCTGAGTGTAAATGTACCCTTATCCATGTTTACAGTAAACTCCCCACTGGTAATTTAACTCTGAGTGTAACAGTGGGCCTAAATGCATGCTTCGCGGTCCATTTGGTAAAATCCCCAGTATTCATTTAACTCGAGTGTAACAATGGACCTAAATGTACACTTCCCGGTCCATTTTTACAGTAAAATCCTCAGTGTTAATTTAACTCAAGTATAAAAATTTACCTAAATGGACCTGTCCAATTTTACAGTAAAACCCCAGTGTTAATGTAATTCTGAGAGTGTAACAAACCCAAATGAACACTGGGGATTTTACTGTCCAGGGCCCACATAGTTGTGTGATCTGTGTGATTTCTATCGTCTCCTTCATGCCAGACTCAGCCGGCTATTTAATTAAAAGCTAACGTGTACAGTCCAGTACAGTATAATCAGTTTACCTCTGCCAAGATTGGAGCAATATTCCAATGGGTGCGCTTTTCTTTTCTCCCTCTATCTTTCGTCCAAGTAAATAATGTGTCATTTCTAGCACTGACGCACAGCGTTAACAATTGGCTGTTCTTCTCTCTCATCTAATTTTAGCCATGGCAAATAATGCACCCCCCCCCCCCCCTGCAAAAGAAAAATAAAACTAAAAGGCAGAGTGGCAGCCAGGCAGTCATTCTGCTACTAAAAGTACTGAAATGGCAAGGTAGTTTGCCTGCTGCTCACCAAAGTAGACAATGTGATATGCACATATAGGTAAACCAAGAACCTAGCATATAAGTCTCAACAATATAATATTACAAAAAATATTCATACTTTACATTGAAACTATAGAAACTATACTGTAGGATGCCAGGTTCTGTCTGTCATTTAATGTCACTGTGAATTGAGTACATGGGGACCCCATTTGAAACAAGTCATTAGGCTTTCATGGGCTTTTCAATCCTATTTAGCTGACCTTGTGTTTAAACTGTACTTTCATGTGCTTTTTTTCCTGCAAACTTCCTAATTAAGTATTCAATCAGGTAAACAATTAACCTAGCGTCTGTCAAGTGCTACAGGCTAAGGTGGAGTCTGAAGAGGTGAGTCCTCAGGTTCCGGCGAAAAATTAGGAGTGAATCTGCAGTTCTAACTGCAATGGGGAGTTTGTTCTACAGTTTGGGAGCCAGGAGGGAGAAGAGTCTGTGACGTGTGAAGTGTTGTCCAGGGTGTTTCAGGGAAGGCTTGTCGGGAGACCAGTACGGATGGAGTTACAGTAGTCAAGTTTTGGGTGACTCCTGGGTGAGGAAGGTTCGGTAGCACTTGCTATGCATCCTATGTGTATAACGCATCATGAACATACTTATAAGGCATTATAATCTGCTCATAACCCTGTATAATCAGACTTATAAGAGCTCATAAATACTCATAATGCTTTATAACCATAACCATAACTCATTATAAGGCCTTTTATAATGACTTATAAGTATCAAGTGTTATAATACTTCATAAGTGTTGCCAAATTGGTAACAGTTGCTATGCATCCCAAATTAATTCTCAAAGTTATAATCCATTATAATCAATTGATAATGCTTTATTATCACTGTTATAATGTGTCATAATTATTATAATGCATTATTATAATGCAGTATATACTATTATAAGTTATTATAAGTGGTCATTTGTTACTTTATGATCATTTTATAAGGCTTTATTATCACGTTTATAATGCCTTATTATCACTTATAAGGCGTTATACTTTCATTATAAGTTATTATAAAGTGAACATTTGTGACATTATGATCATTTTATAAGGTGTTTTTATCGCCTTTAAATCACTGTTATAATGCATTATAATTACTGTTATAATGCATTACACTATGATCATAAGTTATAAGTGGGCATTTGTTACTTTATGATCCTTTAATAATGCTGTATTATATAACGTATAAAATGCCTTATACTCACTGTTATAACACATTTTAATCACTGTTATAATGCCTTATTATCACTTAAAATGCATTATAACTGTGATTTTAATGCATTATAGCAGTGATAATAAAGGATTGGTTATAATGGATTATAACTATGATAATACATTTTGGGTTGCGTAGCAAGTGTTACCAAGTGGGTAGCAATTATGAAGTATTATAATACTTGACATTATAAGTCACTATAACATGCTGTATAATGTATTATGATTGCATTATACGTTGTTATGAATATTTATAACTGTAATCATCACGTGTTATAAGCATAATACAATGCATTTATACTTGAACTTATAAGTCATTATAACAAGCTTTATAATGTGTTAGGGTTATGGTTATAAAGAATTATGAATATTTATAAGCTCTTATAAATCTAATTATACGGGGTTATGAGCAGATTATGATGCCTTATAAGTATGTTCATGATGCGTTATACACATAGGATGCATAGTAAGTGCTACCGAAGCTTCTGATCCTTCGAATGTTATAGAGTGTAAACCTACAGGATCGAGTGACCTCTGCAATGTGTGCCTTGAATGAGAGCTGACTGTCCAGGACAACACCAAGGCTCTTGGTCGTTGGACCCGAAGTCACCATGGCGTTGTCTATGGAAATGGTTAGATCCTGCATGGGGCAGGACTTATCACACACACAAACACACACACACACACACCCTACACAGGTCTACATTGTCACCCATTCCTGTGCAAACTGAGACAAAGGGACATGCTTTGATTGAAGGCCCCACAGAACTAATAGGATTTTGAATGAGATTTAATAGGAGAGGGACGGAACATTATATAATGCGAGATGGTGAATTGAGCATGACATTTGACACAATCAAAAGCACATTACTCAGTAAACGATACACGTAATATACAGCTCATACACACAATCACAATAAAGAAAAAATATATACATATATAGTACTCCCAGATAGCATGGACTGTGATTGGAGATCTTTTGATCTTTTTGACAACTTACATTCATCAGCTTGCATACAAACAGTAGTCAACCTTGGCAGACCTGAAAGGTGATTGGTGGAAATAAAGAACCAGGAAGGGGGATTCTCTGCTGATCTACAAGTTGACAATGTATCACAAGATTTGTTATTTGGGTTGAGCGGTTAAATAAAATATTCAGTTGATGAGTATCTTATATTTACTTGTTGTTCATTGTAAAATGTATGTTAAATAAAGTTAAATGTTCTCAAATAGAAACTTGAATCAAATATAGGTTTTTCAAAACCTCAGTAATCATTGGTCTAGGACTCTCCAAACTCGGGATCGCCATCGGACACATAAGTCTGTCATGGGTCGGGCGCTGCACGGTCGATAGAAGTCTTTCCTCCTCCCCTCCCAGCAATCCTCCTGGGGTGACATGGCTCAGAGACACATCACATCCAGGATGCTCATCTGTTCATTCCCTCCTCTCGCTCTTCTTACTTTAACACACACACGCACACACACTTGTGTACACTGCAAAATCCGCAATATTGATTTGACAGTGTATACTCCTGTGTTTATGATGTTTTTTTCTCACACATTCTTTATCATCTGTGCCTACTGGGAAGCAATCACACACACCTATGTACAGTAAACACGCTCACCTACAGTATGTACAGTACACACACACACACACACACACACACACACACACACACACACGCACACACATGCACACACACACACACACACACACACACACAAATACAAACACGGACAGAGAGAGAAAGGGAGTGAATATTGCATTTGAGTCAAATATAATTTTGCCTGAACTTCAGACATCCAAACTAAAATATATGGGCTTAATATATACAGTAACCGAATGTCCCTGGTGAATGGAAATGTGTATAGCAGTTGTAAAATGTACTAAATTAATAACGTACAGTTGCTTTAATTTTGAATCATCTTGAAGCATGCAGTAAAACCTTCTCGACTGCAAACAGCACTCTTTGGGATTAGTGCACATTCTTGCGTTATATATTTTGATCTTCTGGTATTTATTTCTGGTATGTATGTCACAGTTTCCATCAACCTATCTTCCCCAGGCAGGTTGAATAGCAAGGTTGTGGTTCCTTTGCAAATGTCTTTGGGTGGTCTTTGCATGCACCCGCATTCCCGCAAGTTTAGCGTGTTGAGTTCAAAGAGGGGCTTAAACCGACCCTCTTAAATGAAAAGAAAACAAATTTCAGCTCTTTACTCTTCGCCTTGCATTTCAGTCCTTTGACAGTGAATTGACAGTGAGCGTGTACAGAAAGGTTGATGGGTTCCGTGAGGCCGCGTTCTCGACGGACAGCATGCAACGGTTAGCTGCCTGCGGTGTCCATAAACAGTGTTGAAGTTCCTGAAAAGTCTGAGAAGATAATAGGGCTATGTTACTCTTCATGTGTGCTGAAAGAACAAACAGTCATGTAAGACTGAAGATACGGCTTAATCCCAATAACCCCCCTCCCTCCCCTTCGCCCTACCCCTACTTTTGGAGTACCGTGGACTGGGTGGTGGACTTATAGAACAAAGCTATAAGTGCTATAGTGTTTGAAATGGGACATTTCTCACCTTCAACACTCTTTTCAGACCCCTAGTGGCCGTTTGGAAGATGATTAAAATCTACCGTATGTGTGAGAATGTCCACTATTATAATCCTCATCAAAGTTTAATACAGATATAGAAAGAGAGCCATGCTCAATGGCATCTAGGGAATTTGAATCACCCTGTAGGCAACACAGATTCCTTTACACTACTTGATAATTGCAATCACGTATTTTCTGATGATTCTTAGTGCCTTTGGCCTAGAAAAGCAATCGGCAAGTAAGTTTGGCCTTGAGCCAATGTTTTTTCTAAGCCATAGATGGTTGGCCAGAACACAATCAATGGCTAATTTAGGACCTGGTACATGAAACAAACCACCTTATATAAAATAATAACTATATTTCTACTAAAGTTAATAAATAAAGATGTGTGTGGTATAACTACTTGATATTTATGAATCAAATGGTACAGGTGCATACAAAAATGCTTGTGTAATAATTTTGTGCAGGCCCCAGCCTTGTGGCAATTAGAGGATATTTAGTTATTCAAAAACAAAACAAAAAATAATAAAATAATAATTATCTGGACAGTTATACTCCTTTTTGAACAAGAGCTCTTTCATGTTTCAAGGTCTCTTCTTAGAACAGAGAGAAACAATGTATTGTTTAAGGCATGTGAAACACAGTTTTGGTTTATTTTTTAACCATTAAAGAAGCTTTTCATCCATTAATCTAAAGAGGCTAGTTGAAAACACAGTGAAAACATAACATTCAAAGAATGCAAATAGAACTATGCATTCATCTTACCCGGTTTCATCAGTGCAAAGCCATTGCTGTACATATCCTACCTATATGCGACTGTCAGTCAGATATTGTAAATTATTGACGAAATAATTTTGACGGTATTATCGCTGGTGGGCCAGTTGTGGCCCACAGGCCGCCTATTGCCTACCACTGGTCGAGAACCTAAGCATGGCAGACTAATGCTCTTGACCATTACTTTGGGATATGAAAACCAAAGAACACATAGAGAGCTGGACGAGGCATACAAGTTCAGGTTTTCTCCTTCGTGTCATGTGATCATGTTTTATACTCTATGTATCAGTTTTTTTCTTTCGGACATAGCTATAGGCCAAGCAGTCTAGAACAGGGGTGTGTGGTGTGTGTGTGTGTGTGTGTGTGTGTGTGTGTGTGTGTGTGGTGTGTGTGTGTGTGTGTGTGTGTGTGTGTGTGTGTGTGTGTGTGTGTGTGTGTGTGTGTGTGTGTGTGTGTGTGTGTGTGTGTGTGTGTGTGTGTGTGTGTGTGTGTGTGTGTGTGTGTGTGTGCAGAACCACCTGCAGCCATGAAATGCCTGGTAAAGTTAAATCGAAACTCATGAAGAGTTGCCTATTGCATTTAAAAGTTGGGTCTCTTACACCAACATTGTTCTTGTGAAGCTCTATTGTTGTTATTGGTGTATTTATTAAGATCGCTATTTCCATGTGGCCAAGACAGGCGTACCGTCACCACACTAGGACATAGGAATGGTGAGGTTTCATTAAAAAAATGCACACTTAAGAACTTAACCCATTAATACTTGTTCTTATAACATTTTCAAGATATTTAAAAGATGTTCAAAAATAGCAGATGTACAAGCTCGCAGCGCGGCACAAAGTGACGCGCTGTGAGCTTGTAGATCTGCTATTTTTGAATGGCCAACGCAAAAATCTAAAATGACACAGATGCTTTGCTTTCCCGGTTTGAATGGGTTAATACAGAAAAGAATTGCTGAAGATACGTGCTCTAGTTTATGCATTCAGGTGAGCAGCATGTCAATATCTAAAAGTCTATGGTGTGTTCTTTTTTACCAGATGTTTTCCCTGTTCCCTGTTTTCCCTTTCTTCATAGTCAAGCTTGTTGTTTGTGCTGGAGTTCAGCCAGCAGCTACACTCTAGATTTCATTTGAAGGAGAGGAAATCAATTTCATTTGCGCAAAGCACTCCTTCTTTCCTAAAGCCTGACTGAAATAAACAGTTCTCAGAGCAATATAGGCATGTTTCAGGGCAGGGCATAAGGTATTAGGCTTTTCGGTTCTTCTCCTCATTTCAGGCTTTCAAATTCAATCAAGAACAATATGAGCAAGTAGCGTGGTTATCTCCAGCTTTATTATGTTTCAGTCAACAAAATGAATCTTCGAAATCTAGTGGAACTGTTCATGTAGAAAGGGCCTCATGGCAGGGGGCCCCATGCTGAGAGTATTGCGTGTGTGAATTTAGGCCTATATATATTGACCTCCCATGCTCTGTCCTAGCTCTTGTCTTTCATTTGGTTTCCCCTGTGCTTTCCAATAAGCCAGAAATGCCCTAAAGGCCATCTCTAACTGTCTCTAACTGTAAACTGACACCAATGATGTCTTAATGATGATTCAATTCAGCAGACCCACCCTCTGCTTGCTGCATACTCTAAATTTGATGCAGGGGCTCAGGCCTGCTGGAGAGATTTAGGAGGTTTGGCTGTGAGAATGTTGTCGGGAGCTATTAAATCTCTAATTTATTTATTTTAATGCTTGGCTGCAGATCGTCTTGTGGCCCTATTTCAAATGTAGCCCTCAGGAATTCCTCCTTTTGTGTAATTTCTCTGTATGGTACTACAAAACGTTTTTATTCATCTCTCTCTCTCTCTCTCTCTCTCTCTCTCTCTCTCTCTCTCTCTCTCTCTCTCTCTCTCTCTCTCTCTCTCTCTATCTCTCTCTGCCTCGATCTCTCTGTCTATCTTTCATCGGTCTTCACCTCGAGGCAATTAAAATCACAATGTTGGTCCCAGAGCAAAACTGTGCCCAGCTGGAAAGTTATTATTTATTTATTTGTGTTTTAGTTTTCTTATAATTTCTCACTCAGTAAGTAACCACAAGACTGTTCCGAGTGGTCCAAAACAGGCTGTGTTGTGCAGAGTCATAATTGAGCTTAAGTCCAACTCTGTGGTGCTCCGGCATCGGAATATTAATTCCACTCCTATCTTAACATGGGCCTTATGTACTTTGAATGATGAATTTTTTTTTGTTTTTGATGGCGTGGCTCTGTAAGAGGTGAGACATCTAGATCTGTGATAGTGTGTGTGTGTGTGTGTGTGTGTGTGTGTGTGTGTGCGTGTGCGTGTGTGTGTCAGTTTTGTGCCAGCAGGCCAGGAAATACCTCCACACATTAGTTTTCACATAATAATGTTTTATTAGCCTGGTTCCAGACCATAGACCCCGCCCACTCTCTGAGTGAGCTCCTCTTGGTCTGGTGTCATAATGTCAGCCTGTGGCTTTTCACGATCCAAGAAAAATCTGTCAAATCAGAGTCGTAGGTGGGGGTGGTCTAACGACAAGCCAATCAGCGAATATCTGCTAAAACAAGCTGTGCGATGACGTCAGATGTAGGCGGATCCGTCGATCTCTTGTGATTGGTTTAGGGCAATTTCAATCCCCTCCCCCTGGTAATCGCGGACATTGCAGCCAATTTCAGACTGAAGCTCCACGCAGCTTCAGGCTGACAATCAGGCTAATGTTTTATATGTTTTTTTAAATATTGAACTTTAATTTTATGAATGAAATGAATGAGGGTCCCCCTTGCCAAAATGTTAAATAGATAGATAGCACAGAGACGTTGCATTACCGCTCGGGCAGTACACCGCAACCAGCGCAACGTACGAGAACTCTTGTGGAATGTAGTTCGGCCTCAGGACGATGCCCAATAGCTCTATATCCGAGTTACAAATCACCTTCTTCATTGTAGCTCACTGTAGACGTCATCGGTGACTGACGTCACACACATTGGCCACATGTGCGAGATCTACTTGAGTTATTATATCCTGTCTTATTGTTCCCCAATAGCCCACTTGTGTTCACGATGTCTTGTCATGGTGTCTTTCTAGAATGCCAGAGTGCTGTTTAACATCCGCGTGGTGGGAGGCTCAGCATCCTACAGTTACCTGTCACCTCAAGACGGACGGCCACTCTACCACCCTGCCGTGGACAGGTGAGTTTAGCTTAGATAGGCACTCAGCTTAAAGAAAACATTTGATTATTTATGGTTTATTTGATAGGGGAAGACACAAATGCATTTTGACAAATGATAACTGAATACACAGTTATCAGATACTGTTTGTAGCTTGCAATCATTTTCCCTAGGAGGGATTTTGATAAAGAAAACAAGCAAAAAAATATATCTAAAGCACAATTAGCTGAAAATACCAGTCACAGGTTAAAGTCCTTTTCCACATGTCCTCTGGTGTGTTTAAAATCCTTAGAAAAATATTCTCTGCTCAGTAAAAGTACATGTATAAGTTTGATCCTCCAGAATTCAGGACTATCCACAAAGAACACCTGAACAGAATCACAAATGTACCTCCACAAAAACATAATAAGCCAGTAACTTCCCCACTGACCAGATCAGGGATGGAGGGAGCACTCATTTTGTATCTGTAAAAAAGGTCATGTAGGGTGCATATTTCCATGGTTCTTCCTACACAAGTATGGAAAGTATGGAAAAGTATGGAATTAGATTTGAGTCATTTCCAGGTCTGGATAAGTATGGAATGGAATGGAAATTAATGATGGGGGAAATGATGGGGAAAAAATATGTTGCCAGACTTGTTTTCTATAATATAAAATTCAGAACTTCTAATTTGGTCATACAAGCAGTGTTTTTCCAGTGGTTTGGAGCAGGCCGTCTGGGCAACAAAATATTTACCAATTTGCGAGAGCAGGTCAGAACAGCTTGATGTTGTGAAAAGCAGTACAAGCATGACGTGTGACGAAATACACAATCTTCCCTCTACGTCAGTCTGAAAAACAGCTCCTTGTGCCTTATTCTGTACCAAATCCAGACATCCTTGACCAACTTTGTTTGAAATAAATGTGATGCTGCAATATTAATTGCATATACTGTATATAGATAGCATCACAAATAATCAAATATTAAGCTTGTCAAACATTTATGAGTTATGCAGACATGGGTTCCAAGACGCTAGTGCATTTTCTGTGTACCCCTGTAAACTAGAAGGGGGTTTATCTACACTAGAAATGTTAATGCAAAATATTGTGTTTCCAATGAAAGAGAAGATTCACCCAACAAGCAATAGTACATATAGTTGCTGTCGGGCAGAAACCTAATGCCCTACTTCATTGCACAACAGCATCATGCAAAAGTAGCGACAATAGCTGATCTATGAGCTCTTTGGGGTCTACTATTTTTGCAAGTGGTCTGTCTCTGAGTTTTATAAATATTGAACCAATGAGAAGTAGGCTATTAACACAAGCTTATGCTCTGGAAATAATAACTACATTGGATCCACTGGAACAGGGTTTTTCCCCCCCTTTTTTTTTTACAAGGTTTCCACCCGACAGCAACGATATTTAAAAATGTCATGGCTTTTCCAATCTGTATTGATTGATTGATTAATAGCCACTGCCAGTTTAGTCTTTTCTTACTTTGCTTATATACTTGTGTAGCAGGTATGTAAGCGGTGTTAGGAACATCTTGGCTCAGTTCTACTAGTAGCTATTGTGGTCTAAATCCTCAGCGGAGATTTTCTCCCTCTCTCTCTGACGAGATCTGAAATCTGCAGGGTTTCTTCCTCTTTGGCAGCACAGAGCCAAATACTCACTAATGAAAATCTGTGAGTAGGCCTATGGAGATCATGGGGATCATACACCAGTTTACTACAAGACACCGCTTTTTGAGATTTATTTCTCTTTCTTTCTATCTCTTATCCTCTTACTCAACAAAAGATGGACCACTGCCATTGTTTGTTTGGTGATATGCTGCCACCTAGTGGTCACAAACCCACAATACCATTACCTTTTCATGTGGTAATCGTCTATTATTCTACTGCTTTGTACTGCTTTTGTATTCCGTCGAGTACACTATTGCATGCCTACTGGAAAGTATTTTAAATGCCAGTGATAGTGTTTATCGAATGAATATGTACTAAACAAAATCAGGAAGTAAGCAAACCCATGCGGGCATTTTTAAATCTACTCATTTTGGGACACATTTAGCATATTCAGCAACATTTCGATACTGTGCTGTTGATTTGACCCCTAATCACCCTGATTTGACCCCAATGTCCTGCAGAGCTCTGAAGCTGTGTAGTTCCGGAGGACCGCCTCACTTGAAGCTGATCATCGAATGGGAGCACCGGATTAAAGACTGGTCAGTCCAACCACATAAAGCATCGCTGTCAAACAGAAAACCTATATGTCCATATTTAATCTTCTCCATAAACGAATGCCCTATTTTATACTTGGTCGTATGATGTAAAAGTAGTGAAAATAGCTGATCTACCCGCTCACAACACGTGTGATGCGATATCTCCTATTTTCAAAATGGGAAAATCATTGAAGATTTTTGACAATTCCTGAAAAGTAAGCAAGTAAGGTTTCCGCCTGACAGCGACAATATCACACACAGCACACTTCTAACTCTCTGTTATGTTACAAACACTAATGGCCTTTACAGAGAGCGTCCGATTTTTCGTAATTCTTTTATTTTATTTCATGAACACACACTTCTGTGTGACCTCTTGCACACCAGGGGCCAGTTGCACCACCTCACGCTAAGTTCAAACTTAGCCTAGTTATAGCTTAAAAACATTCAATCCGGGAAAGTATCTCTGTCATTTTAGATTTCTTTGGCTATTCAAAAATAGCAGATATACAAGCCCCGCTATGAGCTTGTAGATCTGCTATTTTTAGAAAAATCGTGAAAGTGAGTGCAAATCTTTGAATATATATTTAAAAAATATATATATACATTTAAAGATTTGCACACATTTTCACATAATAAACAAAAAATAGCAGATCTACAAGCTCATAGCGCGGCACTCGGTGGCGCGCTATGAGCTTGTATATCTGCTGTTTTTGAATAGCCAAAGAAATCTAAAAATGACACAGATACTTTCCCGGCTAAATGGGTTGAATGGCTTTTTAAAAGCCGTTTAAGCTATAACTAGGCTAAGTTTGAACTTAGTGTGAGGTGGTGCAACTGGCCCCTGCCTGCTCCAGAATCCGACAAGTGCGATGGTGCATTATATATTTTTTATCTAACCCAGTTTGATTCCTGCGTTTTTTTCGGATGCCTTAAAACTGATTGACCAATAAGAAAGCAGTTCACTCACATGATATTTGACCCATTGCCATGTCAAACACATGATAAAAAATAGCATCTGATGGCTCATTGTTGTTGTTTCTGAGCAGCAATGGGAAAATGTGCAAGAAGGCAGAAGGAATACGCATCGCATGTACATCAATTTCACATTTTGAACTTGTTGTGTTGTTGTGGACCACAGCCTGTTCGGCAACATCCAGGAGGAGGTGGTGAAGGATGCAGAGAGTGTGAGGAACCAGCAGCAGCAGCATGTTCAGCAGTACAGCTGTACCCTGGACGAGTGCTTCCAGCTCTACACCAAAGAGGAACAGGTACATGCTCATTGATATTAGACACACGCACACACTTTGACATTTGGTCAAAGTCAAAATCTCAAGGCACACCTTCATTCATAGCGAAAACAGCCAATCACATTTACCCCCAAATTGGAGTTGCTTCCAAAAGTGCTTTCAGTTCCGCCCATAGTCGAACCGTCGTAGAAACGCTATTTATCCCCACATTTACCTGGGTACTGACGGCTGCACCCCATGACTGACACAGCCCTGGGTAGCCCACCCGGCCTGACGGAATGGAGCGCCCCTTTCTAGTTCAACCCTGTTACTTTTCACAGTGACAGAGGCTTACATAACTAGAACCAAGTCATTCAGTTAATGGACTCTGACAGCGTACTAATCATCCACCCACACTCCCCTATACTGCAGCCTGATAGGCAGCGAGACTGACTGCTAAATACATACTGATGAGCTGAGAGGTGATGAGTCATGAATGTCTTTCACTCTGTGCCGTCCATTTACAACAATTACAGTCGGCCTTATCAAGAACGTTTATACAAAAGTGAAAGGTCAGTTTACGGCCATGAATGCTCAGTATGAGGCCTTCTGTTTATTAGGCAAAGCAGTAATCATGCTCATAAGAAAATATATGAGTGAACTGAGTTCACACAGTACATGCAAACAAATCAGATGACTGACGTCACAGACTGGCCACCCATCTTGTTGATTTAGATTGTAGACAGGAAGTTGAGACAGAGGGGACATGTAACATAGATGGACATGTCATGGTTGTTACGATTATGCACTATCCGGTCATCTACTGCAGGGGCAGTAGATGATATGTGCACTTTTGAAAAGTGCACAGTTTTTTATTATGATTGGGGCACTCGGGTGGTGGAGGGGTACAGTTCCTACCCTGCACCACGGACACTAGGGCCTTGAATCCTCTGTGGTGCCTCTGGTTTGGTCGGGTGTCCATACTTACACAATTGGCTGTGTTAGTTGGGAGGGAAGCCGGGCCGGGAGGGAAATGTCTGCTGCACTGGTAACTCCTACAGTACATGTAGGTCATGGCTCCTGTTCAGCAGGGCGAGGAACCGGGTGAAACTCCTCATTGTCAGGTGAAAGAAGTGGTTGGCGACTCATGTATCGGAGCCTAGGAGACACATGCTCGTATACACCCTCCCACATGACCAAACTGTAGGGTTTAACAGTGACACACATAAGTGTTGGCATAACGATTGAATTGGGAGAAAAAATTACAAACTAGAAAAAGTGCTCCTCGGAGCACAGGTCTCCGCCAGGTCAGATTATTGTGGCCTCCTGGTGGCGCTATAATAGGCCAATGTGAAAAGGGTGCCATTTCTTCTTAGGCCTTTCAATCGGACACTGCATTCATGATTTGAGGCATTTTGTTCCAAAAATGCGTTTTGCTAAATTAGACCTGCTGGTGGCGCTATAACAGGCCATGTGAAAAGGGTGGCATTTCTTCCTCTGCCTAGTGGGAAGGTGTGCGCAAAATTTCACGGCAATCGCACGCTGCGTTGATGATTTGAGGCATTTTGTTCAAAACGAACCAATCCTGCAAACTTTGGAAGCCAATCGGACGGACGGACAGGGGGTAAAACATACTCTCTCGCCATGCCTTTCGGCCTGGCGGAGACAATTAAACATTACAGCGTACACAGCAGTTCCTGTGATTCTATACAATCATATCACATAATGATATTTACACTTTATTAACTCCAGTAAATAATATATTCCACCAATGCTGTTCACACTCTGCTGGTTAGCTGGATACCAACAAGGGAAGCATCGTAGTCAAGCTTTTTAATTATACATCATCATTTGAACTCATTGCCGGAGAGGGAGATAAATGTGCAGAAATCCTGGATTGCAGCTTTAATAATGCATCCTGTTGGTTCACTGTGGCAAGGTCTAGTAATATTGTTCATCTCGCATTAATGTTGACGTGTTATGATCTTGTAGAGCAGCTATTTTCGGCATTGGACACAGTCGTACGACAAAGCATGAATTAGGCATTACAGAGTGGTTAACAGAGACGATCTATGGATGGATAATTCTAGGGTAAAAAGATGTTTGTCCTTGAAGCTATCTAGATAGTTGTTCAGGGATGTGAACATTATCACCCTTGAAATATGAGAAAATAACAGCTGTTAATAATATGTTTAGAATTACAAAAAGGTGCATATGCCCATAATGTCCATATGCAAAATAACTGGATTGGGACTTAGACAAAGGAAACATCCACAAATTTGAAATGTTGACAGCAATTTAGTGTTACTCCTTTAGTGTAACCTCTTCTCAGACACATCAAAAGTACATTACAAACTGCACTATGAAATGACTTTCATAGATGGATAGGACTATACCAAAGTGCTTTGTTGCATCGTCTCTGTGAAGGTTAGCCGGATGGTCAAGGCTCCAAAAAGTCGACAGGTCCATAAATAGTTATTTGTATTTTATTACAAATAACAAAAATAATCTGTGCAAGATTATTCAAAGTGCAAACCCAGGCAAAAGACTGGCCAAAAACAAAGTTCCAAAAACATGATAAAACCTTCCACAAAGGCCCTGGAAGCTCTCCCCTGGATGTTGTCACGCTAGCCTCAAGCCAAACTGAACTCCCTTCACCTATTACATGCATGCCTTTTAAACAGGTGAGGAAAACCATACCATAACTCAAACATGGCTAACTAAGGCCCATGAGTTATCTTACACAATTACTATTAATCATAAAGGAACTTACAAACAAATTCAACTGTTTCCCCGGGGCCAATTCATTCATAGACCATTAAATAAGACAAAACATAATACAAACATCCCTCCTCCTCTACAGTGCTTGCAAGATTGCCAGCACTGCAGAGGAGAGACGCAGCAGTGTGGTGTGTGTGACAGTCTTTCTTAAAATTTGCCTGAACAAGTATTTAGAAGGTACTTTTGTTCATGTGTTTGTACAGTATGAATGAATTCCCCTTATGGGTTGAAATGTTCAACCCAAATGTTTTGGGTTGTCTTTGGGGGCTTTTTCTGCCTTTATTGATAGGAAAGTAGGCTGACAGGAAATGGGGAGAGAGATGGGGGGGAGACCCACAGCAAAGGTTGTCGGGATCGAGAGTCGAACCCGTGACACGCTGTCAAGCTGGATGACCAGTATATATGTGGTATGCACCTGGACCGCTACGCCAGCGGGTGCCCCATGGGTTGTAATGTTGTCCTTTAACTTCATGTCCTCATTAAAGATTGACTCTGGGAGTATTCCTACTGCTGTTTTGCTTCCACTTTGTGGAAATGAAGGATGAGGCAGGAATCATACAGGCGTCTTGATCAGGCTTTATTACTAAATAACACTGCTGTTGTGATGTTTTGCCGCCACCTTGTGGAAATGTAAGGATGAGGCAGGTAAGAGGTGTCTTGATCAACCAATTCATAGCCAATTTCCCACTTGCTGAGTGAGACTGGGGTTCAATCCCAGCTCGGGTCTAAATCACTCCACCAGCACTATTTGCTCCCACTGATTCTGAAAACAGAAGTTAACGGAGGGCGACTTTATTCTGAAATACAGATTTGCCTGCCAGGAAATGCCCCCCCCCCCCTCTCAGTCCTGATGAGTGGTACAATAGCGATGGCACGTGTCCTAGGGGCTGTTTGGGGTTGGCATAGCCATGTTCATAATCTCTCCTGGACTGAGAAGGGGGGGGGGGGACATTTCCTGGCAGGCAAATATGTATTGCCTAATAAAGTCCCCCTCCTTTAACTTCTGTTTTCAGAATCAGTGGGGGCAAATAGTGCTGGCATTGTGTCTTTGGGGCTGTTTGGAGTTGACATAGCCATTTTCATGTATGTACCACTCACCTGGTCTGAGAAAATGGGGGTGGACATTTCCTGGCAGGCAAATCTGCATTGCCGAATAAAATCGCAGCTCACACAACACATCGTGATGCGACACGTTGTGAGCTCGTAGATCAGCTATTTTTGCCATTGTGTGTACAACAAAGTATATAGGGCTTACTCTGAATTCACACCAGCAACGGACATTCGGTGCCATGCTCTGAGGAGCTGAGAAAACGGACACAATCTTCATAGTTGAATTGTTGGTTTGCTTATCGAAATGTGAGCTGTGAGACTTCTGCCATGTTTGCTATTTTGTCCACCAAGCAGTGTTGACCAAATGCAGACAGATCCCCCGTGGAGCCTCATTATTCAGTCTTTCTTTTTTCTTCCTCTCTTAAGACCCACTGCTATGCTGCACACAATCACACACATTTTGCGGTGCTATCGCACACACATATTCTTCTCACACTCTTTTACACACATGCACTCACCTTGGACACAAATGCAAGTCACAGTCCATTTGTGTTTCCACAACGAGGCCTTTGAAGGCGAGATAGTCAAAGCTCTCGGCAGGAGGCCGCCAATGGCTCGGCTCAACCCGCAGGCAGATTTTTCCCAAATATGTATCTCAGCATCCTTCCTCTGATCATCATGACGGTAATAAGAAGGACAAGGCCTTTTGTTTCAGGATGGCCGCTGACCTACACAAGGCACTCCAATGTTAGTCAGTTAGCACACAATTTGTGCATGAAAACCATATGTTTGATATACTTGAGGCCCCTGACAATTTAAGATTATATACTGTATATTATTTTGACCCTTTCTCTTTCTCACCGTCTCTCTCTCTCTCTTTCCTCTCTATGTCAGTTAGCACCAGATGATGCATGGAAGTGTCCACACTGCATGCAGCTGCAACAGGGCATGGTGAAGATGAGCCTGTGGACTCTGCCTGACATACTCATCCTTCACTTGAAGCGTTTCCGCCAAGTGGGTGAGCGCCGGAACAAGCTGACGACACTGGTGCGCTTCCCCCTGGCCGGCCTGGATATGGCGCCTCATGTGGTGAAACGCAGCCATGGCACCCGGCCCCCTCCCCAGCCAGGCTCATGGAAGCGGCCGGGGGCGTCCGACTCGACCTCCCCGGACTTCCTGTATGATCTGTATGCAGTGTGTAACCATCACGGAGGGATGCACGGGGGGCACTACACAGGTGTGAATGATGCCACGTAATCGTATATTCACATACAACCCATGAAGGGTGAACGTGTGAATCAAATACAGTATTAAACTCGGTCACAATGGGAAGAACTGTTTTTGTACAGTCTCTGTTTTTGCATAAGCTCCACGGGACATATATTGACACATTTTCTCTGTGAGTTTCATCCATATGCATGTTTTAGCTGGTTTCTTTTCCATTTTGTTTTCACAGCCTTCTGTAGGAACTCGGTAGATGGCCAGTGGTACAACTATGACGACAGCAGCGCAGAGCCGGTTCCCGAGGCGGAGGTGTGCACGCGAGGAGCCTACATCCTGTTCTACCAGAGACGAAACACCATCCCCCCATGGTCTGCCAGCTCCTCAGTCACAGGTTAGCAGCATAGTGACCTGTGTTGAGGAAACAATTATGAAGAATCTGTACGAAATATGGCGGTATCAAGGTGTCTGAAGTGTGATTGCAGGCCATACATCAGATTCTAACCTGTTCTCTATTTCCTGGAATAAGAAGCATCTTTATGTTCCTTCTTCCTGTCTGACAGATGGATGAAATGCTATAATGCTAACTGGGAAGGAAGAAAAAAGTATAAAACGTATCTCTGTCTGTGTACCGTTCTGTATTTGGTACTAGGATGGACATGGAAGAGCACAAATTCTACCTGCAGGGTATAAAGGCTATATTCAGACTGCAAGCTCAAATCAGATTTTTGGCCTAACCAGAGTGGACAACATTTTCTCACTCTCAAGTCGTACTATAGTACCGATGCAATGCTTTGTAAGATGTAGTATTTTGGGGAAAGCGACCTTGTGTGACAGAGTATAAGTTAAGCATTACTTACGCCTATGACGTTACCACATGTACAGTAGTGGTGTCTGAATACAAAAATCTCAGATCGTATTGAAATTCACTGATAGCTGACAAGTTAAAGTATGACAAGTATGGCTCTAAATCACCAGCACATTGTGATTAAGATTTTTTAGGGTTTACATTAGCAATAGTCAAAGGAATGAAGCTAAACTTGTCAGCAGTACGTAGAGACTGTCAAGAAACGCATTGCTACAATTAGAAGAAGGTTTGGTAGAGTCAATAGAATAAAACAGTCCAAGATCTCAGCTTTATCTGTAATAAAAAAGTGTTTTATCATGCATGGGGACATTTTTGTCCCTTGGGGTAGATGGAGATGTTATAGTCTTACAAAATTATCAGAGAGAATATCAGAGATTTGTGTAAAATTAAAAAAATAATCAGTTTTGTGCTTCCTTATAGTGCATTCTGTTAGACATTATTTTGTATCATTGTCAGTTCTCCTAGGCTCTTAGACCAAGCAACATTTCACTCTTGGAGCTACAAGACCAGGTCAGGATTAAACTATGAACTCTAAGGACCCTTAAACCTGAATGGGACATGGTATAAAACCATTATAAAGGAACATCCAGGCCAACATCAGGAATCAAATCTATTCTTTTTAACAATTGTAAATTACTTTGTCTTTGGTCTATATTCCAGGTAATTATTGGAACGAGGCCACTGATTAAATCTTTTTCCTTGTTTTTCTTGCTCTTCAGGCTCCACTAGCTCATCCACCTCTGACCACTGGCTGGTCCGACTGAGAGGGGGCAGTAAGAGGGGCAGCCTGGGTTCTGCAGGATCCACAGTGTGCCCTGGCGGGCCCACGACGGCACCACATTCCCCCGAGCTGCCTGTGTTCCGGGATGAAGCATCTAAAGCACTAGAGACAAGTGAGCAAAACACTGACACAGCCTGTTCTATCATTCATTAATCATACACATAGATCGTACATCAGGTGAGTTCCGTTTTTTCTTTATTTAGATAGGATAGTAGAGAGACGGGAAACTGCAACAAGGTCTCAAGCTGCAATCAAAGCGGGCTACACGTTCTCACTCCCAGGTTGTAATATGGTAGCAAGTTGGCCGAAATGTACTATGACACGAGGGAGTGCAGTTTCACTCCAAACTCATAATAGGTTGACGTAAAACAAGGTAGGCACACCATCATAAGCAGACTTGAGCCCAGACTGAGGCCCTAGCTGAGCACGCGCCCATGCCGAGCGGTGTGAAGTCTACTTCTGCCGACTCAGCATACCAATTTCATAAATCATGTCTTCCTCATCAACATGTGACGCAACAGGAAAGCCTATCGTGTCAAACATCTGACACTTGTTCAGATGTTGCCCAACTCGTCACCTCAGTACAGTTGTTCTCAAAGTAGGTCCTTGAGGGGGTTCCAGGGGGTCCCCAGCAAAAGTTTAATCACTACAGTACTGTATATACAGTACATCTGCTATTTTCAAAACATCTTGAACATTTTAACAACACCCATTTTGTATGGAGGTCTATGGCACAAAATATTTTCAGATAGGGGTCCACGTTTGGCCAAATACATATTAATTTGGGAGTCCTTGACATGAAAAATGTTTAGAACCACTGCCTTAGTATGACCTGGATATGAGAATATGTTGCAACAGGGACATGGCAGTTATGTGATTAACACACTATTCCCTCAGCTATCATTGCGCCCCACTTGACACACATGATGCCACTTGATGGCAAACAGGAAGTACCTCGCTGTACTCAAAATAAACAAACATGCCACTTCACCTCCGGAAATAGCCAATTTGCCCATCCGCTGCCTGCCTCACGCTTATCCATCTAATCGGCCCTAAAGGTCAACCGCATACTGTACGTGTGCACACACACACACACACACACACACACACACACACACACACACACACACACACACACACACACACACAGAGGGAATTTGATTACCAATGCTTGCTTAATTACAAATAATTACTTTCTGTTCCTGAATGTAGAATAGTAATGAGATTCAGCAAGAGTTTTAAATCACAGTGTGGAGCAATCGATTCAGCATCAGCTGAATCGATTGCAACTGGTTCTGTTCTGGTACTGGTTGATGATGACTGTGTTTCACTAGCACCTGAATAAATGTAATAATCAATCTATTTGACCATTCAGTAAACCTTTTATTGAGGAGAAACCAATATGGATATTATGCCTTCAATATTCTCTGTGCTTTGTGACTCACATACAAGCATTTAACCACTGTCACATGTGGGTTGCAATGTACTGTATAGAAAACACCCTAAAATAAGTTTTCCAGCTTGGGGGCCAAAGTGCCAAAGTGAAACACACTTTTTGTATAGATTACAAAGCGGATCTGTGAGATTTTGGAGATGTCTGTCTGGGTTTTGCCTCCACCAACTAACCCACTAAATTTGGCAGAAAATAGCATTGAACAAGCGTGCACCTCATTATACTTTGGTAAACATGGTCCAAGCAGACGGGTGGAAGATGCAGCAAATCCTGGTCCTCATTGACCCCAGAATTGCAGTGCGATTTGCAAACATCACACCATC
This sequence comes from Gymnoscopelus braueri, assembly GCF_963280865.1. Lineage (NCBI taxonomy): Eukaryota > Metazoa > Chordata > Actinopteri > Myctophiformes > Myctophidae > Gymnoscopelus > Gymnoscopelus braueri. The sequence continues at coordinate 36,842,238 of NC_137615.1, read as the reverse complement.
TACTGCACCTCTCCTTCCACACCGGCTGGTTAGGTTCAAAATAACAAACACACGCAGACTGGGAAAAAAACACCACTTGACTCTGGAAATTGTCAATTCACCCATTTGCGGCACACCTCACACCAATCCACCTGCCCCAAAATAGGGCACTTAATCTTGTTTTACCTTTGTATTGTTGTGCTCATGGTCTTTTAATCTCTATTGAAGTACATTTTAGCTGGTTCTTTATTGCATCACCTTATATTATCTCTATTTTATTTAAACTGTCTCATTATTATGATCCTGTGAAGCACTTTGAGACCTCTCCTCTAACAAGGTTTTATGAATTAACTTTTACTTATTCACGGTCACTCTGTCTTGCTCTAGGTTCTGGGTTTATAGCCGAGCCGTTTGTCCGGGGAACCCAGGGCAGGAGCGTGAGCATGAGGTCACCCACCAAGGCCAAGGACACGCTGAGTAAGGTCCTGCCTCTGCGCTGGTCATTCGGCTCCAAGGATCGCTCCAAGGATCGCTCCAAGCATCCTGCGCCGACCCGACCTGGAGAACTGGTGGAGTACCTGGAGTCAGGACGTCGGCCACGCTGCACCAAAGACCCCATCATTACTTTGGTGGCCACTCCGCCACAGGCGAAAGCCCCGGCAAGGGCCTCTGAAGCTGGGGAGAGGGACCTGGGAAGCTCCCCCAGTGGCAGCAGTCTTAGCTGCTTGGACAGACCCAGTTCAGACACATGTGACTCCCCCAAAATGCCAGAGGGACAGATCAGGCCGGCTGGGGAGAGAAACATAACTAATAGCAGCCATGTTAAAATCAAGGATGATGGCTCACTGGTACAGAGGACCTCCAAGAGGGTTAGGCAAGACCAGGGCAGGACCCTGGACCTACACTCCCAGAGAGGGGCTATGTTGGGGGGGCACATCAGCCACAGTGCCCCCCCGAGCAGGGATTCCACACTGAAGAGAGCTAAGGTCCAGTCAGGGCTGACACCAAGGGGTCAGAGAGACTTATTACAAATGATCATGAACCCTGAGGAGAGGAAAGGGCTGAGGGGGGGAGAGGGAAGGAGCCAGGACAGCCTCTTGTCCTTTCTGAAACCTGGCTTCATGAGAAAAGATATCCAAAGGACACCCGGCAAGGGACATGATAGACGCATGAATGGCCATGGACAGCCGGGAAAGATGGTAAACGGTCATTTGGCGAGGCTGTCTCTCTCCAATGGAACCCTGACTGCGATCGTATCGACGGACGACAAGAAAGCCAATGGTTTCCAGAGGAGTGACATCCATAACGGCAAAGCACTGCTGGTCAACGGAAAGGTTACGAGTCACAGCTCTGCCGACATCAAGCGTGCACACAGCTCCGGCAACGTACACACAAAGCTGGACCTGACACTGCGCAGGTGTACCTCCCTGCAGAAGAACGGGGACGTATCAGCCCCTCCAGCCCATCGCAGCCTGCTGTCAGAGAAACCCAGTTATGCCACGCTGCAGCGGACGCGATACAGCACCACCTCCTTGGGCAGACAGAGACCCGTCCCAGAGTCTTGTTTCTGAAACTGGGTTCAACTACTGTAATCCAGTGGCACAACCATTTGTTAAATGTTTTACCTACTGTAGGTTGTTCGGTGTATGGAGTTGCAATGAGCAAGCACATGCACGTGCAAGTTAGAGCACATTCATAGACGGCGGATTAGAAGACCCGTCAACTGAACACAGTTGTGGTCAGTAAACAGTGAGGAGGGTCAGACCTGCCTTGAAACCTTGCAGTATAACAGTAAGGCTTCTAACACAAGAATTGTGAGAAATCACTCAGAATTTACCCCAGCCTGATTTTTGTTTTTGTTTTGTTTTTGTTATTATTATTATGATAATATTATTTTTCTACCCAGTAATCATAATGATTTGAATCAGTGACTGGTTACCTTAGTGACTGCTCATGTGGTTATATTTGTTTCATTGTAAGTGCCTCTAACGATCTGAAATGATTGTTCAACACTAGGACCACTGTATTGATTTCCTTAGGGTTAAACCCAGAATGCCACCTCACAGTTACAGTACTGGCCTGAGACGGAACTGCTTTTAAAAGAACATTCCAGTAGACCGTTTGTTTATTCTTTGCCTATGTGTGTTTAAAAAACTATGCAGAGTTACTGAGGAGAGATACTGCTGTAATGTCCTTTTTCTGTTTTATGCTTGAGTTACCAGCGGATACATGCAAAGAGGAGAATTTAATGATTGCTGTGTGCGTGTGCGTGTGCGTGTGCGTGTGCGTGCGTGCTTGTGTGCCAACACCCACCTGCACTGTAAAGTGGCTGCTATAAACCCATACAGTTATGTGTTTGGTCATTTATAATACATATAATTTCCTCAATGCACTTTAAAAAATAATTAGTAATCTTTTCTCAGTGCCACACATATGGGAGTGGCTCTACCATTTTCAGACATTGTTCACGTTCATGAAGTTAATCTGTAGATTTCCTTAAATGTCAAAATACACATTGTGATTGGTCATGAGAGAAACTGGTAGAGCATGTCCATTATTATGCATTGCTAATTTAAAGCCACCAACATTTATATTAATAACTAAATGGGCAAATTGCTGGAGTTACTTTTAATTTGCATGATGGCAATTGGTGAAATCACAAAAACGGGTGAGGGTGCAAAAGCCACATTTTGTTTGTTTGTGGTTTTTGGTGGAGTTGGAGTGATTAGTTATTGATAGTGATGTGTAAAGTGGACATCTTGAGAAGTTTTCTCTATCACACATACTTTATAATTTCCCTTCTGTTTAGCTCCAAAAAGAGAGAGAGAGAGTGTGTGTGTGTGTGTGTGTGTGTGTGTGTGTGTGTGTGTGTGTGTGTGTGTGTGTGTGTGTGTGTGTGTGTGTGTGTGTGTGTGTGTGTGTGTGTGTGTGTGTGTGTGTGTGTGTGTGTGTGTGTGTGTGTGTACGTATGCACGTATGCACGTGTGTGTGTGTGTGTGTGTGTGTGTGCGCGTGCGTGCTGTATTGTAGGTACATATGCATGCATAAGGGAAAGTAAGGCTTCTATTCACTGCAAACATCCTCAGTAAAATGGAGCCACCAAAAGTAACAGGACCAATAAGTCTTTACAGTCACACAGTCATTGTTCCACAGTACAGTGAAGCACACACCACATCAAACTAATAATTTATACTTCATCGCGCGACCATGTTGTACAACAAAAAATATATATTTTCAACAGAAATATGTGTTGAAATTATAAAATAATCCTAACATGTTGAGATTTTTAATATTCCTGTATGGGGTGCAAAGATAAGCTTCACTTTACTTAAACTTCATTCATTTGTTTCAATAATTGTATATTTATACGTAATACACCATCTTCTATTATAAATGCTTAGGGAGAGCACAGCAGTCATCATAGATCTTTGTAAACCCATTGCTCTCAGTGAGTAGAGAATACAAGAGGGCTGCTTACACTGCAGTTGTGGTCAATTATTATATTGTATTTTCAAAAGTGCCACTGCACTTGACTGTCCAGTGCATTATCCTTAAAAACTTGCATCAATTAATTCAAAAGAGGGTTGCACACACTCTTCTCTTATTTTCAATTGCTTTCAATCCAACGATCAAAAGTAATTGTTGAGTTGAAAGCAATTGAAGATTAGAAAAGACAATTATTACGTTGTGTTGTTATTATTATACTTTAACACTCAGCGAGCATAGTTTCTACAGCACCAAAATGAGCACTTGTGTGTTGTGGAAATTACCTTAAGTGAAGTGTAATGTTTGATAAGAAGTTAATGGGACAATGTGTGGTTGACTATATTTTATATGCAACATAAAAGAAAAGAAGAGTAATCACAAAGATTACATGATATGTCATTTAAGTTGTCAGATTTGAGGTCACTGGATGAGGTCTCTAAGAAGCACAAGTGGACATGAATTAACATATACAGTAGTCGGCCCTGTATCTGACTGCCTGTAATGTCTGCCTAATATACTGGAAGTTAATTGAATTGCAAATTAAACACTTTTTTCCTCACAACTAATTTCAGTGTGATGTACTGTGATGTACTTTTCCATATGACCCTCTCTTCCCTGCATGTGTAACTTTTCATATTTCAAACTTTTACCTACTGTATCTGCATGTTCGATTACAGGAATGCCATATCTGATAAATTAGTTCTTAAGCTTACAGAGAAGTTAAATTATGCGGGTGAAGTTTTGCAGACCATTAACCTTTTACCAAGAATATACTGTACACTTGCATTAAAGGTTTGCTTTGAAGCAAGCTGAGCTCACTAATTAGCCAATCTCATGCTGTGAAAGATGGCTACTACAGCCATCTTTCACAGCATGAGATTGGCTTTAAGTAATAATGGATGCATAAAAGATCTGTCTCATGGTCATCTGCCTCTAATTATATGGTGATCAGAGACATAGCAGTTCCTTATACATCATACAAAGCGTTACAGCAATCCTTACAAATGCCAGTGAGCTTACAAGAGAAACTCTGAGCTAGAATTCCTACAATTTCTCTAAATTAAACAGTAACTTGTTTAATTGAGAGAGTTACACAGTATGACTTTAAAAGTTACCTAGTTTTTTGCCTATTCTACAGTGATTTTAAGGTTGTAGTTAAACACTTGTTTCTGTGGTCACACACACTATAGGTATTAGAATATGAGCTACAGTAAACACTGGCTGTGGGCATTTTAAATAGTTCTGACCCATACCCATCTGTCACAACCTTTCTAGACAACATTAGGGCAGTAGTGGTGTAAAGGTTAGAGAAGTGTAGACCTACTTGTGGCTGGAAATCTATGAGCAACCCTCCTTCTATACCCACAAAAGGTTAAATAAGTACAAGTACACTGTTGTAAAAATATAGTGAACACAGAAATCAGCAACTAGGATACCAGTATGTAGAATATTGCTATTTTAAGTCTGACATATACAGTATAGCGGCCTTGGTTAAACTAAATATGTTAAGGTTAAAACTTCTCTCAGGAATGTGAACACTTGTTCTAATTGATTTAGATGCTCTTTGACTACATTCCAGAAAGCGCAATCAACTTGTTCTGATATATTAATTTTTTCAGAGGTTTGCAGGTATGTGTGTACCATAGTGCATTGGTTTTCAAAGTGGGGTCCGGGGACCCCCAGGGGTCCCCAGCGAAATGTGTTAATATAGCATCACAATCATTTTAACCACTTTAATCTTTTGGGGACCCCCTGGGGGTCCAGGCCCCCAGTTTGGTAACCACTGCATGCCATCTACTCTGATCTCCTTTGTAAGTCTGGATAAGATCAAGGGCAACTATTGATTATTTATAGTTTATAGATTATTTACATTTGCGATTAATTATGTATATACAGTATGGAAAATATGAATCGATTGACCACTTAAGCGGTATTTTATACTTTGTCATACAGCGGTGTTGTGCAAAAATAGTGAGAATATCCGATCTACAATACAAACTCACTATTTTTTTATTTGGGGAAAATGTGCGCCTAGATTGACATGCCCAAAATAGGGATTAAATCGATTAGTTTGATTAACCCCTTGCACCCCTAATTACCATTGTTGCCAATTAGCAATTTGTACAGAATGTAATTGTGTACCCTGTCAAGAAATTCTGAAAGAACCACACACATGCACACACACACACCCACACACACAATTTTGGAGAAAATCAACTGCTGAGTTGGTTCTGCTTTGATGTGAAGACAAGCCCCAGGCAGCTTTAAACACGCACTGATACCCCAGAATTGCTCTCTTGACATTCATCTGTGTTTATCTATATACAGTCAAGATCATGTGAACTGTTTATCCAAATGAAATGGAGCAGTATGTTATTTGAATGCTTGCTTGATAGAAAATAATTATGTTTTCTTCTTCTTTTTTTTCAATTGCAAGGATAAACTCTAGCATTCCGTTTGGATTAAACAGCACATATTAAAAAAGGTATTCCATGCAAAGAACAAGAAGTGATTACACAATTCCCAGTGTGATGTCCTACATTATTCACAAAGCAAATGTTGGTGGATTAAAACAAAAGTAGCAGAAGAGAGACAACATTCGGAACATGAAAGAAATATGCCCTATAGGAACGTGCCATTATTCTATATTCTTGTTGCCCTTCAACTCTGGTGCACACATACATCATATCATGTTAATTAAACATATCATCTTGTTCTCATCACGCCCCCGTTTCCTACATACAGGCATCTGTAGCCTACTCCTTTATCCATGCTGAAGGCTGTGGACAAATTGTGCTCAAGAACTCATGTGCTCACAAGCCGGTGCGTAAGCATGCCATTACCAGGTATACATTTTTCTACTCCGCAGTGTGTGTGTGTGTGTGGGGGGGGGGGGGGGGGTATTCTCCATTCTGTCATATAAAATCTCGTATATGTCGATAAATGAAAATGTATCATTCCCCATGTCCAAATGGATTCACTCTGGGCTGGCCAACTGATGTTTCAATGCCCTTTTTAACATGTTGGTGCTCACAGTGGTTATCTGTGAATTAAGTGAATGAGGAACTTCTAAACAAACAAACAATTACTAGACCTAATTAAATGTCCCTAGTACACAAGTTACATAAGAAACATCACACAAGGTATTGACTGTCACACTGTCCAAGGCAAACAGGCTCCTTTTCAAACCTGCAGTATACAGCAGTGCTTCCCAAGCAGTGGGAAACCGATTTTGCAAAATGATTTCAGAATCCTTATTTTTCTAAAATAGAATAGAATTTTCAGTATTAAATAGGTCTTAAGTGGTTCATTCATAATGTATTTTTGTACGTGTGGGTCCCGGGGAGACACCAAATTTCTGTTTTGGGTCTCCAGCTGAAAAGTTTGGGAACCCCTGGTATACAGTATAAGGCACCCTGCAAAACATCACATTAACACTGTGTGAGAGTAAACGTTGAATTACATAGTAGATTGTTTATGTCAAGAGAGCCATTAAGATGTGCCTGGAGAATATATCTTATGGCTCTCCATGCCATAACAATATGCATACCGTACAAAGTTGGCTTTACCACCACAAGGGTTGAAGGTAGGCGTCTTCTTTGTTTGGTTGGATTATTTAAACATTCCCCCATTAACCTGTATAAATGATTTTAACGTGTCTCGAGGTTTTAAAGCTTACAGTGTGACTCAGACCACTCTGCTTACTGTAGGTCTACTGGCTGGCTGATTTATTGGAATTACATACACTAGTGCTACAACTGCTCATTATATCCATATACTGCCTTGTGGGGCATCTGAGCAGCTTCTGTCAAAACTAATTCACAAACTGCTGTAGTCTAAACCCTTCTCACTAAGCAGATTTTCCCATGAAGAAACTAATCCTCATATTTCATGTTTCCTTGTGTTTTCTTTGTCATTGATATGCACGTACTGTGTAATGATTTACAGTAGCACGAGAAAGATTACACTCCGTGTCAAGCCTTTCATTAACTGAGCATCCGGTAAATGCCGCTTAATGCGAGGCTTGTGTTTTGAACAGTTTATTGTGAAGAGAATTATCTGTCCCATAGATTGAATCTATCCAAGCACAAATCTGAGTCCACGGCAAGAGCTGTTAACGCACTGACCAAGCGTCACCTCAAGAACTACTTCTTCAGCCATAAATGCTTTGTTGGAAAGCTGTGTTAAACTGCATGCTTGTCTGTGTGTGTGTGTGTGTGTGTGTGTGTGTGTGTGTGTGTGTGTGTGTGTGTGTGTGTGTGTGTGTGTACTGTATGTTGGGTCCATTTACTGTGGAATGTAATTAAACCATACAGGGAACATTGATCCATAATATCCAGATGCATGTCAGGCTGGTACCCAGTGATGTACATCTGCTCATGAAACGTTGAAGAGCATGAATCCTTAAATTAAAACCTGAGCTCTCAATGTAAGAGAAATAATATTATATCGCATAACGGTATATTAGATTGCACAGCTTCATTTGGTATGGAGCATCAACATTGCCTTGTAGATTTTGTAATTAGAGCACGCATCTTTAATCAACTATAATCTCTTGCCGTGAAAATAAACAGTTCCCCACATTTTTACAGAAATGATGAAAGTCGTTGATTAGATCTGAAATGTGATTGTAAAATGAACCCCCATCCTCTGCCTTTCAATGTTTATTGTCGCTTGGACATTCATTTGTTGCTTTCTACTGTAATTGTGTTGACATATCTGTGTTTGTCTTATACATTTAACATACATGGACATAGTGTACTCTTGTTTGAGCCATGTAATAGGCAACAAGAGGTGTGTGTGTGTGTGTGTGTGTGTGTGTGTGTGTGTGTGTGTGTGTGTGTGTGTGTGTGTGTGTGTGTGCGTGTGCGTGTGCGTGTGCGTGTGCGCGTGCGCGTGCACGTGTGTGTTGAGTTGATGATTTTAAGCATGGGTCTAGTAGTCAATGCATTGCAGTTTTTATGGACTTATGTGATGCATTTGGCAATTCAGCACATAATGTCATGATAACAGCTCTTGGGGAAATCCATTTACCCCAGGTTTATGTTGACATTGTTAAAGATGTGTATTCTGATTCATTCATACAGGTTATCTGTGGTAAACAGCACACATACCACATCCCTCTCCAAGTAGGTGTTAAGACTGGCTGCCCATGGAGTGCTATTCATTTTGTGTTAGCACTAAATCAGTGGTTAAAGAGGCTCTGTATCTGTATGTGTGCCCCCCCCCCCAATTTCCCTTAACCCTGTGCAGGGGTATGCAGATGACGTGCAGGTTGCCTCTCATCATGGGGCTGTAATAAAGAGCATGCTCTCCAAAACCGACTCCTTTTTTGGAGTGGTCAGGATTAGAGGTGAAAGAATCCAAATGTGCAGTACTCTATGAAAGGTGGAATGGGGGGAAACCGCTGGTACCACTCTACAACAGATACAATACCTGATTTCACAATTTGCAATTAACCCTTAAAGTCTATTCATGTCACAAGACATACACATATTTGGGTCACAAGTTTAATGTGGCAGGTGAGTCGAAAGATCAGGTCGATTGAGTACTCCAACTTTAAACTTTAGTACTTTAATCCATGCATCGCCCCTGCCACTTATCATGAAACTGGAGGCAGTCAGAGTAATAGGCCAAGGTACAACATATTTTCTCCAATGTACCTGTTCCACGAAAGTCACTACGTTATTTGACTGATAAAACTGTACACCTAGTGAGACAATGGACTGGTCTAAGCACACACAACACGTGACATTATATTTCACAGTAAACGTGAGGGTGGTCTGGGTGTTCCCAATTTTGAATGGGTATATATAGCTACGAGCCTCTCCCATCTGTTAAATATGTTGAACAATGATGACCAGTCTGTGAGAAAGCTTGCACGGTCTTCTCTGTTCTTGGACCTAAAACGTTGTAAGGTCCCCCTGGCATGTGGCTCGGATCCTAGCTTCCTAGGCTTCAAAAGGAAACTTAGTGGAAAGCTGGACAGTCGCTCCCCCGGCCTCGGTGTGTGGTCAGACTGGCCAGACTTAAATGATCTGTGCTGCTGGGCTGATGTTACCTTGGAGTGGGTAGGGTCTAACTCTCAGGCTGTGGCTGTCTCGAAGGAATTTATATCTGACCCCAGTATCTATGTCAAAGCAACTATGACTGTGTGTGGACTTGAACACCAACTTCCACTGACTAATGCCCGAGGTCGCCTCCTATGGGCACAACAACAAAGGCAGCGGCAACATTGGACTGAGCTGAGACTGCAAGGGGAGACTGCATGTCTCCCTGCTGCGGACCATTCTGTCTCTCACTCTGTGTTTAAAAAAATTGCCACAGATGAGTGCATTGTTGTCTTTACTCTGAAGGCGAAGTTGCAGGTTTTACCATCTAAACTCAATCTCTCCACCTGGTTTCCAGATACTCCTCACTGTATACATCACGGACATGAACAGATAGCTGAAACCATGTCCCACATCTTCAATGGGTGCCATGTATACAGGGGACTCTACATAATGTAGGCATGACAGAATAGTGGACTTGATATCAAAAGACCCACCACCCACCCACGACTATGGGTGGGTGGGCAGTTGTGCATGCAGTGTCAGGGGGTCAAGGAAATATCCCCACGTGAATTCATTCATTCGACTCCACTCATTTGTGATTAGAAAGCGTATCTTTTCTGCCATCGTCTTCTGTAATATTGTTGAATGATGATTCTTTACGTTAAGAAAAAGCTCCACAGACAACCATGGGACTGCTTGAAATGCACTTCTGTTTGTTCACTAGTGCCTTGTTTACAAGTGAACACACCATATCATGTATTTCAACAGTTTATTGACATAATTTATTACACTGTTTCTCAATGTCTGGTTCGGGGCCCACCAGGGGTTCAAATGTTTGAGAGATGGGAGTCCGCGGCAAAATACATATCTAAAAATTATTAGTTTTTGGCCACGGACCCACATCACAAAATATGCTGTTCCAGGGACCCTCTCCAGAAGCACAGATCGAAGTTAAAAGTGTTTGCTTTAAAACATATATATATTGAAAGATTTGCACACATTTTCAAACATTTTTCAAAAAATAGCGGATCTACAAGCTCACAGCCGCGCTATGAGCTTGTGGATCTGCTATTTTTTAATAGCCAAAGAAATCTTAAAATGACACAGATGCGTTCCCGGTCTTAATGTTAAGCGTCAATAGAACTGTGACAGGTCACCATCAGTTTGAGGAGCAAACCAAACATCCATTTGTTTTAGTTTTTGATGTCCAATGAAGCCACAAAGTAGAAACCACTGTGTTCATTTCACTGAGTGTAATAATTTACCCAAATAGACATGGTCCATCTTTACAATCTTAGAGTTAAAATGAACTGTGCAGTTCTGCACTGGAAGTTACTGTGCAGATGGCTCCATTGTGTTTTTCTATGAAGCATTTTACACATGACACACACAATAGAAACCATACAGTTAAATGCTGAAGAAAAATGTTCAACAGTGACAACAATTGTATAAAGCTGATGAATTCAACATTCCTTTAAGATAACAAGCAAAAACAATTCATCAAAGCATCACAAGCGGAATGTTCACAGCTACAGCGACCATGACAGATGATGACATTAGTATCTGGCAGTTGTCTGAAGATGGTTCAGTAATGTATGCAGCATGACTGCATGCTGAGAAAGCCATTATTTCCTGCAGCTACACTACATCTGTAACGCAAATTGAACACCACCAATATAAAATAAGATGTACTGTAGCCAGCTTTTTCATCTGACAATGAAAGTGTGTTGAATTATCTAGGACAGGGGTGGGATTTGGGCAACCACTTCTTTGATCTACCAGGTGATTAGACTGGGCTATTGAGGTGATCAATTGAGTATTGTTGATACATTATTGACTTATTCTATGCTTGTATTAAACCAATTATCAGCCTATAATAAGATGTAAAAGCAATGGTGGTTTTCACTGTCTGGCACAGGGTGATCCTGGCAGCCATGGAAAACAGCTGTAAGTGATCATGTGCAAGAAAATGGTTGATTAAATGTAAAGGATTCTGTTTTATGTACATTTGCCCCTTTTTAAGTTCTGTTCTAGCCACTTTCAACCTGGCATCCATATTTTTGGGTATGTCATCTTGCGAAGAAAAAAAAAAGTATAAACAGCATTTCACAAAGGCAACATGTCGAAATGCATTTAAAAAATAAGATCAAAAATCTAAATGTACAAAAACAGCGAAAATATCAGATCTACAGTATCTGTCCAAGCTCACCGTGCATTCTGATGCTACATGTGAGCTTGTGCAACATCTATTTTCACAATTCTTCATACAATGAAGTATATATACAGTGGGGCTTAAGTGGTTAAAACATGTGAGAACAAATCACATGCAGTGGCCACTACAATAGTGATGTACACTTTATGTAACCAGTTTTTTATGTACAACATAACACATGTAACAAAAGTGCTATAATCTTTAATTGTATTGAGCAAGATTCCCACTCCAGAACATAGAGGTTACATTATAGGACATCAGAAATGTGAATTATGTGAATACATCTGTCTGGTGTATTATTATCACATGGAAATGTCCCTCAGTGAATTTGCACTTTGCAAGGTGCTGATTTTTTAATTGGAAAGGAAATTGCTATTATTAACAGGTATGCAAATGAAATTATGAAGAGATGATGAATAGTGATGAATGGCTGGCAAGGGCTGATGGGAAAGTCAAATAGCCTAGGAATGAATTCACTTATTTTACTTTTAGGTTACCGGTATGTAAAAATGTACATTGGGTTCACAATGCTCTCTTGTGAACTAGTCAGCACTCTTGGGTTAATAAGTATAGTGTGAAGGACTATTTGAAGTTAGTTGAAATTTGAAAATAGATAAACATACAAACAAACAAAAGAAGAAGTTCATGCCAATTTGCCAAATAATAGGCCTACCACCTGATATGAATGAATGTTGTGACAATACTGTACAATACTATACCTACACTTATCCGGATTTTCATTAGCCTGCATCAGATTTTAAAAAACAGTCATACAGTACAGTGTCTTCAGGTGATAGCTGAGAAAATCTTCACGTGGTGGTGGGCTGTTAGATTGCTCTGGTGCTCAGGGACCATAATGTTGCTGATGGCTGCTCTCCAGTCAGTGGGTCCACTTTTTAGAGTACAGCCACAGTCGCAGTCAGCCCGTTTCAGAGTAGTTCCCTGGATGACGGGGATTGATGAGACATATCTGCTGCCATCCTCAGAGTCATACTGCCATCAGCCATGACCTCGGGATCCACCCGGAACACCCTGGGTGTTTGCCGAATCGCTACGATGAACTGTCTCTTAAAGGTCTGACTCAACACGATGTAGAGGAATGGGTTAATGCAGCTGTTGGCGTAGCCCATGCTAATGGCAATGTTGTAGGCGTACAGGAAAGCAAAAGATGGCCGCTGGATACCTAGGTGTGCCAGCTGCAGGATGTAATAAGGAGCCCAGCAGATGAAAAATGCCAGGCATATAGCCACTGCCATGCGGGTCACCTTGCGTGTACGTGTCCTCAGGCTGCGCTGAGGCAGGGGAGCCACCGTGGCTGACATGTTCTGTAGGATTTTGAAGAAGACCACGCAGATGACCACCAGAGGCAGAGCAAAGGCCAAGAAGAACTGGTAGAGGGTGAACCAGTATGCGTCTGTGGTGGGATTGGGCAGCAGCAGGGCGCAGCCGACAGAGCCGTCCCTGAGGGGCATGAGGCCAGCGTACATCCATACTGGGGTGATGGACACCAGAGAAAACAGCCACACCAGTGCCACCACTATCTCGGCCATGAAGGGGGTTCGGACATGGTTGAACCGTATGGGGTGGACTGTTGCCAGGTAGCGGTCAAGTGTCATCATGGTGAGAATGTACGTGCTGACGATCTGACTGTTGGAATCGAGTGCGGTGATGACGGTGCACATTGTACCACCAAAGCACCAGGAGCCGTTGCCCACGAGCTGGTGAATGAGGAAGGGCATGCCGAGGAGGAAGAGGAGGTCCACAATGGATAAACTGAAGATGAAGATATCTGCCACAGTTTGCTGTGCCCAGAACTTGGTCTTCTTGACGATGGTGTAGATGACGATGCAGTTTCCAATTATCCCAAAGATGCAGATAACACCAAAGATGCTCGGTATGAGCACGTTCTCATAGGACTGGTGGACATCTTCTGGCGGAATAGAATTAAAGGGGGAAAGAATTGAGACAGACAGTTAGGTGTCACTTTGAAATGACTTTCAAGTGGTTATTTCCAGTACTGTAACACACTTTTCCAGTGCCTTAATAAGTTTAGGACAGCTAACACCTGGCCCGAATTAATCTGGGACCTTTATAATTACCCTACAAGTTTGGCTTTCTTCCTACAGTATATGAGCCATGATCTTTTGATGTAAATATATATTTTGAGATGACTGTCTTGTCTGCTTTTTCTAAGGTTACTGATTGATTGATTGATTGATTGATTGATTGATTGATTGATTGATTGATTGATTGATTGATTGATTGATTGATTGATTGATTGATTGAATACTTTATTAGAAGTTTCCCAAAAAAAAGCACAGTAAAGTACAGTGCAATACAAGGTCTGATGAGAGGATTTTAAACCCAAGAAAGCCTATGGCTTGTTTTCATTGGGGTCCTTTGTACTCATAGAGTACAGTTGGTTAATTCTTTCACTGCACCCTCCTGGTCAAAAGTTACAGACATGTCTTCTCAGAAATAATATTTTTTTGTCTAATGGGTTACGATTAGGCTACTAATATTCATCACCAGTTATATAAAGCTCCATCCATACAATGGATTATCCCATTAATAAAGGACCATCTTATCTTGTCTTATCAGCTTAAAGAGCTACCACCAAGTTATTTTATTTTACAAATTGCTCATTTATTAATATATAAGTAGCACAGCCTATGATGATTCCTCGTAGTGACAGGTCATACTTTTCTTGTTTTTGCTCATTTCTTAACTAGGCTAGACACTTTTACCAACCAAATCAAAGTAACCCAATAGCCTATATAGAATATCGAGAACGAGATGAAGCAGTTAACTCACCGTTCACTAGAATCTCAGATGAATTGGGGGAGAAAGAGGAATTCATAATATATCCAAAGTCCATCTCAAATGGCTCTGAAATCGTCAATAGGCTACAGAATGATTGGTAACTACACGCTATCCAAAATGTGATCGCTCGTTAAAGTCAGCTACACCGAGCAAGGATCTACAGCCAGGTTAGGTACAAATTATTAAATTAATACCAAGTAATATACTCCCTATATTCTGCAAAAGCCTATTATGCATTCACACACTGATGTGCTGCCGCCGGTAGGAATACACTAACCAAGGCATGCACGCACTGGAGCACATATATGTAAAGGAGCAGTGGTGGAAAGTAACTAAGTACATTTACTCAAGTAGGCTACTGTAATTCACAGACGACCATGCAACATGTGGACACAGGAGCATGTGTAACGCCCGGGAGTCGAACCCTGGTCTCCCGCGTGGAAAGCCAATATCTTATCCATTAGCCTACTAGCCTAAAGGGGATGTTTAAATTTGAAAATGTATTGATTGTCAAATGTTGTTTCCTGTCACCTGTGTTTGGTCCACAGAGTTAGACTCGTTTTATTTCTCTTTCCTAGGCTAAAATGTTCTTCATCAGGACCGCTATGTTTGCAGTTTGCACAGAATTTTGTTTTCCACTAGGTGTCGTACTTTTCAATGTTTTCACCGTGGTTCTATTTGAGGATGGAAGTTAATAGCTGATCATAATTGAACGATGCCACTGCCACTGATTTTGGTCAGGAATACAGGTTGGCTATTCTGCCCCCCATTGATTTAAGAAAAGGGGAAAAAAGAAGAAAAATGTATTCAGAATAGGCTACCCTAGTTTAGTTGGTAGCCTACTCTAGACGCCATAAGTCATAGAGAAAATATTTATCCATCAAATAAGTAGGCTATGTTATAGGCTACTATTAGGTTTTTTTGAGCGGTGCCAGTTGCTCCAACAAGTGACCAAGTGTGTTTGTCCGTATGTCTGTATGAGCACTCATCAAGCCATCAACAGCTGCAGCTGATTGCAACACAAAGATGCAACCAGTTACACTAATAAACACAAACAGGCGACAGTGCCACACATGCACCACTTAAAGACATGCACACACACATAGGCTGGCTCAGCACACTGCTTAGAGCTATATCGCCACCTGTCACTCATTGGGCGATAGCAGCGTGAACAACAACATAATAGGCAACATGTCGAAATGCATTTCAACACGAGTTGCTATAATCATCCCATGATGATATGAGATTTTATTTTATAAAAAAATATTTTTTTCATTTCATTATAGGATAACAAGATTACGTAATTATTATGTAATAAAGTAGACCTACAGTTGCAGATATTTTAAGACTTACTCAATTGGTACAAAATGGCACATTTCTAGTAAGATATTTCTACTAGCCTACTTTTCTTTTTACAAAAAAACTAGAAACGCATGGGTACCCAAGGGCAACTTTTTTGCAAGGTTGGCTTATAAGTAGGCTAGCCTACTTTTTTTCCAGCCCAGCACAGATGACCAACATGTGGTGTGTAACGCCCGGGATTTGAACCCGGGTCTCCCGCGTGGAAAGGCAATATCATATCCCCTACTAGCCTAAAGGGGATGTTTAAATCTGAAAATGCCTAAATTGTAAATTGTCTTGCTTGTCAAATGTTGTGTCCTGTCACCTATGTTTGGTCCACAGAGTCAGACACGTTTTCAGAGGTGGAAAAAGTATTCACATGTTTTACTTAAGTAAAAGTATCAACGCTGCAATGTAGAAATGCTCTGTACTTAGTAAAAGTCCGGAATTCAAAATTTACTTGAGTAAAGGTGCAAAAGTATTGGCATCAAAATGTGCTTGAAGTACCAAAAGTAGAAAGTACTCATTATGCTGAATGTCCCATTTCACAAGTTTTCAAATGTATGTAAATCTTTCGAAAATAGCAGATCTATAAGCTCACAATGCGATGCGACGCGTTGTGAGCTTGTAGATCGGCTATTTTCAAATAGCCAAAGTATAAGGGCTGAAGTGGTTAATGTATGTTTTTCAATAATAATCAAACTCTACGAAGTAACTAGTAACTAAAGTTTTCAAATAATTGTAGTAAAAGTACAATATTTGCCTCTGAGATGTAGTGGAGTAAAAGTACTGAAAACTGGAAATACTGTAAAAATACCTCAAAACTGTATTTAAGTACAGTACTTGAGTAAATGTACTTAGTTACTTTACACCACTGGATCTCCATCCTTGGCTAAAATGTCCTTCATCAGGACCACTATGTTGCTGTATACACAGTATTTCGTTTTCCACTAGGTGTCGTACTTTTCACCTTGGTTATAGTTGAGGATGCAAGTAATTGAATGATGCCACTGCCACTGCCACTTTGGTCAGGAATACAGGTTGGCTATTCTGCC
Source organism: Gymnoscopelus braueri (assembly GCF_963280865.1). Lineage (NCBI taxonomy): Eukaryota > Metazoa > Chordata > Actinopteri > Myctophiformes > Myctophidae > Gymnoscopelus > Gymnoscopelus braueri. Next base: position 36,825,289 of record NC_137615.1, on the reverse strand, counting down.
CCCCATTGATTTAAGAAAATAAAAATGTACAGGCTGTATAGTTTAGTTGGTACTCTAGACCAGTGGTTCTCAAACTTTTCAGGCCGCGACCCCCTAAAATAATCATATTCGAACTGGTGACCCCCCAAAATAATCATATTTGAGTTGAGGTATTACATTAAGTTTGACTCGGTTCCACAGATAAATATCTTGAAAATTATAAATAGCAGATCTACAAGCTCGCAACGCAAGGCGTTGTGTGCTTGTAGATCTGCTAATTTTAAAATGTTTGCCTCTGTCTCTTATTATTTGACAATTTGGCCAATGTTTGACCAGTTTTTATAGTTTGTTGATTACTTTTGATGCAGGAATGGATTGTTTTCCTTTCTTTCTTTTTTTCCTCCTTTTTTCTTTTAGGTATTAGAAAGGTCTTAAAAGTCCTTACAATGTCACTTTTTTGTTATCTGGGGACTACTGCTCTGGACGTGCCATAAGTCATAGAGAAAATGTGTTTTTCTTCAGTACCTTCAGGACTTCCTGTTAATGGACTTACAATTAAATGACACATAGGCCTATACTGTAGCTATTGACTATGAGCATGATAATTTAATGGCATAATACAAGCCTTTTTTTTTATTACTAGCCTATTATTATTAACATATTATAATGAGAAAGTATATATTTGGAATATTTTGTAAACAAAAGAAAACATGTTTTCACAAAGTGCTGGCCAATTCATATATTTGTTTATTGGCTGATTTATATAGGCCTGTTTACTTTGAAATATTATGATGCATTAATTGAGAGCGATGCATGGCTAGGCAACAGACATAGCTACACAAGATCAACAGATGTGTTTAGGTTTACATTTGAAGTTGTTTCTTGAAAACCTGTAATCAAATAGAAGATCGAATAATTAAGCAGTTAGTGGAATTCTACAAAAATATTGGCAAAATTGTTTTATAACTGTGAATTGTTTTTGCAAAAAATAAAAGATGCACAGTATTACACAGTCTAACTGCAAAAAATACATATATTTTGGGTCAGATGTTTTTTGTACACATTTAAATAGGCTACTTGAGTGTGACATTTGATCAAATACACACAGCTACTTTTGACCCTGCATGTTTTGAATCAATACTTCTGCCCACTCTGAGTTTGCACTTCTAGTGGTGGACTAAGTAGACATTACTTCAGTACTGTACTATTTATTTATTTATTTTACATACATAATTTTATAAGACAACAGGAAATAAAAAATGTTTAAAATTACTCTACCTTTATAACATGGACATAAAAACTTAAATATAGTAATGGCTTTACAAAGATTATAGTATAAGCCTAGACAACATTTATATTATTGACCTTCTCTTAATTTGTTGTCAATTGTCAATCCATTCCAACAAAAGTGCTTATCAGAGACCACATTTTACAGTTGCTGTTTTTTTGTAGATCCCTTTTTTTTGGACTTTGACTTTTTACAGGGGCCAGTTCATGATTGCAGCCACCTGTAAGTGCACTTTTAGAGCGGTTTTGAAGGAGAGTAAGGATTCTTTTTAAATGTGTGACTGTTGGTAGGGCATTCCACATTTTTGTGGCATAGCAGTAGAACGAATTTAATCCCTTTAGAGCCAAATCTGGGTTGAACGTGATTTGTGGAGCTCTCTCTGGTGTTGTGATTGTGGACGTCATTGACGTTTTTGAAGAAGTTTGACAGGTACATGAGTGTCTTTGCCCTAATTTCAGGCCAAGCAGTTGCCTGACCAATTTGTTTTGGGATGTCTGGAGCCTTGTTTTTAAGGCCTTTGTGGTGCTATGGTACCATGAGGTGCATGCGTAGTCGAAGTGACATTGGACGAGTGCTCCTGAGTGCTGAGTCCTCAGTGTATTCTTACTGACCAGAGAGGAGATCCTGGGCAAAAATCTTGTTCTTTGGTTGACTTTTATAATTACTTTTGTTGACATCTTTTCACTGGAAAGATTTGCCTCTAAAATGCAACCCAGAAAGGTAATTTCCTCTTTTTTTGTGATCACATTGTCACCCACTTTTACTGTGAAGCCGTCTGCCTTGCAGAGGTTTATTTTGGACCCAAAGAGAATGGATTCAGTTTTACCCAGGTGTAATGATACTTTTTTATCAGCGAGCCAGGTGCAGATTCTACCGAGTTCAGAGCTAAGGGCTTTTTCAACCTGCAATTTGTCCTTGTCCGAGACCGGCAGAGCAGAGTCATCTGCGAACAAGAACAAATTGCAGTCACAAGCTGATGTCATGTCGTTTACACACCACCCGTTCTCTCCCCTGCAGATTGCTTTTAGCTTATCAATCAATATAGAGTGATTTACGGTGTCAAATGACTTTTGTAGGTCCAGCATGACCATGCCGCAGTATTTGCCCGACCAGATAGGCTTTGACCAGTGTTGTCATGTCCGCTTATTACAAGCAACTTTGGGCTTGTTTTTCTGTAAAGTTGCTTGTAAATATTGATAGTTGCAGGTTGCATTTTTTTGGGCTTGTTTCTAAAGTGACCTTGCTTATTTGGGCTTGTTTCCTAATGTTGTTTAAACCAGGGGTTTTCCAACGTTGTCATGTCAAGGACCCCCAAATTAATATGTATTTGTCTGCGGACCCCCATCTGAAAACATTTTATACAAGGGCAGGGACCCCCTACAAGATTTCAGTTGTTAAAATGTCATTAAAAAAAAATATATCCACATTTACATTTTTTAAACATTTTAAACAACAGCTATTTGAAAATAGCCGACGTAATATAGGATGGTTTAAGTGCTCGTGTGTTTAGTCGCTTCTTTTGGGCTTGTTTTCATAGACCTGGTTGCTTGTTTCTCTCCCAAAACCTGCCAACTCTGGCTTTGACGCAGCCAGCCGACAGGGAGGAGTTCAGCTCTGACAGGAAGCGGAAAACGACTCGGCTAACCGTAATGCTAGCGACACAGCTAAGGCTGAGAGAGGAGAGACTCCCAGTTCGGGTGGAGAGAGCGAAGCCACACAGCGTCTCCTTACCTCTCCACAATAATAATACCAAGGCTGGATAAATAATAACGCTACAGCGTCCGTTCGGCACAGAGGCGGTATCTGAACCACACATGCTGGAGTGGTGAGTTTGTTCGATACAGAACTTGTACCTTGTTGTCTCTTCTGACGATGCGAGCTAACGGTGGCTAAGTTAGGTAGCTATCAAGCAGTGTTGCCAGATTTCGTGAGAGAAATAAGCAACCAGTTCTAGGAAAACAAGCCAAAAAGAAGCGACTAGGTCACATGAGCACTTTAAACCTATATGCAAGCTCACAACGCGTCGCGATCTACTTGTAGATCTGCTATTTAAAAAAAAATCTTGAAATAAAATGTGGGATATTTGGAATATTTTCGAAACATTCTAACAACACAAATTCTCCCTGGCACACAACATTTATGAGAACCACTGGTTTAAACAATAATTACAGAATTTGGAAGCAAGCCCAAATAAGCAAGTACACTTTGTAAACAAGACAAAAAAACGCAACCACCAATATTTACTAGCAACTTAATAGAAAAAAGAAGCCCAAAGTCGCGTATAATACGCCGACATGGCAACACTGCTATCAAGCTGTTAGCCAGGCTAACAACAGCCTGCTGCTGCTGCGTTGTGGAAAAGTGTTTTCTTCTTTTCTGTTACTTGCTAACTGGAAACTTGCCAGTAAAACAGTAGGACTGTAATTACATTCAACTTGTGTATTCTTGCTGTTCAACTTAAAAAATATATATGAAAAAAAATTGGTTGTAATATTAACCCAATCCTAGAAGACAGCTCGGCAATCTTTTGGGTCTTAATTTATACGTCGTCGAGCGACCGTCTTTAATCGACACAAATTGTCGTATTTAGAAATGGGGGTAAAAGTCACATCGACACTTTCTTTACGTTTGAAAATACGTCGTTTTTGTTGAGCGAAAGGGTCGCGAGACGATGATGACGATAAGCCTGCAGCTGGTTAAGCTTTATTTATATAATTCGTAGTACAACGGTGTCGCCTGCCAAAAAGAACACATGCGTAAGCTAACTGTAAAGTTGAGATCATTCATGAGATTTCTAGATGCCTTATACGTCTCTATTATTGTAGCAGTACTACATTTGTTACACGAATGTCAGAACCACCAGATAAGATGTCAATTTTGTTTTGTGTTGAAATAAACAAAACCTGCAATAGCTGTGATGTCGTTGAAACAGCGTTTCCAGTCATTGTCATATTTGACTATTAACCACTTCTTGAGCAACTTGGCTGTAGGCTTGGCTCTAGAATGGCCCTTTCTTTTACCTGTATAATACATCTGTCTTGTTTTGGTCATGCCTACGTGATAATTATTGAGCACCACAGGAAAATTCAGGTGTCATTATAGACACCTGCATTTTCCTCATGTTGCTCAATAATGATCGATCTATCTACTGTAAATAACTGCTTCAAGTTTACTTTGTATGGAGTCTGGCTGCTTACTAGGACCAGGAACTGAAAGCTTGCTTTAAAGCACAGTTTTGTACATTTTCTACAAATTGAGTTATTTTCATATGAAATTATTGCTGTTTTTTCCCCCTGTTGTTGGGAATATTTTGAAGTCAATAGGCACGGTCCTTAGAATAAAAATTATTTACATTAGCTGAATAGAATTCAGCTAATGTAATGAGCTAGCTGTATCCATTTAAATCAGTAAGTCATTTTATTGATGGTGGCTGTGCTTGTTTTGTGAGGTTACAACTTCCAGCTGGGCTAGCTGATGAACTGTCAAATAGGGCAGGCGATACTATCTGTGAGACAGGTTGTGTCCACCCGTAGTACAAATTCCCTCAACCCCATGTCCAATATTTAACATTGTGGCAAATTGCATCAGTTTCTTTAGTCCTGTATATACACCCACAGCAAAGAGAGTAAAACGTTCATTATCACCTGCCTGGTACAAACTACTAAAATATTTACTAAATAATACTACATATAATTGTCACTGAGAATAGTTTAAACATTTCCTTTTTTTTGCTTTGGTTAAAGGCTCTTGGTCCATCTAAGACATGCTTATCAATGGAAAATACAGCCCTCATGACCAGTTTATACTTTTTTTTCCTACATCCTTATTTTTTAGACACACTAAAATACCCCCCAAAGCTGTAATTTAAGGAAGTAGGCCAATGTGTTTTCCATGCACCAAAAGGCATGCCTTCTACCAAAATGTCCAAAGCAACGGTCAGACCCCTCAATGACTTTGAATCGGAAAGAATGAATGGTACAATAGGGAATGAATGGTAAAATATCCTATGTTTCTGTGAGTTGTTTGTAAAAAAATCTGGTGTCCTGTGAAGTACAACAGTAGATGACTAGCTGTGACCCCTTGTAGTTTACCAGCAGCCGAATAAGCCACATTAGCTGTGTGATTAAGATGTAAACATTTTTTGTTTTCGTTACTCGAAAACATAAGAAGAAATTTTGAAACTGAGAAGCCTTGACATCCCACATTTAATGACTGACTTTCACAGATTACAGTTGTTTACAATCATGCCATAGAGGCACACACACTTGCCAAAAAGCAAGGATTAGGCATCACAAACTACTGGATCACGTTCAGATTTGTCCACATTCCAGTCGTAAAAGTCAAACATGTTTGATATAATCGTGATGGCTCCGACTGGTTCAAGGCTTGATCAGGAGACATGAATCCTAAACCTCTGCACACTATATGATGATGTGGCCAACTGTCGAGGGTGACCTGCCCCAGACCAGTGCATGTCTTGAATATAATGTCTTCATTGCCAAATCAGGTTTAAGATGTCAGATCAGTGTTCTTGGCATTAGTCTCTGTAGATTTAGCATCTTCATATGTGGATTGAAAATAACAATTGTACTTGTTGCAGCTTTTCCCGCTTTTGCGTGAGCGTTTTATGCCAGAGATAATGCCATCAAGCACACTGTTTACTTAATGTTAGTATGTCAGCCAAGGACACTTCTCAGTTTTATTTTTTATGACATATGTTACAAAGTGTCAGTTAAGTAGTAAAGTACACCAATGCATTTACCATGACCAGACCATTTCCTTTTTAGTGACCACTTGTGGAGATACTTGAATAAAATATATAGTACAATGTTTAGCTGAGTAATCATTTCAGCACAACTTCAGGCATAGCTTATCCTCTAATTTATTGTAATACATGTAGAAAATAGCCAATGTACAAGTTTACAATGCGTTGCAATGCATTGTGAGCTTGTTGATCATTGTTTGTCTACTCTTCGCTATATATTACCCCCCCAACAATTGTCACCTATAATGACATGCCCAAAATAGGGACATCAAGTTGAAAGTGGTCAACAGTGCTGATGTGGACGGTTTATGCTTTTTTATTCTGCTGGTTGAATGACACATTGCTGTTGTTTGCAGGTACCTTACTGTGACCTTTATGTGAGGACCAAGCTGTGACGGGAACGGGTCATAGACGGGAGGAGAGACTCGGAGAGAAGCGACCGGCCACAGAATTCTGGATCTGTGTTTTTACTTTTGAGTCGGCCCTTCAAACACACAGCTATAGCCAAACAGGTTTCCAACGAGATACCAGAACGATGGAGGCCATTGCCAAATACGATTTCAAAGCCACTGCTGATGATGAACTTAGTTTTAAACGCGGGGAAATCCTCAAGGTAAAAGTCAACTTTTTTCCTCATCTGATCTTATGACATGTGCCGATTGCTCATCATGATTGTCAGATGGTGAAATAGATCCTGTGGGATTGCATGATGGCTGCACTTCTGTATTTTACTTGCAATAAGTCTTCTGGATTAATGACTTGCATGAAAGCAGCAATGTACTATGCTGTGGGGCCTCAATGCATCAAGACAGTCCCCTGGTCAATCTAATGACAAATTCAAATAATAGGTATCATTAAGCTGTTCTCTGAATTCAACAAAGATAAGTGTTATGAATCTATTATCTTTGAAAATATTCTATTTTACACATTTGGGCTATGTCTTTGATTTGTAATAGAAAGGTAATTTTGTGCACTCCATTGAATGAAATGGCCTAAATGCTATGAATCTTACTGGCTACATCTGTGTATAGCCTATAGACACAGATGTCTCTCCCTCTCTCCAGTCTCTGGTTGCCTGCCTCTCTACAGGCAACGAGCCCCTGTTCCTTCTCCACTGGCTATGTTTATGTACACTATGCTCTATGGCAGGGGAGGATAACTTTGATGGAGAGGGCCACTATATTTTCACACTCACTCCAGAGGGCCACATTGCATATACGGTCGGGCAGAAACCTCTAATCTCCGTTTTTACCTTTTTTCCGTAATTAAATGCCCTACTTCGTCACACAAAAGTAGCAAAAAGAAATTCAAAAATAGCAGCTCTACAAGCTCAAGATTGCTATTTTAGCTATTTTTTTTATTGGAAACCTGAATTATTTTTGGCTATTCTTGAATTGGAATCCTGAAAAGTAAAACATTTTTAAACTTTCAAATGCATTTAGATATACTTATGTTAACTTTTTTAACTTAAATACAATAATACATTGGACATAAAAAAGACAATAAAATTTTCATACTAGTCATTAAGCTACTAATATAGATTGAAGTAATTAAAGCGGGTCATGTTTGCATGTTTGGAATTGTAACAGCTGAAATCAATAATATATCAGTATTCCGATATTAACCTGCAGGCCGCATTAAGTGAAGGTGGGGGCCGCATGTGGCCCCCGGGCCGCCAGTTGCCCATGTATGCTCTATGCAAGCCCCCAGAACCCAGTGGTTTCATTGAAGCCAAATGGACATGGTGGCCATTCATGTTAGTGCAGGCGCGTGCAGGCCTGGGGCCTCAACACATGAACGAGAAAACGGTTTCGACCAATGGGCTCGACTCAAGAGCGTGCGCACGTGCTTGCGCATGGGGCTGCGCGCTTCACAGAAGTGACGCGTTCGGAGCCCCAAATAGGCCTCGCCCACCAAATTTCCAACCCGGAAGAACCCGTGAATTAGGCCCATGCGCTGGATGAGCAACTCAATGCAAGTGGATGGGAGGAGATTTCTGGTGCCCTCTCTATTATTTTTAACTCTATGGCTTAGGGCTGAACGATTTTGGGGAAAAATCTAATTGCGATTTTTCTGACTGATATTGCGATTGCGATTTGTTTGCGATTTTTATATTTTATAAAAAAAATTAAAAAAAAACTTTAATTTTTTTTTAAGTCAAGCTTCAGTTTAGTATTCACTGTGTACGTTTAAAAAGTAATTTGAAGTAATGGAACATTACCAAATGGCATACCATTTATTTACTGTTCTAGATTCTAATAAATAAGGATGAGAACTAAAAGATATGAATTGCTTCATTGCTTCCAACATGTATCTTCCAAGTACTTTTTTTCCCCATGTATATATTTAAACATTTAGCTGGAATAGAAATAGCTTATTTTTGTAAACAACCCAACATTGAACTTGTTAAGTCATTAACTTATGGCTCAAGAAGAGAAGCTTTTTCTGAAATGAAGTTCAATAAATAAAAATAAAATTAAACAAATAATTACCTTTTTGTGTAAACAAAAAAAGTCATACCTCAATATTTATGCCAAATATCTAAATAGCTATGAATATGACTATGGGTTAAAGGTAGGGTAAGTGATATTTTTTGGTTAAAACAAAAAGGCTTTTGTTATGGGTTAAAGCTCCATATTCTGATAGTTAGACCATTTCAGCCAATCAGGAGAGTACCCATCTATCAGCTTCATTTTTATAGTGTTCCAGTTCCAATTTTACATGCTCATTTCTTTGTGTCATCACTTCCAATTTCAATTGTTTAATCTGTATCCTGAGTTCTCTGTCCTGATATCCTGACCTGAAAAGGCATTTTCTGTTTAATAAAGAGCTGGAGAGACATGGAGACTCATGTTACTGAACAAACACTCTATAGCAATGAGTACTATCAGAATATAAAGCTATTTAACACTTATTTTAACAAAAGAAAATCACTTACCCTACCTTTAACACTTGTCATTTTATATTTGTAGTGAAAACAGCACATTATAGGCCAGCAGTGCTCTTATTTTACATTCCACAGACCAGAAGACACTTACTTTTCCATTACTTGACAAAACGCTCTTATTTTGAAGTCCATCGACCAGAAGTCAAGGGTTTACGTTCGTCTGACTTGACACTTGTTAAGCTTTGACCGTTCAATAAACAAACGGAGGTACTGGGCTTGCGCTGCTGTTTTGAACTGATACTGACATAAGGAAGGCTTTACAAGCTTCTTGTATTTTCACACGTCAGTTAGAGACAAGTAGGGAACTGCAGCACATGTGAGTCAGCGGGTGTTTTTATTTTATATCGCGGGTGGGATGCAAGCAGCCGTGCTCGTCATCAACTCCACTTTCTCACAAACGTATCACTTCACTCTAGATTCCAAACGTGATTTTGCAACCCAGTGATTTATAACTAGTTGCGTGCCCGTGTCTTCAGTATTATGTGAGCTTGTAGATTAGCTGTTTTCGCCGCGTCGCAGGTTCTGTGTGTGTGTGTGGGGGGGGGAGAGAGGGGGAGGGGGAGCGCTCTGGCCACGCTCAAGTGTCTTACAGAAACAATTCCATAGATAGGAGCAACACTACTACTACACTACTTGTGTCGCACCGAAAATAATGTTTTACCGCTACGTGCGGCATCAGGGATTTGCTTAACACGGCCGTTCGACAAACTTTAAATACTCGTAGCCGACGGAGACCTAACTCTAATGAGGGAGAGAGAGAGAGAGAGAGAGAGAGAGAGAGAGAGGGGGCTCGCTGCCCTCTCGCTCCCTGTAGAGAGAGGCAGGCAGCCACTCTGGAGAGAAGGAGACAAGTCCCGCGGGTGCTCTGGGATTAATATGAATATTAAAATGATTTATTATGATAAAATAAAAAATAAAAAAATCGCGGCCTTTGCGATTAGCTAATCGCGTGGTTTCAAATCGCGATTTCGGTTTGAAAACGATTAATCGTTCAGCCTTAGAAGCTCGTCATAGTACATAGAACGTACAATAGGTGACATCTGTTCTGTAGGCACAGAAATGCATACATTAGACCTCATAGCTTACCTACCTAATCTGATCATTAAAATCAATAATAAAACTGTAGGCTACTACAGTTTCTGTCCATCTCTCATCCTGCTGTCTCCTTTCTTTCACACACACACACACACACACACACACACACACACACACACACACACACACACACACACACACACACACACACACACACACACACACACACACACACACATCCCTTAAATTGGAGCAGAGTAGCAATTTGAAGTGTGTAAGAGTTGTAAAGATGTAAGAGTTTAATTTCCTCATGAGCCATCATTAAGGGGCCCTCTTTAATCTTTCATTGAAACCTCAAGTTGATGTGGGTCCTCCAGCATGACATTCAAAGGCTCACTGTCTTCTTGTCGCCTGAAAAGGGTTTGAGTCGTCCTTAGAGCTTAATGAGATGACAAGATAGTAGAAGGGGACACAGACTTCTGTACAGAAGTGTACATGTTTGGATTTATGCAAATACAATCCTGATGATCTCTGTTTAATCTCAGAGTGTGTTTTGAGAGAGGAGGGTTAGTCTGCATAACATGGTGATAAAAACCTTGTATTTCTCATCATTTCTGGGAAATATGTTCGTGGCTGAATTCACTACGTTTAAACATCTTTTGACAATGCTTGACTTCATAGATTGATACTTTTTTGTTGCCTTTCAGATAAATACTTGTGCTGCCTACAGCAGTTGTTTACCTGAAGGATTTCTCTCGAGGCTGAGTACTACATAAAAAGCCCTTTTTGTAGTGGAAGCATTGTAAGCATAACTGAGGCACCACTCAAATCTGAACCCAGCATGTTTTCAGTGTAACCTGACATTCTGTTTTGATCACAACAGTAGTTTGTTTTCATGGGCAACTGGTGCGTTAACTCTGACAAGCAGGTGGAGAGAACATTGTTATGGTGCACGCAACCTCAGCACAGCTGTCACTAATCTCATGTCATTTTTTATGATACGTGAAATTTCCAAACTCAAGCTCGAAAATAATCTCCTACCTCTAGGCCTGCAGTTATTTGCAGAAGGTAGGACCAGATTACATTATAGCACGACTAGAGCTTCTAGTAACTACTAGTAACGGATGGTGCTCCTCTCCACAGTTTCAGCACCCTCCTTGCCCACAGATTGTAGGTTCTCGCCCTCAGAGCGGCATGTGGCACTCAGGCCGTCATGATCTCACGCCAACCGCCTCCAAGCATCTCGCAAGCAGCGCTAGCAGAGTTCTGCATGAATATTAATCAAGAGGAAAAGCGAGGCCAATAGCTAGATGGCAGTGCTTTAGGACGGCAGCCCGGCCCATACAGTTTCCTGCTGGATTTGTGCAAGCCTGAGGCACGACTACCACATGCTGCCCGCCACGGTCCCTAGCATCAGTGGAGAGGGGATCAGAGAGGGAAGAGAATATTAGATTCATGGAATGCAGACATTAGCCAAAAGACAAAAACAAATCTTATTGCATGGGTATCTAGAAATCTTGTAGCCTAAGGGTCCTCCCCTTCAGTGTAATTTAAATCACCTCAACTAAGTGTTATTATAATATATATATTTTTAAGTAGGTCACTGCCTAGTGCCTACTGATAGCAGCTTATATTAGCTGTTGTAATAGAGTACCAAAGTCCTGACGTCACTCCCACTACCCCTGGGTCACAGCGTATTTTTTTTGTATTGGAATTCCCATAGGGGAATCTAAAGCCCACTCCACAGTCCACACCAGTGATTCGCCATGCAACTCCTTGCAACATGCAACTACTTGCAACCATTATACCCAATGGCAGTTGCAAGGAGTTTCATTGGTGCGGTTGACCTTAAAACCCTTTTGTTGCAAGGAGTTGCGACTAGTTGCATTGGTGCGGTTTGGCCTTTAGATCGTGTCATATAAGAACTGTGTTTCAATAATAAACAAACCACCATGGAGATTTTGTCAGCTATGTGACTCTGTCATTTATGATATTGAGTTACATCTTATAACGTCTGTGTTTGGAGGGAAAAAAAATCTTACTCTTAGGATAAATAAGTACTTTCTCAACGTCAGTTGATGCTTCATATCCATACGAGTAAAATCGCTGGGGTGATTTGTTTATTTCTGGAACACTGTTCTTATGACACAATCTAAGATTTGTCAATGAGAATTCCAATACAAAAAAAACGCTGTGACCTAGGGGCATAGCGCCCTCTAGGGGCAGTGATGTCAGACTTTAGTGCGCTATATACAAATGTTTTATATTGTCAAGTTGAGAGCCTTTTTCACTCATTCCCTCTTCCTTCTGTAGTCTGTACTAAGTGAGGTGCAGTAGCCAGGTCTTGATGAGAGAAGTTATTTTAGACATTCGACATTAAGATTCATTGTATGCTGACCTAGATAAGTCAACTTTGTTTGTCTCTGATTATATGCCAGTAAATGTTTTTTTTAATGATCTCTGAATAAGTAATTTGGTGTTGGGGGGGGGTGAATCTCTGAGGGCGAGAGTGTGTCACCTCAGGAAAACACTGAGCTCAATATGAGTAGGACCTATTAAATTTGCATATCGGAGAAGAGTAATTTCCCCTAACTTTCACAGCTTCACACAACTTACTTCCACCTTAAAGCAGATTTTGTAAGTTCAGACTCAGAAAGACCTTAAAACTGGGGAAGCATCTGTCTTTAAAAAAAAACTATTTAAATATTTTCAGATGGGGGTCCACGGCAAAATAGATTTTGAGGGTCCTTGACATGAAAAAGTTTGAGCAACATGTTTTTCAGAAAACTGTTAGGATTTAGAAGAAATTTGTAAAATTAGCCTCAGGTCTTAATGGGAAATGCCCCAGAATTTGAGAATGTCTCTTTAAGGACACTGAGCATTCTAATTGAGTTTTTTCCCCCAGCATTTTTACTATACAGGACAGTGTAGTGAGAAAGTGGTAGAAAGAGAGAGGGGGCAAGGGATATGCGAGATGCAACTGGAGCCAGATTCAAACTCGGGTCTTTGCACTCAAAAAGCGCATATGAAAATAAGATGTATTTTCGTGTGTAGAAGCTGAGATAAACAAGACACACTCCAAAGTCACTTTTCCTTAGTCAAGTGTACAGCTACATGCTTTGTCATCTTAGATAAGATTTTGTCTTCCATTCAGCAGCCTTGGGAAGTAGCTCCTTGGAGGAAGCAAATTTGTTAAAAACCTTACATTACTGTAGATGTACATACGTATATGCATCCTCCCCAGATGTTTTGATAGATTACTCATAATGCCTCCCTTACTGGCAAGAGCTTTATTTTAAAGTGTGAACAAGCGTGTCATCATCGACCTGAGTAAAATGTAACCACACTTTTAGTTATTTCTGTTCTGTGAGTGTGTGTTTAAGGTCACAGACTGTGCTGAGAGGCAAGATTATGTTCACGTTTCCAAAAAATCACGTTTTCCGCAACAGAATTCTCACTCAATATTTTTCACAGTAATGATAGCAGAACCAATAATGTCAGACCAAATTGACTAATTTAGGACTAGTTCCTGTTTATAATGTCTAGCTGCCACAATGAAGTGCATTACTTGAACCTCTATCAAAAGCCCTAGAGATTTCAACACAAAGAAGTTATTTCTGGACAAAGCATCTGAAATGAGGAACTAAGGCTTATTCAACGGTTTGCCTGTTAAGCTATTTAAACTGACTCATTTTCATTCGCCTCTGTCTTTATATATTCTGTATGTACATGTACATTGCCAAATATTTCATTAAAATTAATCAACACTCAGAAAGTTGTCAAAACTTTCCATCTAAGGCCAAATCCCATTGAAAAAGTATATAAGCTGGATCACAGAGGCAGTGGGCAGTACGAGGTAACGTAGGCGATTCACATCCAGGTGTTTATATTGGATGTGATTTCGCCATAGCAATGCTTTCCCATCAAAATCAAAGTACTCACACAAATCTTTTTTTTAAACCGACCAGTGTCTGTAGCAAATCACTGATGGTAATACTTAATTGTCATGTATTTGCCTATTTTGCTTGTTAAAAGCAACATTTTATTAAGACATGACTGTAATATGGGGGCAAAATGCAGAAAAAAAAGTTAAAAAAAAACGTTATTGCCTCAATTAATCAATGAAATGTATTTAACTCATTCACTGCCATAGGACGACTTTGACGACTTTTCCCCAAAGGCCCAGACTGCCAAGGACGACTAAAACGACTTTTGGACTTTTATTTTTTTATATATATATTTTTTCCCCCTTTTTTTTTTTTTTTGGCCCACAGAACCAGGAGATAACGTGATCCAAAGATTTACTGCTCCATTCACTTCCTGGTTAAAGTATTTGGGAAATATTCTGTATCTCGGCTCCTGTGTTTAGCACCTATGGTATAATAGTTTATCAATCTAAAAGTTTGTTTTATCTGGAAGGTGGTCTGTTTCTGTTACTTTTTATTAGGGATGTGAAACGACTCATATTTTGCTAGTCGACTTGTCGAGGGCAATAATCTGTGTCGATCGATTTTTCTTTTATTTATTTCTTTATTTTGCTGCGCAGCAGTTAAGTGGAGAGCCAAATTGAGCTTTCCTTTAAGCGCCAGTCAGTGATCTTTTCTGCCCGCTGGTCATCACAATGGTGAGGTTTCACGGTGAAGTCTGCCATTCTGTTTTGCTTGGGTGAAGGGGCTTGGGACCGGGTGTCTCGCCTTAATGTGATTTGACATCACTGATGTTGATGACGAGTGATACGCATACTTTGAAAGTTTGTGTTGCACAATTTGCATGGCACTGTTTTATCCCACATCTCACTCTTATGCTGCCATTTTTAAGCGGGCTCAAGCATGCACATGTAGGACTAGCCAACGCACACACGACTATGCAGACCGGACAAACACACACACCGTTCCTCTCTCATTTAGAAAATATTTGATCATTTTTTACATTTTGAACTGGCTATTTTGGAAAACCGTAACGTTGATATTGTTTTTGAACAAGCCATTACACTATATATATATATATATATATATATATATATATATATATATATATTAGGGATGGGCAATATTATCGATATCACGATATATCGTGATATTTTATTTCGCGATACTGTATCGCGATACTGTATACTGTATCGTGTTTTTTTTTTCAGATACAGGCTTTATGAAAAACATTCAAAGAACCTATCACAGATCTGCAGCTACTCAATATGTAGTGTATATATAAACAATA
Organism: Gymnoscopelus braueri; assembly: GCF_963280865.1. NCBI lineage: Eukaryota > Metazoa > Chordata > Actinopteri > Myctophiformes > Myctophidae > Gymnoscopelus > Gymnoscopelus braueri. Next base: position 36,810,058 of record NC_137615.1, on the reverse strand, counting down.
TGTAGTTGTGATATATGTATATATCGCAATATATCGCAATATATCACAATATATCACAATATATCCCAATATATCCCAATATCGTGATACGACCCAAGTATCGTGATGCGTATCGCAATATAATCGTATCGTGACCCAAGTATCGTGATACGTATCGTATCGTGAGATTGTTGCCAATACCCATCCCTAATATATATATATATATAAAATGATGAGCATGAGTCGAAAATCGACAAATTGCAAATATTTTTTTTGCAAATTAAATGTTTAAAAAGTAACATTTCGGAGTGAAACACAAATGTACATTAAACATTTGCTTAGTACTGTACATGACATTACAGTACTGCACATGACATGTTTTAAAGTAAAGGAACTCATTTGGTGTCCACGGCTTGGTGTTATTTTGTCTTGATTTTCCTCTTTTTTTTAATTCCTTCACTCGGTGCTCATGCAACAGTCTCATGCCTGAATATTTACCCCCAGGTGACTTCTGGGAGACAGGATAGAACAGGCTTCTCTTTACTCACTCATGAACACACAACACTCTTATGATGCGTTCCTGAAATGTACTCTCTGCAGCAGACATTCGAGGAATAGGCAAATTTTATGGTCATTTACTGTGTAAATGCGTAATATTTGACCATAGCCATGTGGTTTGGTACCCAGCGGCTGTAGTACATGTAAAAGCCTCCCCAAGACAGTATTGTTGTTGTCTGTGCTCGTCACCACTGCTGTCTGTCTGATACTAAGTCTAACCAGCTCTGCTGTTCAGACAAGAGGTCCCTCGCAACGGCTACCAGGCCTGTGTAAAGGCTTTGTTTATTCAAAGCTCCATAAGTGTCTCAACAGTAGCACTGGGAGATGGTAGCTGTTGTTTTAATCCTATCCCCGTCTGGTCTACAGGAGCATCTGTGGTGAGCTTCTCCTGTATTTTAGGAACTCTGTGTGTTAGTGTGTGAAGGACTTTATTAAGGCATAGTGTTGGTCTGTGTGTGCTTTGTGGCACACCACAAAGCGCCTTGGTCAGCCCTTTGTGTCAGTGGCCACTGGCCATCAGCCTCCACAACTAAGCTCAACTAAGCTTGATCCCCATATGAGAACTTTAAGCCCTGCACTGTCTGTTACTGAGTTTTGGGTGACATTAGAGTTTATGCAATCTTATGTCGTTGGGCTGAAGTCCATGTTCCTGGGTGATAGAAATATTTGACTGTATGGAGACATTTCCAGCGTCATATTCATCATTTGTCAATGTTCGTCACTTGTCGGTCTTTAAATGTAGCCTGCCCTGTCGTTAGCAACACTTTGCTAGAGATAAACTACCAGCTAGCACCAGTCTAAAGCCTAGTATCATTGTTTATACTGTCTGTATTCATAATACTGTGTGTGCATTGTTGATAGACTGTCCATACTGTCATACTCAAATACTGTATATCCACCCGTCTGCTCATTGATATTATTCACTGGTAATGGATGTATAGCGATAGATAGATAGATTGATATACCTCATATTCATGGTACATTCATATTTGTCAGACTTTACATATTCACTTATTCAGAGATTCAGTGCCGATATCTTGGGTTTGGTTGTTGATATTTACTATTTTAAAAAAAAATCCCAGTGCTTTGCTTTTGCTGCTCAGACACCTGAATTTTACTCGGTAGATCAATAAAGGTTTATCTTATCTTAAGTGGAAGCAGGATGCCTTCACCATCTCATCATCAGCTGACAGCCTGGAATATGTTAGCTTGTCCCTGTAGTAATAATGAGGAAGATGACCGTGGGTGGTATCTGGTAGATCATTTACCTCCATTATGTCCTGGTTTCTATTGCTTAAATATAGCTGATTGGTTCAGGCGTGCACCTCATAGGCTCTGAAGCCTGAGAGGTGAGTCCCCGCTTTGATTCCCAGGCCGGGGGGGAACCTTTGCTTCATGTTACTCCCCGACGCTCTCTCCCTGTTACCCGTCTCTCTACATTATGAATATCAATAAAGGCTTTTTTTGTCTCCCTCCTTTTTTTTTTGTTATTTCAGTTTGGGGATAGCTATGCTGCTTAGGTTTTTGGTTTTATGTAGAGGACCATCACACATTCCCCATATAGTATTACACAGCTGATGCCACTCAGTGATTTTCTTTTTCATTTCCGTTGGCTTTTAGAAAAGTACATAATCGTTGATCTAAAAATCCCTGCTATTGAAAGGATGAAAACGGTGGGTTTAGGACGCGATATCCAAGCATGTAGGCCAATTTAATCATCATGAAACACATCTGTGTGGGCTTTTGTTGACCATGATTACCATGATGACCCTGTGGTCTGTCGCTGAATAGGGACATTTGGTTAATCCAGAAATATGAGAAACCTCCATTCTAGGAATGTCATCAGAAAATTACCTTAATTATACGCTTCATGTGTAAAACCTGTATATGTATACATAATATGGACCCATATTTCACCAGTGATTCCAAATAAATGTTCTTTATCACTCTGTAAAAAGTAATGGATAGGCTAAGCTGTCTGTTCACCCTGGCCCTGATGCTGTTTCATAGTGGAGTGCTATAGAGATCGGCTTTGGAAATGGCACAGAAGTGGATCACTTCTCTGTGCTTTCTGCAGGGTCAGACAGGGCAGATGATAGCCTTTGTGTGCCACCCCGAAATATGGGACCCAATGCCTCCCTGCTTAGTTGGCACTCAGCATCAAAGGTTGGATTGGGGGTAAGTCCCTGTGACATACTAGCATCATGTCCAGGGGGTGTACTTGTACATCATGGCATTGGCTGGGGGATGTACTTGTATCAAGCCGCCTCACACTACAGACACGGGAAATAGGCTCCTGCCCTATGAGCCGCATGGCTTGGCAAGGCTTACTACACTGAGCACTATAAGTGTCTATAACAATAACTATTACTATATTGTTCACCATTTTATTTGTCATAGTTGTGGTGTGAACTCTGCCATTCACTTGACTAAGAACGATTTTGAAAATTATATTTTTATATTGATGCTCAGTGTGAACGGCCCTTAAGACACTTTAGGAGAAATCCTGCATTGATGTCACAACGCCACTGAATGTGAGAAACCACATAATAGATTGTGTTTTTTTTTTGTATGTTTGTGCATTGCACATTTTGCAGCTTATCAACAATTGGCACACAGAGCTGTTAAAGCGTTAAGTTCCTGTTTTGTGTATGGCAGCCAGTTTTCGTGCTGGCATTTCTTTCTCTAAAACATCTGTCTTAATCTAATGATATGCTAATTGTTTTGCCTCAAAATCACCTGTTTGAATCAAGTTGAGACTTAACTTGTTTAGAAGCTTATTTGGCATACACTACATTCAGTTTTGAGTGAATAAGGCATACTTGTCAAGTTTCACAACGTGTCAAGTAATTTCCCATCCATTGAAAAAAAAAGGGAAGGAGCTAGTTGGTTAACTTACATGGGCTTTTTCTAAAAACAGACTCATTTAGTGTTAATCTGGACATAATTTGATAATTACATGGGCTTTTTCTAAAAACAGACTCATTTAGTGTTAATCTGGACATAATTTGTCATGTTGTGCCCACTGTTTTAAGATGACATGGATTAGGTGTTCAATATTGTGTGTAGCATGAAATGGGTGCTTGTCAATACTACAGTGCATGTACAAGAACAAAGAAAGTGCTTTTTTTTGTGTGTGATAACAGCACTAATCCCTAACATAGGTGTTAGGAGCACCAATGCAGCTATGTCTTTACTTCGCTGACTAATACACTGAAAAAGACATTCTAATGCATCTCAAATTAATTTGAAGGCCCTGTTGTCATGAACCGTTGTCACTGTATATAGACAGAGCAAGTAATACTGTAAACACATTGAGCGGCAAATCTCCTTTTTATTTGCCCTAGATTATTTCACTGTAGGCGTCGGTGTCAAAGGGTCAGGCCATATGGCCAAGCTGTTGATTCATCATGGCTGCGCCCTTCCAAGCGCAAATGCAAGGCCAGGCTTTAAAGGAGGAGTTCACCCAAAAAAATTACTTATTTTCTATCAATTACACACCCCATGAAGCCTTGATTTCATGGATTTAGTTTTTGTGGCATTCCTAAGACAATAATTTGATGACCGGGTGTATTTCCGGTAGGAGACACAAATAATCTACTTTGTGTCTCCTACCGGATACATTAGCCGGTAGGAGACGGGAATCAAATTATTAGCTTAAGAATGCGACAAAAATAAAAAAGAATCCATGGATTCAAGGCTTCATAGGGTGTGCAATTGATAGAAAATAAGTAATTTTTTGGGTGAACTCCTCCTTTAAGGTATACAAAGCCAGACGATTTCATATGAACATTATATGGGCACACACATTAAATCAAACTATTCCCATCATTTTAGTCGTATAATGATGTGTTTGTGGTCCTAATACCTTCACTTATCCAGCAGCTGAAGCTCTGTCTTGTGTGTGTGTGTGTGTGTGTGTGTGTGTGTGTGTGTGTGTGTGTGTGTGTGTGTGTGTGTGTGTGTGTGTGTGTGTGTGTGTGTGTGTGTGTGTGTGTGTGTGTGTGTGTGTGTGTGTGTGTGTGTGTGTGTGTGTGTGTGTGTGTGTGTGTGTGTGTGTGTGTGTGTGAACATTGGGCTTACACTTTGTTCCATTTGTACACTCTTTGGAGTTCGCAACACAAAGAACCCGACGCACTAAGCCAATGTTGGGCTGTCGATTCGCACCTGTGGCTGAAAATCAGTTGTAAACTGTGTCGTAGGCTTGGGCGATCCTTGCTATTACATTAACGTTAACTAGTCACAACCTCACAATGGAGTGCAGAGCAACTATTCGTGAAGGCATATGGAAATCTGATATGCGGGATCTACGAGCCATGGAAGGAGAGGACATGGCAAGGCTTGTAGTTTGTCTCCACCAGGCATGCAGAGATTTTTTATTCTCATTCACTACTTTGCTTATTAACACTCACTACTCTGCTTATTAACACTCACTACTCTGCTTATTAACACATCGACCGCCAGAGGTTAATCTCATAATGTACTCACCAGTGCCAAGGTGTTTTTGTTGTTTTTTAGTTTTTTTCATGTCGCCATAGATCTTGTTAAAATCCTTAAGATTGAGCTCTACACGGTCTGTTTACATCCGCGAGATCTCCCTGTATCTCCCAGTGAAGATCGCGTGTCAAACGGGGTATCCATGTTGTAGTTAGAGCGGATTACGTTAAACAGTGAAATGCGAGGAGAAAAAACTACAGGAAGAGAATTGAGTTTCAGTTTCGTCTGTAGAATGGGAGCGGGCGTGATCGTCAAAACCGGATCCCAAATAATTCTATTTCCGGTCATCAAACCGGAAACGGAAGTGGATCAAAAAAATTCCGAAAGTGCACCCGGACCGCGCATGCGCGAAAAGACCGCAGCCCGTAGGGCTACGGTCTCGGCGCTTAACAGTTGGATTTAACGGACCGTAGGACTACGTTCTTGGCGGTTAATGTGTTAATTGGGCTTTGTTGGGCAGACATGCTGCTTCACAAGAAACATCTACAGTAGGGTGCGTATTCTAGAGCTTTTATATTACAGTTAGTTAGTTAGATATAATATCGGCATGGGGAAAAGAAAGAGGTGATTTACCCTTAAAGGGATACTTCACTTTAACATAAAATAAACATAAAAAAAAAATATAAAAAAAAAAATGAAAGAAGTTATGGCAAAATAAAGGCCCCCTCACACATTAGTAGGACACTCTAATGCGTGAGGGGGCCGTGATTTTTCCATTACTTTTTTCATTTATTTTTAATATATTTTTTAAATGTTTATTTTATGTGAAAGTGAAGTATCCCTTTAAGTCGAAATAGATATATTAACCCATTAACTGCCAGAGGTATTTTCATATTTTTTAAGCCAGTGCCAGAGTTTTTCATTGAAAAAAAAAAGTACTCAGGAGCCGAGATACAGAATTTTTAAGTTTTAAGTTAACAAGGAAGTGGATAGGAGTCTAGGTCTTCGAAAAATCATATCTCCTTGGTCTTTGGGTCAAATTGGGAAAAAAAAAAAAAAATGTAGATCTACGCGATTGGCACGTGGCGGCTTTAAATAGGTTCGCGTAGATCTACGTGATTGGCAGTGAATCAGTTAATACAGTCACCAAATCGGAACAATCCCATGTGTGGTGGTAATGAGGCGTCTGCGTGGGTCGGTCACCCGATTCATATGTTGAATCGGCGTTGGAGCGTGTTGATGAGACAGAGGGTACGGGGGGTAGAGGAGAAGCAAGGCAGAGAGTGTGTGTGTGTGTGAGAGAGAGAGAGAGAGCGATATATATTTGATGTCGGTCAAACATTTTTATTAGCTTTTTTATGCCTTTTTAGTGAAGTGAAGTTAGACAGGAAACCAGGAGAGAGAGATGGGGAGTGACATTCAGAAAAGGCCGTCGGGATCGGGACTCGAACCCGCGACCCTCTGTCGGGCTTACATTAGAGCCTAAGTGCCCGGACTGCTAGGCCAGCGGTCTGGGCCAAACATACATTTTCGCAATTGCCCAAACATAATGTTTAACGCCATTTCAATGTTGCAGACGAGAAACTAAAACACTGCCCACTGAAGGCACAGAGAAGCACCATGAACCGTCTGTGGGGTGTGTGCAGGAGCAACTTTTAACACCTCTAGCAGCCTATATGTCTTCCAATCTGATCCCCCAACGTAGTCTGTAACAGTCGGGAATCAGGACAAGACAGTTTGGTGTGTCAGGGCCTTATTATAAATATATATTTTTTAATCTTCAAAAATAGCTAACATAGCACATCTAAGCTTTTAGATCAGCTATTTTCACCTATAATGGTATGCCCAAAATAAGGTTGACATTTTGAAATTGGTTAAATTAAAGGATTTTCCAATCACGAACAAACACCATTTCTAAGCGGTCGCCTAATTGTTGAACCCTACTTTCCTTGGACTGTTGCTTTATTGAAATGAAATCTGGCTCCCATGTTTTTTCTTTTAAATGTTCTATCCTATCGCAGGTTATCTGTGCCTCGTGTGGTTTGGATTTAAATGAAACGGCTAACCTACTCAATGCTGGAACAAACAGTTTCTATGTCGGAGAACAGCTCTGGTGAAATAATACTGATATGGAGGTCAAAGCAGAGCCTGGCCATTGCCCTGAGGACTAATATACACAATCTAATTTCCTCCTTAAATAAATAAAGATTAACAGCCCGCCTGACTGTCAAATGTAGCTCCCGTCAACACAACAGATCTTTGAACCCTGCACATCCGGCATGAACCAAGAGGCATCTTTCCCCCACCTTGCTCCTTCTCCAAATGCTCTGAAATCAAAGCATCTGTTGCACAAACTGCCCTTCCAGTCATTTGAAACTGTATGGGGCAGAATCGATATTAGTTGAAATCAAGGGGATAGAGTGGTTCACCCTAAATTAGACCCGTTTACTTTGTCACTGCTGAATTTGTAGGCTTATCCGTGTTGTAATAGTGTTACCTCCCATCACATAAAACCTTTGTCAAACGGTAGCATTAAGTCTGTTGAAGACAACTAAATGTGCAAACAGGCAAGTCATTGTGTGTTTGTACCTACGATTGTGTGTGTGTATGTGTGCGCGTGCTTGAGCACATGCCACAGCTTTGCTGCTTTCACTTCCTGTTTGGTGTGTCTTCCACGGTAGAAGTTCCACCCCCAACAGCTTCCTGTCTCTCCACAGCACCGTCCCGCCACTCTTGACTCTGCACCCGCACAGCGCTGTGCTGGCTTCACAGAGGGAATATCTCCCATTTAACACACCCTTCCCCTCCCACATTTGGCTGATATATATACATTGGTATAACGATCCTTGCTAATTGCAGCAGAATTTCATGCAGTCATATCTCACTGTAATGCTGTCTATCTTAAGGTTCTCTTCTGTTGCATTGTTTATTTCAATTGTGACTTTCCTCCCTATAGTGAGTGACTCTGCCTTTTCAGTTACACTTGAAGCTTTTGGGCATTTACCCCCCCCCTTCCATCCTCTGATTAACTGCCCCCTCATCACCCATTAGAATTCATCCTTCTCAATCTCATACTGGTATTGATCGTACAGACTGTCTGATTTACCACAGAGGACAAAGCCACTCTCTTAGTCCTTGTTGCATGTCATTCTCCAAAAATCTGGCCATGCTGTGTACTAATAAATGCCTAACCACAAACAAATCCAGATCCAACCACTTGGTTTTCCTCTTCTTCCTCAGAACCTATTTTGCATTGAAATCTGCAGCAATTTTCTGTTGAGCCCTGAGCTGTCTGTGTAAAACAGCAATGTAAAGGTGTGTGTGTGTGAGCATATACAGAAGTGTTTGGTTGACGCTCACACAGCAGCAGATGACTTGTATTCTATTTTATAATTTAATGCTGACTCCATTGAGGAAGCTCAGATAAGACAGTTTCTCTGACTCAGTATTTCTCCTTTTCTTTCTCTGATGAATACCAGTGTGACCCTGTTAAGTAACAAGAACCCCACTCCACGTGTGGGTGTGGGTGGGTGGGTGGGTGTGTGTGTGGGTGCGTGGTGGTGTATTTGTAGAGTCTTCAGTTAAGTGGCTCTCACACAGTCTAAACAATAAGCACTAAGCCACGACTTGAGAGGTGCAAGAGAGCAGCATCACGGTTAGGATTACCCACAATGGAAGGACATCAAATATTGGCCTAGCCTCCGATAATGGAGGAAAGTACATGTTTGCATGCGTGTGGCTTTGGTGTCTCTTCCCCTCTTCTTCCTGTTTGTGCTTCTTTCTGTGTGGCATCTGCTGCCAGTCAGCTTGTCAGCGGGTAGCCAATTGTGTCCCGGTGAACTGGTGCTGATCAGGGGCACCCAATCTCCACTCTACCCAGAGAGCTGGAAGACCGAGGAAGGCAACTCATACGCTGATTGTTGATGTGCTCTCTCCCTCTCACAGACAGACAGACAGACAGACACAATGCTTATCCCTTAGTCTCTCTGTCATTCTCCCTCTTTTTCTCCTTGTTCATTCTAACTATTGATAATATATTGATAATCAGCTGAAACAAAATGACATGATGGCTGTGTGCGGAATCGCACTGGCTGCAGGCACACACTGTTTATTGTCTTAACATTACATTATTAAATGAAAGAACGATCTGATGAACCAAAGTAGTCTAAATAGAGTTTAGTTCAAGTATAACCTTGTACCTATTAGTCCTGTAAGTCCCCTGCAGATTTCTCTAATAATTTAAACATGCGTGCATTGCATGGCATGGCATGTTCATGTTTTTGTTGTTTGAAAAGTGAACATCAAGCCATGTTTTTTAACATCATCCTAGTAGCCAACTGTTGGTGCGAGAGTTGCAGAAGCAACATTTTCACACCTTTCAACCGACTGATCTCCTGACTTACGGTCTATAGTCTGGACAACAAAGTTTAGTGTGTAGGGGCCTTTTTAGAGTCCAGCTGTCTCCCTCAGTAGCAGTGGGCAGGTCTTACTCAGCATGCCTTATGTGAACTCCAGGCAGTATAAGTCAATCATAATAGGGTTTTGAAAATCTAAAACCAAAAACCACCTAAGAGAGCAACATGTAGCTGACACACAGGCACAGCCTTGGGGTTTCCTCGTCTCTGACGGACTGGTTTATATGTTAAGCTTAACCAGCTAGTGGCAGTTTCTTCCTTTCCCTCACTTTCACTCTCACCTTGTCTCTCTCTCTCTTCTTCATTGACTTCATTCTGCATCGGTTAGCTGAGAGGCCTCCCTCTCAGCCTTATCACCACCGCCACCATCATGAGCTCTATTACACACAGCCTGCCTGTGTGCAGGAAAGCCCTGTCAAATTGACATAATCACACACACTCATATTCTTGCAAAAAGATAGGAGACTAACGAGAGTGAGCGAGAGCAAGGAGAGGCTACTGCACATACATGCACTCTTAATTCGGTAATCCGACATTGGTCGGATGATCTGCGGCTCATTAAATCAACCCTCTAAAGCAGGGATTAGGACGGCCCAAGCTTCTTTGATCACAGACAGACTACACACATCACCCCTTCCCAGTAGATGACTTCTGCTCTACTCGGGCATGTTACATCCATCACTCTACTTCTTATTTCTAGACATGCATAGACAAAGTATTGTCTCTAACTTGTTTTACTTGCTAATCCATTTCTCTCAATTCATTTCACATGCAATTGTTTTAGGAAAATTGCTGACTTTGCTTAAGTTTTTTCAATTGAAGTCAGTAGTAGTCTGTTCTACCCTGATTAGAATGGATGTTACATGCAAGACAAGTAAGGAAGGTTTATTGCTTGCTAGCTACTGTTAACAGAAGAGATGTAATTCTCAACATGGTGGAGCTGTGCCAGATTGGATGCCATGAAAATAAAATGTCCTCAGAATTTTTTTGGATAGTTATTTATCCCTGAGGAGTTTTCATACGCACATCACAAGGAGTGTGATTCCTCTCAGAACTGGTTGCTCTTTCTCTCTCACTCCAAAATGAGTCTGTGTACCATTAGGAGGACTCCCTCTTTTTCATGTGCACATTGTAGACCTCCAGATGTACCATGATGAGGATGCGTAGAGAGAGACTGGCAGCTCTGTTTAAACCACAGGTTTGTCTCATTCGTGTAGCTTTTTTTAAATTCCCCTACTACTTCACTCAGCCTTAGTTGTAATTCTTAGTTTGACTGATACTCTCGCCAACTCCTGCTACTGTTTACGGAGGGTTGGTGTCATTGAATATCCATACTGTATCTACATAGGACCGATGCGATAAAACTTTCATGAGGTATGATCATCCTTTCTTGCCTCAGAAAGTCCTCAGTATGGCTTTGGTTATGCTTGGAGGTAGGGATGGGTATTGGCAAGAATCTCACGATACGTATCACGATACTTGGGTCACCATACAATTATATCACGATATATTGCGATACGATACATATTGCCATATGTTATGATATTATTGCGATATATTGCGATATCAAGATATATTGCGATAGGATACATATTGCAATATATTGCGATACGATACATATTGCGATATATTGCGATATATACATATATCACAACTATATATTCTATATATATACACTACATATTGAGTAGCTACAGATCAGTGACAGATTTTTCGAATGTTTTTTCATAAAGCCTGCATCTGAAAAAGCAAAAAATAAATAAATAATTCAAATGTTTTTTTTAATAAAATATCGCGATATATCGCGAAATCGATAATATTGCCCATCCCTACTTGGAGGTAATGTGCATGCAGGCCTGTATCAAATCAATTCTCCAGTATTATTCAATGATATGAACAGGCTAATACCATGATACTGGTGGTAATCTTATCTTCATTTTATTCTTAAACAGTGCAAGAGAAAGTCAATCCTTATATCAGTTTTGGTAAACAAAGGCACTCAGGTGGCGAAGTAGTAAAAGTGCCTGGCCTGCCCATCACCGCGGTGGGTTCAAATTCACGCTGGTGCATCCGTCATTGCACATATTCCTGCGTGCTGGGCGGCACCTGTCAGCAGGGAGTGTTGTAATTCTCAGGTCAGGTCATTGGGGGACAATTTTGCCTGTAAATTTAAGCAACACGAGAACCAGTGCAAGTGTTCCAGCTGTGCCAGGTAACATCATGATGAAAGCAGCAGAGAGAGGAACCAAGATAGCAGCTAAAATACATCACTTATTACAGTTGCTGTGTTAATTAGAATTTACCACCTGTCTATTTTTACTATGGAGGGTTGACACATATGTTCTTCCATCTTTGTTGAGAATGGCCTTTCTGTAATTAAGGCCTTCAAAATAACAGACTACCTGTTGCTCGTTATCTGTCTCTGCCATCAGAGAACTTTACTTCATACTGCAATGCTGTTTTGTTAGGGGAACAGCATTTGATGGAGTTGTGTTGTGTGTTACACTCAGCTGTAGGGTGTCATGGAGCCTCCCCATGTGGTGATGGCCCAGAGCATTGTGTTAATTACAGTAGCACCACAAGCCGTCATTAGTGGTAGCTAGCGTAATCTGTGTCTCTCTCGGAGTCATGGCGCCACTTATCCTCACAGCCTGGCTCTGTTCCGTCCTGCTGCGAGCCTCCTGCTTCCCTGCTGGGAGCAAAGGAGGTCACTTTATGGATTTTTGACATTCTGTCATGGGGAAAAAAAGGAATAAGAAAGTGTACCCACCCCTGCTGTGAGTGTGAAGTAAGTAGATAAGTGTTTATCTGTCCCTGTCAGCCTAGTTAATTTATTTTTTCTTTACCAACAATTTCATAACATGATATGAGTTTGCAGCAAAACCTTGGCATTTGGCCTTACAAGAGCGCATACTGGACACTCAATGTTGATTGAAATAAGTCCGTAGACATGCTTCCAAATTCAAATGTTACAGCACCATATCCCCAGTTTGACGTCGATGTGTTAACTGTGCATGAGAATGGGACTCTGGAGTTTTTGCACAGCTTCTCATCACTGACATGCACAAGCTCATGCACAGTGTGATCCGGTGGCGCTGCAGGGGTCACCGCAGCCGCCAACGCGTCAACATACCAGGCCTGACATTCCATTCCAACAGGGACGTTCCACATAGTTCAACTTAACTATTTGCACTGTCACATTACTCGCATCTATCTACCCTCTCCCATACACACTGGAACACATGCACAGGCTACACTCAGAAGTATGCATGATCACTCTCTGTGTCCGTTATCTTTTTGTGGCGTGAACCAGGCCCATTTTCGGAACATTTTCACTCGAGAAGCTGGTAGGATGGAATGTATGATCCCAGACTGGTCGTTTAAAACTTTCAAGCGTTGTCGTAAGGATGTGTTTTGACAACTCTTCAATTCCTAGGCTATAACCATAAATTGGTTTGGTACAGTCATGACCCAGTTGATTTGCAGTACTGGAGATGGCTTGTGTAGCCTCCCATCTTTCTCACTTCATCACAGCCTGTTCTGTATTATGAGAAACGGTAGGACTGAGTTTTCCTTGTAGCACTGTGTAATTGCACCGTGAAAAAAAAGTTTTGTGATTTACCTTGTCACAGGCCTGTCGCCTTTTATTTGAATTGTATGTCAGTACTGCATGGACTCACTCTCCCCCTTTCCTATCATTGAATACATATTTTAATTAAGCTGTCGGTAAGAAACATGCATACATTCAGTTACACAGAAATTTCATCAGTGTTCTGTGGTGGAGTTAATCCGAGGAATAGGAATGTTTCATTTTTTTATTTATTCATTATTTATGTTTGGAGACAACAGACTTTGCAGCCGATGAGGTTCTTCTGAGGAAGCTTTAGGTTCACCCGTCTGTTATATGGCTGACCTGCTCAGATTAATTCACACTCCAGCATAATCCATGCTTCTGATTCATGGCAATCTTCTGGATTGTGCTTGCAGTGTCGGCACGTGTTCCTCCCTATTTACTGTTTTCCCTTGGTAATCAATCCCTGTGTACTCGTGGACTCATCCCCGTCTCATGTTACTGTTAATTTCTATAATCTAGGTACAAGTTTACTTATCTCTGCATGCCATGACATCAAGAGTTTTGATTGTGTGTAAGTATTTGTATGAGACTGTGTACATGTGGGACCTAGTGGGCCTGTGCCAGCTGTGCAGGAGATTATCTCTGGATTGAGCCTTGGGTTCCCTAATAGAAACTCTTGCAACTGTTTTGCCTTGGTCAGATTAAAAAGACAAAAAACGACAACAACCTCTTCAGAGAGGGGGGTGTAATGCAGCTCATCCACAGGAGTGCATTAGCACAATGCAGGGTTGGCTTGGAGTCCAGAGAGGCAGCTAACTCATGGTCACAATGCTGCGGTTGTGTACTCCCTGTATGGAAAGGAGGACACTGACAACAAAGCAAATGTTGTATTTCTCTTTCTTACACGAGCCACAGCTCTTTCTTTCAGTTGCACTTTAATGCCACCAGATTGACCCCTAAGCAATGAAGTTGAAAGAGCATTTCTGCCAATAGGACCGTCTTAGCCAGCCATTTCCACTAAGTACTACTATATGTCCTATATAAACTGGTTACATAGACATTGCCCTGCAAGGTTAACACAATCTGTAGGCAAGGCGAGTTTCTTTGGCCATACTCATTCAAAGGAACTCCCACGTGGTTCCATGTTATCAAGAAGCCACTTGTGTAAAGATTTACGACCTTGTCTGCAAAGCGACTTTCTCTTTGCTCCTAATCTGAGTAAACTGCCGTCATCTCCAGCTCCAGGCTAGAAATGTAATCTCTTTACGCAGCCCTAGCAAACGTCTGCACCGGTCACTAACAACATAATGTGATAAAGTGATACTTGACAAATCGGTTGCCACAACAACAAAGATGGCCTCTCTTCTCTCCTCACTATGGCCCGTTCGACCTCTTGGGGCAGTTAGGTGTGTCATCAGTAACTAAATGGACATCGCCGGTCTTTCATCAGAGGACTAGGGATTGACCATGAGGTTCATGACCGTCTGAGGCGCTTATGAAATACATCTGATTGGCCTATCAGTGTTTGTTACATCATCTAAAAACCACGTTGACAAGATGAAATTCCATGATCACACATAATAAATTATTTCAACTCATATCAAAGATCGGATGAAAGGACACATCATTTTGTTTTTGGATCTTTGCGTTGTAAAATTAACCACTTAAATGGAAATAAGTGGAAATAAGTAAAAAAGCCCCCCCCCCCCCCCCCCCCCTTCTATGTTACCTAGAACTGGAGAATCGATTGTTTGAGTCATGTGATCAGTGACATACGGAAGGTGTACTCTGGCCCACCCTCTAGGCTGCCTCATTCACTAGAATGGGAAATCTCATTTCCAGCTGAAACAATGCGACTTGTAGTAGTTTATAATGGCATATGGTTATATATCACATTTCACAAGACATTGTACTTGTAGATAATAGAATCAATTGGCTGAAAATGCTTTAATAAGTCTTAACTTTATATTCAAGTTGCACTGTTTCAGCTGGAAGTGAAATTCCCCATTCTAGTGAATGAGGCAACTTAGAGGGCGGGCCAAAGAGTACGCCCTCTCTATGACACTGTTCACATGACCCCAACAATCAATTCTCCAGTTCTAGGCAACATAGAAGGGGGGGGGACTTATTTCTTATTTTCACACAACAGCTCTAAGGTATATTATGACATGGTTCAATGTTGAAAATGAGTGGTCTTCTCCTTTAACACCCTGTTTTATACTTTGACGTATACGTCAGGGTTTCCCGCGGAGGTATTGCAGGTGGTCCCTGGCCATGTATTCAGAACGCGTGGCCAGATATATATATTTTTTTTACTTTTTACTTTATTTGCTACTCTTGTTTCTTGTTTGTGGAAAAAAAAGTCGAATCTAACATTTAAAAAAGTCAAGTGACCTCTTACGATGTAGACATCCAGTCCAGTCGCTGCTAATTCGCACAGAATTAGTTTCCCATTCAGTGATGCAGCAGCATAGGGGTCAAACTTAACTCCCACAGAAAAGGATTTGCTCATTGACATGTCCACAGACTCTGTCAAGAGGCACACGTATGAAACACAGCCCCTTGCAAAGGTCTGGATGAGTTGTAAGGCAGAATTCCCAGAGCTTACAGCAAAAGCAATGATGTGCATGTTAACTTTTGCAGCAACCTACCTCTGTGTGTTTTTTCCACACTGACTTATCTGAATAAGTAAATTTTTATGGTTTTGAATTGTCAAGAAGGATGTTGTACCTTGTACTCATTCATTAAAAAGAAAATTGTAAAAAAAAGATGCATGAGAAACTTGTATCAAGCCTGCTGTGAAATGTGTCTTCAGTGTAGATTTTGGTTTACAAATACAGAGGTGAAGCCGGGGGTTATTATACGTACCCTATTTGAAGAGTAACTTAGTTACAAAACAAAACAGTTTCAGAACTTAGTTTGACAAAATACACTCATACACTGTAAAACCCTTAGTGCTAATTTAACCCTGATATTGTACATATGTAACCTTACCAGATGGGTCCATTTGGCTACAATTGTACACTTAAGATGTAAATTAACATTGCTGTGTAATGTTGGAAGGTTGCATGACTTATTTGGGGAGGTGTTGTACTGACTCGGTTAGCATTGTGTTTGGTCAGGGTGGTGGTGGTGGGTTTTATATCCGTTATGTTGTGGTGAGTGAGTGCGCCTTTTGCCTCTAGTGACTTCACACAACACCTCCCCCTCTCTGCTTCAAGCGCTGGGCCTTGGATGTCGCCTGTGACAGTCACAGCAACACAGGCTGCTCGTGTCTGCAGGCCCAGGGCATCACAATATGAGAGCTTCGTGTGAGTCAGCGCCGAGTGGCTTGACTAGACACATTATTAAAAGAGCACAGGCGAACACTCGGCTGCACAAGTTGGCCATAATTGTCGTACATTGCCAATGTAGCCACTCAGAGTTTAGACATATTTCGAAATATTGAAAATAAAGAATGAATAGTCCGTCCAGCTGACGTTAAGAACTGCGCACACAAAAATACAGAAAACCTTTGAGCTTGATAATGGAGCTCTTCTTTAGTGGCTAGCTTCTGAGCTCAGCCTGTGGAGAGGGGGTGAGCAGGTGTGTGCGCTCATGATGTTGGTGCAAAGAGAGGTCATTTAGAGCTCACAGTATTAGGCACACAGCCCAGGGGCGGAGGCTGCCTGTTGTTTTGTGTCATGCATCGGGCTTTACACACACACACACACACACACACACACACACACACACACACACACACACACTCTTGCCTCTCCCATCTCTCTTGATGACAGTTTACCGTACCTACACACATACCATCACGCATGTTTCTCTGTCTGTGATTGTGATCTACCTACCTATATTTTTCTCCAACTTTGTAGATGCACTCCTCCAGACAAAAGCCTCCACAGTCTCTTTGAGACACACACAGCAACAGGGCCCTCCCTCCTACCCCCTCCCCCCCTCCACAGGCTGTGGTAGTCCTCTGACAGCTGCCACGCTGCAAGCTCACTGGAGCACATGGGCTGCTCGCACAGTCTCTGCGTTGGGTTGAGCTGAAGTGAGGACAAGTGATAGTCTGCGCACGCACGCACGCACGCACGCACGCACGCACGCACGCACGCACGCACGCACGCACACACACACCTATTGTTTGCCTATTGGCACTGACTCTGGCAAACCAGTTGTCATTTGTAAATTACGAAATTCTGATTGACGGAAGAGATTTACAAATTCACACAAATATACACCGGTATAAATTACTATTATAAATAAGAAAATCTGCTTTCCCTATCATTTAGTCATTTAATGTCTTATTTTCGGTAAAACGCATTTACCGAGCCTTAACCTTAATGTTTGTATGCAACACCATGTGTAATCTATGACACAGTGTATCTATACACTGTAGATGGTATAATAGGCATATTTTTGGTACAATGTAGATTCTACAGTGTATTTCTACTGCGCAGTTCTGTGAAAAACATGAGTGGGTCATGGAAAAATGTAGGGGGGAAAAGCCACCAGCCTGTTGTGCATACACTCATTGATTTTATGGGTGCATATTGAAAGGCGGATACGTTCCATGTGCACTGAATTAGATTTGACCTAAAAAGATAGTAGTAGGGGATCCTGGATCCCCCTACTGGCTACATTTTGGGGGGCAATGGATTGGAGGAAAAGAGAAGGTTGGTGTAAGTGTTAAGGGATTCAGTGGAAGGGAGGATAACAAACGGCACATAGTCAGCAGGCTTGCTGTCTGTGTATTTTCTCTTCTTTTGGAAGAAACCCAGTGCTGTTGCACCTCAGGGGAAGGACTCAACCACCAGTAGGATTTCTTGCGCTTTTTTTCAGATGAGGAGCCGATCAAATACACAACCCCCCCCCCCCCCCCCCCCGCCCAATTCCGATGAGCTCTACTCACTTAGCTCCTCGGAATAACATTGACTCACATCTTCTACAGTATTGTGTTGGGAAGGATGAGATTTACGACCAGCCCTGGCTTCAGCTGAAGCTGTTTAAAAATTCAACGAGACAACAGTTAAGTCTTATGAGTCACGGATTAGGTCCATCTATCTTATAGCAGCTTGACATTTTCTCGCAGGCTGTTCTGTGGTGCTTATAATCCAGGTCCGGATTCTGCGATGTACAGAACACACGTTTGGCCAGATATAACCTAGCACATCTATAAATTCAATGTATATGCAGTATTTGATGGCACTTTGTCTTACAGATTTACCTACAGTCCCTGGTTGTTTTGCAATGGAAATAAACGAAAAAGAGCTTGGCTCGAGCATTAAAACAAATACCACCAAATTAGTTTTGCAACACTTAACCAACATATCCTGTCCAGGGTAGCTGTAGCTTTTTATAGTAGAGTTACTGAATTTTACCATTTTAACGCACTTCAATTTTGATTATTCAACATAAAATGTACTATTAAATTGATTTAGTCGATTTAACATACAGAATAGAAATGGTTACTGATATAAACTACCGGCTGTGACATGCCACGTTCTTCACCTACATGCTGCTATTCTGAAATGTAAGGGTCAGTTATACATGGCACAGGAAAATGCATTGAACATTACAGTGAGGTAGCTTAATATTTAATATTCTGCCTAGACTCTCTGTCCCCATAGCTTTTGTTGTTGAAATAGAATAGTTAGTTATAGATAGATAGTTATTGTACTGGAACTAAATATTATTTATGAACATAAATATTATTTTGAATATCTTTGTCATTGTATTTGTCTGGTTAAATTGCCGGGTTCAAATTATTTGTATCTATTTTATTTTGGACAAGCAAGCTAATGTTTTTGGTTCAATAAAACAAGTTAATTCAAGACCTTGTGGTTGTCATGTAGTGTGATCATGTGTGAGGGGTTGTTGCGGTTGTCACTGAGCTCAGCTTCTCATGGTCGTGTAGATCTACAGATGTGGTCACACGTACATGTGTGCACACACACACAGTCCGTCTTTCCTCTGAGAACCAGTTTATCAAGTACCTATATACCCTATACACAACACAATATGTTGTGAGCTTGTAGGTCTGCTATTTCTGCTAAATGTTTCCCTATTTTCACCAAGTGTTATTATTGCCAAATGTTCCCAGAATCTGGCCGCTAGGGTTCATGTGTCCAATGGATCTCACAGACTGATCCGGATCACTTTTTTGTCATTGCACATGGGGAAGTGACACGCATCGCCCACTCAGAATAACTTTCGTTCTATATCATGAAAAGTTAAATTAACAGTATATAACCTAGGCCTATTCTTCAATAAGTTCTTTGGCGCCGGTCTGTGGCCTCTCTCACCCGAGGGTTGGGTGTGTGCGAGTTTAGACCTTAGAACCCTTCGGTCAGTGTGCGTCTTTTACAGATCACTTCGTTTCTCTCCTCCCCTCCCTTTACATTTCACACACACACACACACACACACACACACACACACACACACACACACACACACACACACACACACACACACACACACACACACACACACACACACACACACACACACACACACACACACACACACACACACACACACACACACACTCTCCCTATCTCTCTCCTCCACCCCCCCCCTCTCCCTGTCCACCTCACAACAAGCTGTACTCTGGAGGAAGGATGTCACACACACCATTTCCTCCATAACACTTTATGTCCCTTTTTTTAGAAGAAGAGAAAAAATTGGGTTTGGCCTTTTCTTTTTTTATGTGTGGAGAAGTTGATTTTGCAGCCAGTGTGGCATCTTAAGGCCACTCGACACCAATGATTCGCCATGCAACTCCTTTCAGCATGCGACTACTTGCAACCATTATCTCCAATGGCAGTTGCAAGGAGTTGCATTGGTGGTTGACCTCAAAACTCCTGTTCTGTTGCAAGGTGTTGCGACTAGCTGCATTGGTTGCGGTTTGGCCTTTATGACCAATGGTTAATGTGTAGTCACGCAGCTGCGTCACAATACCACTTCAGCAATACCAGTGAAATACGTAGGAAGGAACTAACCAATAGGCAGATGTGAGAACAGTCGGTGTCAGTGACAATTTTCTATTGAGAAAAATCCTGAACTCTCCTTCAGCAAAGTGATAAAAGCAGGCAACACCTGAGCCCGTAAAACCACTGGTGCCATCTAAAACAGTTGGGGAGGGGATTTAAACAATCACAATGGTTATGTTCATGTTGTACTTTCTACATGTCTGGGGAATACACAGGTGCACCTTTTGCGTCTGCTTAAATGCCTGAATTGTAGCTTCTACAATATTAACAGGTTGATTTCGACATGCCGAAAGACACACACACACAACGCCTGGCCCAGCTGTCAGAAATGTGCCTCCCTGGTAAACATACTCAATGCTGCGTTCTGATGCACTGGTGGAGTTACATTTGAAACCACAGCCTGCTCTATACTACATCGTGATAAGAGCATAAGAAACCACAAGACCTCTTCATTCTTTTATTTGATTTTTCAGGTGCCACATTCCAGAATGCAACGATGCGTGAAATTGATCTTGCGTAGCTTTAAGCGTCTGTTTGCGTTCTTGTAAACAGAGGATAAATTCAGGCAGTATGTCTTGACACATGCAGATTGCAGACATGTGATGGAGAGACACACACACACACACACACACACACACACACACACACACACACACACACACACCTGCAGAGCATGATTGCCTTGTCACACACTACTGCCCTCAACTCCTGGCTATATCACCAATGTTCATACTGGTGGTAAATGAGTGAACTCAACACTGCCAAGAACATGGCCCCTCTATGGTTGATGGGTGAATGTCACACTGACACATAATAATAACATTGCATATGAGGCGATTGAAATGCCCTCTTACTCCAAAGATCATTGTCTCCGCCAGAGGTGGAGAGTATGTTTTCGTTCTTGTCCTTCAGTATTTATTGAAGTGAGCTTCCATCAGCCAAGCTAACATTGGTCAAGTGACACGTGACAATATGTAATATAAATAGGTAAGGATTAATCAGGAACAGTACTGGCGGAGACCTGTGCTCCGAGGAGCACATTTTCTAGTTTAAATTATATTTTCACCCTCTGGACTGTCACGCCTACAGGTCTGAATCAAGAGCATGTGACAAAATAAAAATAAGAATGGCATTACTATCATGATGACTCTCCATATCTGTAAAAATGTCATTTAATTGTGTAAGTAACAGGTGTCTTTCCTCCTATTGTGATTTGATCTACCGGTAGTTTACTTTCTAAATAAGGGTATGAATTTTACGACTATAGGCAATGTGGATTTTAATATCTGGAATGATTAATCTGACATGTTAATAATTAGAAACAATGTCTCCGTATTATTACTGTTATTCTGTGTAGTGAATTTAATTGATTTTGGATGTTTAGCACTCTGGTTGGTTTCGATGGTTAACCACACTTGCCATCCTAGTGCTTGTCAGCCTCTTGGTGTACCTGATGTAGATTTCCATTCCATCTTTCAAATATTACCTGACAAAGATCCAAGAAGTATCATAAAAACATTATTAAACGTTTTGTGGCATGGAGCAAGTGTGCGGGTGTAGAGCCTTACACCTACATGATGTGTGCGTAATTACTCTCCTTCAACTCACTAACCAAAACCAGACTGTTTGTTTGATGTGTAATGTATCATTATCCCTTTACAACGCTGTGTATGATTCTCAATATGCTGCCAACTGCATGTTATCTGTTGACCTGATGGATTGGATTCGTCACACACTGCGACCTTTTTTCTACAACAGTGACTCATTTGTGACCTTTTCTTGCCTTTTCCAGGTATTAAATGAAGAGTGCGATCAGAACTGGTACAAGGCAGAGCTAAATGGTAAAGATGGCTTCATCCCCAAGAACTACATAGAGATGAAGGCTCATCCGTAAGTATAAAAACACGACCTGTTTTGTGCACAGACATACAGACACATAGTCAGGTTCACTATGTCAAAAAAATATACTTTTGTTCAAAATGTGTGGAGATTAGCAAAACTATATTTTAAAAAAATCTTCAGAACATGGGGAATCCAAAAATCTATGTTTGCATTTGCACAGACACCTGCATGTCCACCATATCCCGCCATAAAATATATCATTTGTGCTACCTTGGCTTCTAGACGACATAGAAAGTTAATTAAATATGCTAATCCTATGTTTTCTGGGTCAAGGAATCCAATAGAGACCTAAAGGATTGTGCACAGGGACTTTCAGTAACGCCCCCTAGGGGATGGCCATGAAAATGCAGGTTTACTATGTTAAAAAATATACTTTTGTTACGAATTTTAGAACTTTTGGAATCTTCACAGCATGGGGAATCCAAAAATCCTTGTTTGCATTTGCATAGATACCTGCATGGCCGCCATATTGTATGTTCAATATGGACGACATAAAATATATAGCCTAGTTTGTGCTATCTTGGATTCTAGACAACCAACCTCAATTAAATATGTTTTCCAGGTCAAGGAGTCCAATACAGACCTCAATTTAGTTCTCAGGATTATAGAAAAGCAAGAAAACAAATGTAAATGTAAAACATAGTCTTTATAGTTGTGTAGTATCAACACATCATTGATTTTACAGGTTTACAGGTGTATAGAAATGGGTGAAAAACTCCATTGTTTCTGTTGTTTTCAAAGAGAAGAAAAGAAAAGATCAGTCAGGTCAGGGAGAGCAAGGAGAACAATCTAACAGCAATAGCAAACATGTCAAGGATATACAAATGGCATAAACCAACAGATACAGTATGTACATGGGGTTAGACATAAGGTGCAAGGTGGTGACACTTTGGTAAGTCTACATTAGCAGCAGGTATGTACATGAGATTACACATTAAAGTGCAAAAATAGTATCAACGATTGAACTATATACAATATCTACTAGATCTATCATTCAGGAATATTCTTTTACAGCATTACAGACAGTCTGCGTCGTTTTCGCAATCACTTCCACACAAACAAAGTTCTGTGGAAGCCAAATTGTGTCTCCTGCATGAACTTCTCTAGGTTGTGCAATGGTTTTTGCACTGACATCTGACCACTAACAGAAACTAACAGAGGAAGGCAACCTAACACAGGAGGTGAATGATGTATTGGCCAACTTTGTATGATGTACTGCCCAAAGGCATCCATATAACAAGCATTCCTGACCTAAGGTGGCATCTGTTTTGCAAACATCTGGCAGAAAGCAGCAAGTTGCCTCCTACAGTTGGTGCCCTTGAGGAGCACATTGAACGTGTGCGTGTTTAAAATGGGGTGTGGTGCCAAGCCACTGTGATGTGGCAGTCTTTTTGACCCACTCAAACATGGAGCCATGGTTAGATACTACCTACCACCACAAAGGTTCCTCCTGCACCACAGGCCATTGTCTGAGTTGGTCAGATGTCAGTGCAAAACCCATTGTACAACCCAGAGATGTTCATGCAGGGGACACAACTTGGTTTGCACAGAACTTTGTGTGGAAGTGACTGCGAAAACAATGCAGACTGTAATGCTGAAAATGACACTCCGGACAGTGATGAAGAGCTGTAAAAGAATATTACTGAATGATAGATCTAGCAGATATTGTATGTAGTTCAATCTTATAACTCGTCGATACTGTTTTTGCACCTTAATGTGTAATCTCATGTACATACCTGCTGCTAATGTAGACTTACCAAAGTGTCACCACCTTGCACCTTATGTCTAACCTCATGTACATACTGTATCTGTTGGTTTATGCCATTTGTATATCCTTGACATGTTTTCTATTACTGTTAGATTGTTCTCCTTGCTCTCCCTGACCCCCTCCCTCTTCTTTTCTTTTCTTCTCTTTGAAAACAACAGAAACAATGGAGTTTTTCACCCATTTCTTTACACCTGTAAACCTGTGGTGTAATAAAGTCAATGATGTGTTGATACTACACAAATATAAAGACTATATTTTCCATTTCCATTTGTTTTCTTGCTTTTATAAAATAACTAAATTGAGGTCTGTATTGGACTCCTTGACCTGGAAACATATTAACTAAGGTTGGTTGTCTAGAATCCAAGATAGCACAAATTAGGCTATATATTTTATGTTGTCCATATTGAACAATATGGCGGCCATGCTCTGAAGATTCCAAAAGTGTATAGTTTTGCTAATCTAAACTTTTACGAAAATATATTTTGACATAGTAAACCTGAATTTCCCTCGCCATCCCCTAGGTGGCGCTACTGCAAGTCCCTATGCACAATCCTTTAGGTCTCTATTGGATTCCTTGACCCAGAAAACATGGGATTAGCATATTTAATTAACTTTCTATGTTGTTTAGAAGCCAAAATATCACAAATTATATATTTTATGGTGGCCATTTAGTGAACCTGACTAACACGTGGCATGTACACACGTTTCAGTTCAATAAAGCAATATTTTTCTTAAAAGCAAAATAGTTTTTTTTTTTCCAATGGGCCCATAGTACATTTAATCAAAAGGTGGAGAACAATTATACCGTGAAATACCATATGCCGCAGTATTTTGGTCGATGCCGTATTGTACTGTGAATTTTCATACCTTTACATATGTATCTGAGACTATACTGTAGTGCGAACTTTTCAAACATTTTCCCAGCCAACGCAGCGATCCCTTACTGAAATTGGCATTTTGAGAAAATGCCAAGAAATATGGCATATATATATATATATATATATATATATATATATATATATATATATATATATATATATATATATATATATATATATATATATATATATATATATATATATATATATGACTAGATGAGATTTTATAATAACACTGTGAACGAATGCCTGATTTATATTTGGTCACGCTCCGATGTCACGCACTGAAAATGGCAGATCTACAAGCTCAGTGTGCTGAGCTGCGACTCGTTTTGAGCTTATGGATCAACTATTTCCAGTGCATGACACCTGTGTGCAACCAAGTATAACTGAGACTTTAGACTTGACCAGCACGACTACTCTGGGTGGTGGTGGTGATAAATTGCGCTGTTCGTGTAAGGTACAAGCAATGAAAGATTAATTTGAAGAGCGGATGCATCAATAGCTGAGAGGCTCGGTAAATTGTTATTGTCCGATTATCAAAATCCTAAGTGACTTGGTTCAATAGCTCGAAAAAGACCTTCCAAACTAGAGTGACTGTAGTTTTTAAGTGTCGCTTTGGCCAATCATCCCGCAACTATACTGTGTGCAAAGTGCCCTAGAGAAAGTCTGGAGGACAGTACCTCCGGAGTGATGCTCTGTGCCAGTTTAGCCCTCTTCTAAATTAATGTTCTTGGGGCTTTTTGGCTTGATTGACTATTGAACCCATTATGTCATGGTCGGGGTTCTATCACATGTTATTTGGGAGATGTAGGGGGTCCGCAACTGCTTGTTTTTGGGACTATTCTGTGACATAGTACACCCCTATACTGTGTAAGTGTATGGAGAATGCCGGGATTACACAAGTAGCTTGGACTTTTACCTTGATGTAGCCAGAGAACTATTTCAAACATGTCCCATCTTTTACAGCTAAGAAATAGAAATGTGGAGTGGAAGGACATATATCGATTATTATATCGATATATATCACAAGGCAGGTTGAGAGGCCAAGATGAACAAAAGTCACACTATTATTATTATTTATTTTTTCAGTGGATTTTGTTCTAAATAAAACAATGAATTAGTCATTGACTGGATGGTACAAGACATTCTCACTTGAGAATTTGCTTTTGACAAAAATATTTTAAACTATAGGTTTTTCTGTCTTTTTGTCCATTATTGCCTTTTTTGTCCATAATTGACTTGAATCTCATCTGTGGATTATTGGTTGGTCCAAAAATTACAGTGAGATTAACACATTGGGTGCCAGAGGTTTATTAAAATATTATACGTTGAGTGCCTGCATTTCTTCCATCCACTTGCGTTATACGTTTCATGCTGTAGAAGCCCCGACGCGGAAGTGCATGTAAACAAAGCGTGCGTGCGAGACGGCGGAGGGTCCCGACTAACGCCTGGAACAATAATATTTCCAACGCGATCCTCCATTGCAGCGTGATCGCCGATCGAAAACGGCTCGTTTCCACCACGTTAAAAAGAAATGGAGATATTAAGCTTTTAGTCAAGGAGTTAACATTGAAAACGCCGACCGGAAGGATTTTTGACATGGAGCCACATCCAGCCTCTTCTTCTCAGAAACTCCTTGGGTGATGTCAAAGTTTCGTTTTAGCGCCCCACGTGGGCCACTCGTATAAAAATAGAATTGGGTCAAAAACGGTCCGGACCGTTTTCGGCACTTCTCGTTTGGATCCTCAAAAACGGTCCGGACCGTTTATGGCACTCGATGTGTTAATTATTGACTGTTTTGACATATGTGTTGCCTGAATGTGAAGACGATGGTGATCTGAACAGAGTGGTCTCTGTCTATCTGTCAGTCTGTCTTACTTGTTGCTTGAGGTGTGTTTAACTCTTTATCTCCATTATGGCTTCCTCATTTAGGGATTAGGATTAATTTTCCTACCTGTCATTCATTCCAACCAGATCAAAGTGGGCTGGAAAATGGTTTCACTTTCCCAAACAAGTTAAAGAATAGTTGCTCATTGTATTCTGCCATTAGACGGGAGCGCTTGGATGGTGCAGATACTGTAGTGTGTAGAAAGGTTTGATAGCCTGTTTTGGTACCTCCTTTAGCCTACATCTAATCAGTAGTGCCTGTATTCCTTCATATTACGCATCAGCTGTTGGGCTGCCAAGCCCCCCACATGCAGTGTACACACACACACACACACACACACACACACACACATGGGACAAGCAACGCATAAATACACAGACCTACATTTTATGTGGAAAATTATGGTAACTTTTAAAGTTAAATGAAGAGTATTTTAGTGTTATGATCCAGCACAGCATGGATCAGCTGAGCTCAACTTCTTGTTCATAACAGATCTTTTCCCACTAAATGCATATGGCCTGGATAACCTGTTTGTTTTTATGGCTATTGCAAAGCCTCTTAATGCAGGTAGTAGTATGACAGCTATCAAAAGCAGAAGGCAGAGCATGATGCTATGCTATGCATTTATGTGCAACTGTTAGACAGTTTATTGTTTTGCATGCGACTGAGTATAGCGCCAATGTGTCTCCAGTCTCCACGTGGGCCTGTTTCCATGGCTCCCATTAATTGCCCCGCCATCACTTTATATCAAGCGGGGAACTGTATCCGCTGAGCACAAATGCAATAGAAGCAAAGCATTACCATTCAGGTCGTGTTATAGATTATTTTCACTTTCGCACAAAAAGCATCCACCGTGTCGTTTTTGGGGCCGACTGAACTTTTAAATTATTAACAGGAGCTGAAGAGCTTTCACTCTGTCTCTCACCAGCCCATTTGCCTCCCTTCTCTCCACATCTTATCAACTCTGTTCATTTCCCTCTTGTCAGGGTTCTACAGTGTGACCACTTAAGCCCTGAGCACTATTTGTGCCTAAAAATAAATGTCTGCTACTAAAAAGTAGCACATGTATCAACTAGGGACTCCAGGTAGGGAACAGGCTTACAGTTTTCCCCCTGAACACTTGACTTTTAT
Source organism: Gymnoscopelus braueri (assembly GCF_963280865.1). Taxonomy (NCBI): domain Eukaryota; kingdom Metazoa; phylum Chordata; class Actinopteri; order Myctophiformes; family Myctophidae; genus Gymnoscopelus; species Gymnoscopelus braueri. Next base: position 36,782,537 of record NC_137615.1, on the reverse strand, counting down.
CAGTCCAGTGTTGCTAATTTTTGGGGAAGTGAATATGCTTCTTGATTGGAAATAAACGTCACTGTTAGAGCCGATGTCTCAGAAGAACTCACCACAGGCAGTCACATCAGAAGAAGTGTACCAGCCAAATAGTCATAAACTAAATAGTGATAAACCTTTATTATTTTACCCAGACACGTTGGTCATTACCTGACCCTCATTTGAATGCTTCTTTCAGTTTAAAAAAATATATATTTTGACTACACTGGAAAAGTGATGAGATTTCCCAGTTAATTTCAAATCCCGGCTAAATGAATTAGAATCCCGGCTGTGTGGAGATTGCCTGTTCTCCACAGGTTCCTCCAGGTGCTGCGGTTTTCTCACACACCAAACATGTGCATCTAGTGACTATGGTTAAAATTTTGCCACTTGGCTAACTCTGGCACATACAGTGATTACCGTTGATTAATGTGCACTGTCACTGTAAAAATGAATAAGTCAAGTAAAGGTACACGCTCTTCCAGGATTTGTTGTGTTTCTCCTTTGGTATTATTATTTTGACAGGCACAGAACGTTTAATCTGAAATGTAATCTCAGAGCTATGTAAACAAGCCAAGCTGATGATATTCAAGGAGACAAAGAGTGAGAAGCCTTGCTTCTCTGCCCCTTATATTTCTAAATCAGACTATCAGCTATATCCTCCATGCCCAGGCTTGTCCTTGAGTGAAGGTTGGACACTTTACATCATACTAATGGCTTCACACTCTGTATCAACTGTACGCATGTGCCCAAAGACTTAAAATCACTGTTGGCCATTTTTAACCTGAAAAACTAAGCCAGCGTATGTAGGCTGGCTTAGTTTTTCCATCACCTTTTTAGAGAGAAACTCTGAATAATCAGAACGTATAACGTATTGTCATATTTGAACGTTGCTCTCACAATAGAATGATAGAATTCAAGTAAAAGATGTGTCTGTGAAGTCATCCCTTTGAACCTTGATTTGAGGATTTAAGGGACAGAATCTTGTCATTGTTTTCTCCTCCTTGTCCCTCCTTCCAAATGTCATTGCTGTCAGGTGAAATATGGAGATAGGTTTCCATCCGACTGTAACGATATGCACAGTGTACAGTATATCTAATGTACCTTTATTGAAAGGATAAACCCTTTGAGATGTATCCTCTAGTTTTCGAGGGGGTCCTTATCTATATTATATTGCCAGTGACATGATCCACCTCAACGTGTTAAAGCTGAAGTGTGTGTTTACCTTCTGTACCAGGTGGTTCCTCGGGAAGATTCCCCGGGCCAAGGCAGAGGAGATGCTGAACAAACAGAGGCACGACGGAGCCTTCCTCATCCGTGAGAGCGAGAGCGCGCCGGGGGACTTCTCCCTTTCTGTTAAGTAAGTCGCAGCTGCTTATACATGACGCAGTGTCATGTGTTACGTACCACTTCTCTTTGGAAATAAAATCGGAATCATCATTACCTCAACAATGTGCATATAGACTGTGCACATCATTACAAAATATGCATACGTACAGTATACATCATTACCTCAACAAATGTGAGTACGGCACTTACATTATGATTACCTCAATTTACATACAGTATGTACATAATTACCTCAACAATGTGCTTACTTACATTATTATCATTACTTTAACAATGTACATATGTATACATCAGTGGTTCTCAAAGGGGAGTCCAGGGACCCCCAGATGTCGTTAATGGGGTTCCAAGGGTCCCCAGCAAAATGAGAGAGTTTGACACCTATAACTCTATTTGAAACTTCAAAACATTTAGAAGAATCTTGAAAGATTTGGATCCATTTTTCAAAAAAATTCAACGCCACAAAACTTCTCTTACGGGGGTCCCTGGCATAAAATATTTTCCAAAGTCATGTGGGGACCCCCCTGGAGGTCCCGACCCACAGGTTGAGAACCACCGTCATAGATAGATAGATAGTTAAAATACTTTATTTACAACCATTCAAAAGCATTATATAACCTTTAACCAACATGGATATGTCACAAATCCATTGTGGTTCAATCCTACTACTAGGACTTCATTATTCTGTTGAATTACCAGTGCTGCCCTCTGGTGACTGAGTTTCATCATCACCTGCCACTGATACTCCAGGCAGTTCTGCTGTCCAATTCCCATCTTTCTAAAGCGCTTCCCTCTTATGCAACACCTAGTTGACGCATACAAAGCTCATTTAGTCTTATCTGCATCTGTCTGCCGTCCCCATAAATACCCAGCACGTCGGGCCACCGTAGTCTATATGTAAAGTCGGTGGCCAGATAAGAGATCATAATAGTCGTCTGAACTGTTCTTGTTCCGATCGGCTCCACTTAGTAATAAACATGTGCGTCTGTCACAGCAGGCATGACTCATTCATTTGATTAAACGTCTTTGCAGTCTGACACACACCAATAATTTGTTTGATAAGTATGCATTGGATACCGTCCCAGCTTTCCCACTTCATTGATATAAACCTTTGACCTGGGTTGGTACTTCCACGGCAACTCGCCAAGCGAGTATTGAAGAGGTTAACTCCTCTATACCGTGGTGGTATAGAGGTATCTTTCTCTCCATCTGTCTTTTGTTGGTTGAGCCCCTCACGTCCTTCTCCCTCTTTGTCTTCGTCAGGTTTGGCAACGATGTGCAGCATTTCAAGGTTTTGCGTGACGGTGCTGGGAAGTACTTCCTGTGGGTGGTAAAGTTCAACTCGCTCAACGAGCTGGTGGACTACCACCGCTCCACCTCTGTGTCGCGCAACCAGCAGATCTTCCTGCGCGACATAGAGCAGGTCACCGAGGTAAGGAATGGCACGAGACACACACATACAGACTAGAGTTATCAACAGGCCTGAAAATTAAGGCCCGGCGCGAAAGACGAAAGATTACCATAATTTTCGATCCGAAAGCCCCCCCCAAAAAATAAAAAAAAAGGTTGCCAGTCTGTACCCGTGTTGCTTATACCGTGGTGAGCCAGTGGCTCAAATTGTAGCAGAGTGAGAGAACGGACATATAATAGGTGTCGAAAGGGCAACAACTTGTTCAGTTGTTCATAAAACATGCCAAGTTGCACACAAAATAGGCTAAATCCCTGTTGTTTGTCACGCATCTCACATTCTCTCTCTCTCTCTCTCTCCCTGACAGTCTTGCTCGCCGCAGATGCTGCTACCTGTATTTTCTATTTCGTCCTTCAACTGTGGCGCGCCGAACACAGCAGCAGATATACAAACTTGTTCATCTGCCTCCTATTCTGGGCTTGCAGATCTGTTATGTTCGGTGCGCGACAGACACCACCATGCGACAAAGTACAACTCAGGCTTCTGTCTGCCAGGCGCCGCAGCTGTAAAACCTTTAGTAATGTAATCGGCAGTCACTGTCAGCGCAGCTTCACACCACACTGACAGCACTGCTGTTCATAATTAATAAGACAGAACAGAATTATTATTATTATTAATAAAAAACAACAGCAATTGGCATACATTTTCGATCGGGCCGAGTCGGGCTCAGGCAGAAATTGAGAACTCTAATACAGACACACCCCAATACCATAATCATATTTCGGCCATCGTAAACCATAAATATCACACATTTTCACTGTGCATTAAAATACAATCTGTATGATCGATTTTATACAAATGCAAGTATTTATACAAATTATTGTTGTCTGCGCTCTGGCCGCATTATGATCAGATTCCCGCCACAAATTTGTGATGCAAGTAAGTGGGATGATGGCTAGTTTAGGTACCACACTCTGTACTTGGGTATCAACCGAATTACATTGGCATTACCGAGCACTTATTCACATTGGATCCCAGTTAATATCACAGCTGTTGAAAGGATAGACCTATGTCTTTTACATGCATTGTCAATAGCCATCCTATACTGTCCAGAACATTGTCAAGAATATAATGTGCATAAGTAAACATTGATCTTTAATGACAATACAATGCTCAGCTCTCTCCCTCTCTCTCCTTCACAGCACGCTGAGATAGAGCAAACAAACATACACAAACCTACATTAATATCATTACTTCAACAATGTACATATGTATATTATATACATTGTACAATGTACATGTATACATCAGTGGTTCTCAAACCTTTGGCTAAACTATGACAAATACAAAGACCTGGCGTCTACCTTTTTTTTCATTATCCAAACACCAGGATACACAGTGGGCATATGCATTTAAAGGTGTGCATAAAGGTGAAAATTTAAATCTCGCAAATGTAGACATACTGTACTGATAACGTTTACACATGACTGGCTCTGCCTGAAATTATGGCTGTACCCGACTCAGGATTTATCTTGTCATAGATTCAGGATTTTAATGCGTTTTTTATATTAAAAAAAGGTCTTCATGAACAAATAGTCACATTACATAGGCCTACTTAAGTGCAACAGAGCCATGTTAATATTTTTGAGCATTTAAAAGCAATGAATCCGTTAAGAGAATGACATATGTCGGCAGGCTGCTTATTTTAATTGATGACATTGACAATCCTTCAGACTGTAGGACTACAGTTCTAAGCTATGCTGTGCACATCAAGTAGTCGCTGGTGCAAGACAAAAAAATTAAAGAGAAAAGAGAAATGACACAATGCAATGTTGTGTACCGGATTATTGCGCAGTAAACTTTTTTTTTAAATCAAAGCTACAGCTGTGCGGAAGTCTTTACCACAGCGTTTCTTTAGCCAGCATGAGATAGTTAACCACTCACCTAATGATTCGGAGGTTCAAAAAGAACACTTCCAACGTGTATACATTGTTTAAGTCAATGGAGCATGGTTTTCATATCCAGATTCTTGGGTATAATCCACGTGTTCTTGTTTACATCCCGTCATGATGGCTTGGCATCAACAGAAGTATTTCCTCTAAAAACGGCGGATTTCAAAATAAGTCTCTTAACACATTGGGTGCCAGCATTTTTTCATAACAACTTACGTTGGGTGCCAGCATTCTCCCCATTGACTGCGCTTTGCTGTTTAAAGCTCTAGACTCCACGAGGAGCAAATCCATGTAAAAAAAAACATCCATTCATGTTGCGCGATGACCCTGGCTACAACCTGGAACGATAACATTTCACTCGCGAGTTACAATGGGGGGGGATCGCGCATCGCGCATGACCGGTTTTCCCCACCGGAAACAGATTCGGAGATATAGGTGTTTTAAAGAAGGAAATAGACAGGAAGTGGATGGCAGCCATGTTTTTGTTTTTCCGGTGATCTATCTGGCCTATCCTTCTCAAGATCACAATGGGTACTCCCAGAGCTGCTCTAGCCCCGCCCGTGTGGAGAAAAACGAAAAAAACAAAAAGACATATTTCACGGTCTGGACCGTGTTCGGCACCGGACCGCTACTCTGCGCAAACACGGTTCAGACCGTGTTTGGCACCCGATGTGTTAAATGATTAGTCTACACTGGTTTTATTTTTTTATTACTTACAGGAAGTAGATAGACTAAATTAGAAATACATGACACCAGGGCTAGTAACTGACGCTATAAAGGAAAACTAAACAAAAAACATTTAATGCGCGAATCAAATCATTTGCGTCGACTGAGGGGTTCTCTGCTGACTATTCGAATTGCCGACTTTCAGGGGACAGGCCTACCTGAAATCCAGACACATTGCGAGGAAGAACACTTCCAGATGAGGATTAGTAGATATGTTCACATTCTGAGTGCCTTGCGTGCGATTACACATTGCATTCTCATGCTTTAGGTTAGGTAGGCCAATCAGCGCAAAATTTCTTGTGCACACTGACAGTAGGCTAACTTAGTACTACCTCCAATAACTAACTTTTTTAGATAACTAACTTTAATTTTATGGTGTCAATGCGGCTTGGATCGGGCTGAAACCTTGCCCAAGTTTGGACTTACTAGAGGTTCGTGCCACTAGGCGGCCTTCACATCTAGAGTTACTGTATGGTGTCAATGCACATAACATGTGCACATACACACCGCCCGCCGGTCCTATGTTGCACAGCCAATCCTTCTACCTTCGGGAGTTTTATGTTGTGTCTGACATTGGTGCATTTTGATCTGACAGCTTTGGGCATCGTTATTTCCTCAGTGTCACTTGCCTGGTCTTGCCTTTTCTCAGCAGCCTTCCTGGCTGCATTCTATCCACAGGTGTTTTATGCTGTGTCTGACATCAGTGCATGTTGATCTCCATATATGTGCATTTGACTCCATATATCCGCATCTGGCGGGGGCCCCAAGGGCCGCGGACCACCGAATTTTACTCGAGCCACGTTGTTACCATGTAGATCCCGAGATCCGCATGTTTGGATTTCTTTCCTTATTCACATACTGATTGTATTTTAATGCATGGTGCATATGGGGTCTTTTTTTTCTTTGTTTGATAGTTAAACTTCTGACCTGGATAATTAATCCCTGTGTTGGATGATAATTGGAGAGTCTGTTGACATTTGGTTTAATGGTTCAAATTAAATTGGTCAATTGGCACTCTATTCCAGACTAGAGTGTCTTAACCTCCTGGATGGTTGCAGCAGTCAAGGAGCTTGTAGATTGGCTATTTTCTCTATTCCTCGTACAACATATATACAGGCCTTATGTGGAGACTTTACCACCTTAGTAATAAATAATTTCTCTCTCTCTCACCCTCCTCTTTTCCTTTCCTTTCCTTTCCTTGCAGCATCCCAAATATGTGCAGGCGCTCTTCGACTTTGACCCCCAGGAAGACGGAGAACTGGGCTTCCGGCGCGGAGACCTCATCCAGGTGCTGGACAACTCCGACCCCAACTGGTGGAAAGGAGGGTGCCACGGCCAGACGGGCATGTTCCCCCGCAACTACGTCACACCTGTCAACCGGAACATGTAAAACAGAACAAAACAAAAAAAAACAGTCTTGACCTTGTTAAATGGCAGCATACAGCAACCGTCACCGCCGCCATCACCCCCATCATCATCATCATCATCCTCCTCGTACCCTGACCGCTATCTAGCCCCACGCAAGCCAACCCCTCACTGGGCGAACCACCGCCACCATCCAACCAACCCTCAGCCTCCCGTTTGCCACCCGGAGATAATAGGAGCAGACAGGAAGAAGACACACAAAGAGAGGAGAAAAAAGAGGAGTAGTGTTATCGGAGATGTCATTGTGTTTTTCTTCTCCACGTACCGACAACGTTCACCTCCGCAGTGTGAATGCCTCCACCGGTTAGGAGCAAACTGAAAAACAAGACATATAACAGTGAAACTTAACCACTTAAGCCCTATTTTTCTTTTTTTCTTTTTTAAAAACTTTCGAACAAATTTCGTAAATAGCTGATCTACAAGCTCACAACATGACACGTTTTGAGCTTGAAGATTGGCAATTCTTTTTTAAAGAATATGAAAGTTTTGGGAAAATCAACAATGACATGACCAAAATAGGGACGCCAGGGTTAAAGTGGTTAAAAACCTAGCACATCGATCCGTGAAGATGACCCCCCCTACCCCCCACAGCTGCTTCTTTTCCTCCTTTAACTTCTTAACATTCTACCTTTTTTCTCTTGTTTTCGTTTTTTTTTTCCTGACGCATGTTTTTAATCACCGTTAAATGAAATGCATACCGATAAACTCCTAAACTCTGTTTTAAAAAAGAAAAGAAAAAAAGAAGGAAAAAATATATATATGAAAAGATGAATGAATCTTAAGAAAAAAGAAAATCTTTGGGGGGTCTTACAGACAAGTTTCCATGTCCAAGATCGTTGGCACGTGAGCATTGTACATCAGCCCCTGGGCTGTATAAATAATTCAACTATAGAGAGAATCCATTTTTTAAGAATATATATTATATATTTGTATGTGTTTGTCTGTTTTAGCTCTCATCACAAATTGTATTTTTTTTTTTTTCATTTGTAAATTATGTTGACTTTTCTTTTTTGCTAGTAGCTCTAGAATGTGCTGAATTGTCAGTTTGGTTTTGTTCTTTTTTGTTTTTCCTCTGGATTTATCTGAGTGCCCTCAGATAATACAGCATGATATTTAAGGCATCATGAATTCCATTCTTTATCCTTGTTTTTTTTGCTTCGTTTTTTACATATTTCTCATCTGCAATGCGAGGAGATTCAAGTTCATTGTCCAAAAAAACAAAACAACAATCTTGTCAGGAAGCTAACGTTGACCGGCAAGAAAGCCATGTATGCTGCAAGAGCTGTGATATGACGAATAACCTGTCAAACCCTGTTTTTCTTTCTTTTTTCTTTTTATTTGGTTCAAGCCAATGTATTTATTACAGCCATTTTACTCTTGGGCAGTGAATGTAGCTGACTGAGTCCACACAGACTGTCGACATGAGGGAAGCAAGGTCGGAGAACTGAACGGCACAAGCGCAAGGGATTTAAGCCAGAGTTATACTTGGCAGATAAATAACAGATCTACAAGCTCACTGCGCCTTGCATGAGATATGTTGTAAGCTTGTAGATCTGCTATTTTGGGTGTGACACCTGCGCGCAAACAAGTATAAATCAGGCATTACACCAACACATGCTGAATCAGTAAATGGTGTCAATATTCATTCATGAAATGAGAGATACATATGAGACTTAATGCAAGGTTATTAACATGCATCTGCCAAGCCTACAGTACTACATGCACGCATACATAAAAACACTCTTCCCCCCTTGTTATACCTGCACATAGCAAGAGGCTGAGTTTGGATAATCACATTATGTAATTGCCAGTGCAGTTCTGTGACTGTCTCAGATTTAACAGTTACATTTTTCTTTGAGAGATTGTCTTTTATGCTAAACGTTGAGAGATCAGCTTAAAACAATGTAAACGTTTGTTTAGTTTTTTTGTCCAATGTGGCGTGTGGTCAAGCACTTTTTATGTTCAGATTTGTTTTTTTGTTGTATTTTTCTTTTTCTGGTCCGGTGTGTCTTTGTTTACCGTGTTTTCTGGTTTTTGTTTTCTTCTTGTTCTCTGGATAGTGCCTTTCTCTCTGATGTTTCAGTGTCTCCGACCTGCTGCTTTGAGCCCCGCACCACTCCCCCAGCCCTCCTTCGTGGGGGTGCCGTCAGTCCTGCAGTGAGAAACCGTGTACATAATCCAACCTGACCCATCAAACCCTCTGCCTCCCCCTGCCACCACATCAACCTTTGTTCTCCTTTGCCCTTACCAACATGGAACTCTTATTTAAGTGTCTCTCGCCTTTCTCTTTACCTAATGATTCTTTGTTTTTGCTCTTTTTTTATAATTTGCATTTGTTTTTTTTTGTTTGTTTTTTTGTTTTCAATTAATTAAATGCAATTATTAAAAAATGATAAAATCATTCTGTGTGGTTTATTTGTCTGTACAGTTTCTCAGGTTCACCACTAATCAGTTCAAGCGAAGTCCTGTGTAAGTATTCTCTTTTATTGCAACCAAACAAGTTGCGTTTGGTAAACTGATTACCAATTAATTTAAACATTTAATTGCAATGTGTTTTTAAAACATTTGATTATAACTGCTGCTTAAACATTGCAGTCTCATGCCAACTTATGTTCACCCTAGCCATGAGAGTTGCTGCATGTCGCTACGTCACCTCGACGAGATGGGAACTGGATGGTACGGTGATGGGATGGTGCTGAGTCATTTGGGTGCTGAAGACCAGGCGTTAAATGTACAGTCTACAGGCCTTCCTCACTGACACTGTAATTTGTCAGGTCTGGGATAGTAAATATGTTTAGGGTTTCACATAAACACCAATTCAGCTTGTCAGGTCTCATTAGTATATGAAACGCATACAGTCGCCCGAGGTGCTGTCAATGAGCAAGCTTCATTTGATCTAAAGGAGTGATGAAGAGGAAGCTGATGGCTTTAGGTCTTTAAGCAAACCCCTGGATTCTCTGCACATGCAGTCTGCTGCCACTGCTGGCCAGTGAGAGTAAAAAGATTGCATTACCCACGGTCTAGTACACTGTCTGCTCCAGTTCTGTCCCTCTATGTAGCACTTAATATGCACGTCCATCCAATCTGGCTCTTTTCTGCCTGTGTTTTTGTCACAGGCTACCTTAAGGACATGGAGTTAAGCCAGTGCTCCCTCTCTGTCTTGTTCCTGGTCTTGCCTGGAATCAGCCTTGACTGATGCCTCTTGTCATCTTTCTTGACACCTACCAGCAATGTAACACAATGAGACATAGGCCCATGGCCTCTGGTAACCAGTTGAAAAGGAAAAGGTTTGATCATGTGAAATAGATTCATATACCCAATGTCACAGGGTTTGCCCTTTAGTCTCACAGGGTCATTTTGCCATATAGATTCATATTACTGTACCTAATGTCACAGGGTTTGCCCTTTATTGTCTCACAGGGTCATTTTGCCATACAAGTGCTAAGTATCATAAAACCCAGTGCCCTATGCCATTCTGATATTTTGAGAAACTTTTTAGGTGAATCCACAGATTTCATGGGATTATTGGGCTACCAGCATCAGAATGAGTGCATTAGTGCATGTCCTTCAGTATGTATCACCACCATTAGTCATTGTTGTGTGCTTGTTCATGTAGGTCTACGCCTACAGGTCTACGCCTACAGCCTACTGTAAGTGGAGGCTTTTGACATGCAAATCTTAAAGAGTTGCACATGAAACACAAAAAAACAACTTGTGGTGAAACATGAGATTTGTGAAGCACAGAGCAGAGATTCGTTGTGCTGTGATTTTTATTGAGTGCTGCACAAGTCTGAGAAACAAGTAGAGATTAAAATGAAAACTGAGGTCCATGGCCTCTATGCTGTAGGCCTATTATAGGTCACAGCAGCTTCCTCTCGACTCTTGCTGCAAGGGCTGGAATCATTAATGGCATTATCTGCTACCCTTAAAGTGAACCCTCCCGGATCCATTTCTGCCAAAAAGGTCACGACATGACGTGGGCACGTAGTTCACCCGGGGGGCATTGTGAATGACTTAGTTAATTTGATCCCTGCTTCTATATTGTGGCCCACACCATGTGATCATGAAAATTATATGGGTGTAGGGGGTTATCACATCAACCAGGATATTTCAGCCATAAGACCATTCTCACACAATCTGGTTTATCCTCTGCACCCTGTAGCCTACCCTTTGATTGGTTTCCTCATGATCTATGTTTAGCTGGGTGGCCTACACTTGAAGTGACTCACAGGGTCACACAGTTGGTATCAACTATTCAAATGTTATACTGGAGGCCGCCAATATGAGGCTTACCAGAGCTTCCCACGGGAATTCTATCAAGCCTACCCTGCTGGCATCATATTCAAATAGGAATGGATGGAGACACCAGTCACACCACTGAACTTGTTAAACTGCACTTTATGCAAATAGACTGTGAAATGCAAACATTGGCTTCTTTGTACCTCTATCCTGTTAATTATCGGGCTCATAGATCTCTGAATGGTGTTCTTTTATGGTGCCGCCATCGGGCACTGCCAGTGCCAAATGTCTGGCGAATCTACACTGGCAAATTGCATTGACAAACCAACCCCTGTTCTGGCAACACAGCACTGAAGACTGCCTGTCTTTTAGCCACATTAACCCCTGGCGTCCCTATTTTTGGGCGTGTCGTGGGCACCTCGCTGAGTGGTTAGTGAGCCCGCCTAGGGAGCCAGAGGCCCTGGTTGCCCCAGGTTCGATTCCAGGCCAGGCCAGCATATGTGTCGATGAAATGAAATTTGTCCCTGAGCAAGACTCTTAACCCCTAATTGCTCACATGTTCTCACTGGAAACAAGACCGCAAGGACTTTCATGAACGACCTGTTAAAAGGAATTATCCTTATCCTTACTTACCTGGCGCGGAACGTTCGCCCCCAGCAAGGCTGACCACTCGGCCCGCTTGCGCTTGGTGAGACCAAACCAGTGTTGCCATGTCGGCTTATTATAAGCGACTTTGGCCTTCTTTTTCTGTAAAGGTGCTTGTAAAAATTGCTGGTTGCGTTTTTTTTGGGATTGTTTCTAAAGTGTTGCTGCTTATTTAGGGATGCTGTTTTGTGCCAGGGATCATTTGTGGTTCATTTGTCAAAATGTATCTAAAGTGTTTTTGCATTGGCCTAATATTGTTTGGCCCCTCTTTCTATATGTACACTGTTTTAAACTAACCTTACCAAGGCATTATATGTGTATACTATTTTTTATATCTTGTAATATGCTAAATGGTCCATATGCCCAGAGCTAAGCCTAATCATTACTGATTAGATTGTCGCAACCTTGAGACTGTGACGTGTAGTACTAGGTAATTACCACTAAACAGAGGGCCATCCACCATTGGTTTATTGAGAGCACAGCCCATGCTCACCTGAGCCCTCTCCCTCTGTATATAAATGTCTACCTAGATGCTGTTACCTATGACTCTGAGGAAGGTCGAAAGACCCGAAACGTCAGTCTATTTTACTTGCACCGAAATAAATAAAAGGCCTAAATTGTCCGTGTTGCTCCAGCTTTCTCTCTTCTGCATCTATTGTCCCTACCCTTGTGAGGCACCGGACTGGCCATTTAAGGCTGAGGCGCAACGGTAGAATCCCTTTGTTCTTTTGTGATCATTTGTGGCGTTAGAATGTTTCAAAGATATTCCAATATTCCACATTTTATTGAAGAGCTTTTGAAAATAGCAGATCTACAAGCTATTTTGAAATAGCTGATGCATATAGGTTTAAAAGTGCTAGCTCATGTGGCCTAAGTCAGTGGTTCTCAAACTTTGTCGTGCCAATAAGGACCCCCAAATGTATGTATATTTGGCCGTGGACCCCCATCTGAATTTATTTTGTGCCAGGGACTCCCAGAAGAGAAGATTTAGGCCCATGTAAAAAAATATATAATATATATATATATATATATATATATATATATATATATATATATATATATATATATATAT
>NC_137615.1:36532205-36764705 GCF_963280865.1 Gymnoscopelus braueri | reverse complement strand
GATCGTACTTTCGCTCGTATCCGCGGATCGGCTCGACATTGAGATAGGAAATACTAGATTTCGCCTATCATGAGAGGGAGACGGGGCAGGCCGCCCAAACCGCTATCATCGGAGGAAGAGCCACCTCCACCTGTGCGAGGTCTTCGACCCAGGAACACCCTGAAGGCCAGGCCCAGGGGGGACAGCGGGGACGAGGACGTCGACACCAGTCCCAAGAGGGAAAGCTCCAAGCCTAAACGCGGCAAGAGGAGAGGAGGGGGACCGGGCTCGTCCACTCGGGGCAGCAGGGGAAAGAGAGGAGGCAGAGGAGGTGGCAGAGGAGGAGGAGGAGGAGGTCGCGGTGGAGTTGGCGTTGGTGGTGGTGGTGGAGGAAGGCGGAGGAAGGTTGCCTCCAAAGCGGTGGTCTACGATGACCACGAGAGCGAGGAGGACGACGATGCCGTCAGCCTGAGATCCGAGGAGGAGGAAGAGTTTGTGGAAGAGCCCGCATCGGAAGAGGAGGACGAGGCCCTCAAGGAGGAAGACTCCGACTGCCTGGATGATCCTCTACTGGAGGAGGAGGAGGATGGGGATGCTGCTAGCTGCTGCACAGAGAGCAGCTTTAAGAGCCAAGGCACTCCGGGTAAATACATATGATGATGATCCACCCCCTGATCGCAATGAGGTGGACCTCCAAAACGTTGCCCAGTGTGCTTAATAGCTGTTACATATATATATATATTGACAATGCAGGGAACTGTATTGTTCAAAATGGAGAATTCCACAAACACAGGCCTCAGTCTCAACTCCAGAATGCTGCAAGGTGGAATTATAATGTTAAAGTGTGCAAGCGCTGTCTCGTTGGCACGAACCTCTGTCCAAATGATGTGTTATTGTACCTGCATCATTACTATAGCACATGCACTGTCCAATCTGGGTAATTATCATTCAGAGCTAACGGCTAACTGCTAGCCTGCTAATGTTAGCTCATGCTGACTGCTTGCATCCTGCAGACGGCAATAGGAACACGTTAGGTAACAGCGTAACGTTATAGATGTATATGCGGAGTGCACGATATATTGCCAGATACCCACACATAACACATTCTAGTTGTTAACCATGACCACAATTGAACTATTAATGGCGCAAAATGAACTTCCGTGAAATGATGACAGCACCGAAGCTAACTCAATAGCTTAGCATGTGCATCATTTGCAGCATTTGGACAGAAGTTAAAGTTCGAACAGTCCAACGCATTAATTCGCCGACAGCATGGGGATTGTTTTGTCACCTGCAACACTTAGAAAGCGAGAGCTGTGTTATAATAATATAATGCATTCTTAATTTCGCTTATTAGCTAGTAATAGCTGATTATTTTTGCTGACTATACATGGAGGATGGAGTCACATTTACCTGACCACACACTGGCCATGTGTTCTGTATCAACCTGTAAATTACAGTGATTGAATCTTATGGAATGTCACACAGTTCATGAATAAAAGTATAAGCATAACATTCTCCTCCTTATAGCAATATGGATCACTTGTAGCTTGTAAACACAATGTCAGTTGTACTTAAATTCAGTTATGTCATATGGATATTTGTCTTTCAATCATGGTTTGCTGATCTCTCTCCTTATCCGACAGGGAGGAGGAAGTCACAGGCTCCCCGACCTCGCACTCCTATCCTGGAGGAGAAGGAGATTCCGCCTCTTGAGCTTCCGGAGTGCTCCGAGGATCTCCTGGTGCCTAGCGAGGAGCTCCTCAATGTCTCCTCCATCTACGAGGTGCTGCGCAACTTCGGCACAGTGCTGCGTCTCTCCCCGTTCCGCTTTGAGGACTTCTGTGCGGCATTGATGGGTCAGGAGCAGTGCACGCTGATAGCAGAAACCCATATCGCCCTGCTGAAGGTCATCCTGCGTGAGGAAGACACCTCCAACACCACCTTTGGGCCCGCTGACCTCAAGGACAGTGTTAATTCCACGTTGTACTTCATCGACGGCATGACGTGGCCCGAGGTGGTGCGGGCGTACTGTGAGAGTGACCGTGAGTATCACCACGTCCTACCCTACCAGGAGGTGGACGAATACCCCTATGGCCCACTGAAAAGCAAGATCAAAGTGCTGCAGTTCCTGGTCGACCAGTTCCTCACCACCAACATCGCCCGCGATGAGCTGATGTCTGAGGGGGTGGTGCTGTCCGATGACCACTGCCGCGTCTGCCACCGCCTGGGCGATCTGCTGTGCTGCGAGACCTGCTCAGCCGTCTACCACCTGGAGTGCGTGAAACCACCTCTGCAGGTGGTCCCGGAGGACGAGTGGCGGTGTGAGATCTGCGTGGCGCACAAGGTGCCTGGCGTCACAGACTGTGTAACAGCGATGCAGAAAAACAAGCCCTACATCCGCCAGGAGCCCATTGGGTATGACCGCCACCAAAGGCAGTACTGGTTCCTCAACAGAAGGATCATTGTGTAAGTGAAGGTCCTGACCTGAGTACAGGTCAGGACCATTTTGTAAGATAGCAATTGTTTCTAGTCCCAGTCTGCAAGTGTGCATTGTTACGGCCTATTTCCGTCGCAAATCACAGTAGCCCAGCTCTGCCTTAAAAAAAATGGAAAACTTCTGTGACGTTGTTCTGCCGATATACGCCTCTGGACGTTGTTATGACGATATACACCTCTGGAGTATATCGTCATACCGTCTTGGCTGTCATTGGGTGCACTCGTTTAAGGGCTCCGGGCATTGACTTAGCAGCTGGATAGAGTTCGTACTTGATTTAAAATTGTCCCATCCAGCAGCAGAGACCTGACTTTACCTGACTACTCTGAACCAGCAGCGAAAAGCAGCCTTCTCAGTCATAACAAAAGGCCACATGGCGGAAGATGAATCAAATAGATAACAGATGTTCATTTGTTTTTAATGCTGTGCATTTTTTTTGCCGCTTATACACTTGATTATTGCAACATACTCCGCCTTACATTTTTTCCGCCTATCATGTGACTGGGTACTGGGGGCATCCTTAAACAAGTGCACCCGATGTGAATGGGAGACTCTGGGAGAAGTCCTCGACTTCACCTCAAATAAATTTTTTGAACATGTGAAGGAGGCTTGTTCAAGCTTAAATGGGGTGTGTAGTTCCTCTCTAACGTCACCTGGTGACTAAACCAGGTGCAAAAATTTTAATCTGGCTGATCTATCTGCAGATCTATCTGCTCAAAACTCCACTCACTATTATAGTACATCTTTGCAAAGGGAAACTACCTGATGGTGGAGTTTCTCTTTTTTTTTTTACATAATGAGCCGTCTGTCTACCTGTGTCCCTTTTATGCCCATATATGGAGATATCTGTATCTGTTATTACACCAGGAGAATATCAATCCAACTTCTGAAGAGGCTTAACAGCTCTGTCTGTCTTTGACTCTCCTTTTATCCATAGCCTGGTGATCTGCTGCAACGACATTAAAAGATAATTTCGTTTTACGGCAACTTTGTCTTTGCAAAGCATATCCCCCCCACCACCACCGTTACACTATAAGCATTTCACGAGAGTCCATGCTCCCTAAGGAGGCTATTTATGATGCAAGCACAGTGGGAATGCAGAAAAAAAGTAAGGTTCTAAGTGAGGTTCATGCACTTTGCTGCTTACTGCCTGTGCCAAGATGGTACCTCACTCCCCCCTGGGAATTAGGATTGCCTCTTGAGAGACACTTTGTTCCTTTATCATATCACTCTGAAGCAGCTTTTTTTCTTTTTTTTCCAAAGCCAAAAATAATCTTGTTTTGACTGCAGTACAAACCAAAACGATTGTTGTTGGGAGAATTGGGACTTTGTGTAAAGCTGTGTTTTATTTATGAGTTCATAGTTCGAGTACTGCAATCACTCTCGTCTTAATCATTCTTTAAAAATACCAGGACCAAATACTTCCTTCGCTGAATACAATGACAATAAACAAACATCTTATGTTTGTCTAATGCATTGGCTGTTTTTAAGGGGGACCTATTATGCTTTTCCTTATTTCCATTATGTTGGATTTTTGTGAACTGTGAATCATGGAAAGCTACTCTAGTGGAGTCTCAGAAGAAGGAATATAATCGCTTGAAATGAGCATAATAGATCCCATTTAATTATGTTTTACTTTTATTGATTTTGATATATGTTTGATTTGTGAGGCAGAGGAGATTCTTTTTGTATTTATCACACTATATATCCTTCTCTCTTTTCCCAGCGAGGAGGAGGGGGAACAGGAGAGGAAAAAGATCTGGTACTACAGCACCAAGGCTCAGCTGGGCGAGCTGCTGGACGGCATGGACAAGACCTACTGGGAGGCGGACCTGTGCGCCACGCTGGAAGAGATGAAGGACGAGGTGCACAAACACATGGACATCACAGAGGACCTCACCAACAAGGCCCGCGGAAACAACAAGGCTTACCTCAACGCCATCAACGGTACAGGCATATTTATAATTTTATTTTTGTTATTGAGAGCAAGGTGGGAATGATGTAAGGATTTTTTTTTATTGCCCAAATTTGGAGTCATAGATATGTCATAGACAACTGACTTCATAGATGACTGACGTTTACAGGCTGCCCGCGTGAAGTCTGAGATCCAAATGTGGATCCCAATATACACATGATTTGATTTTGTAAGGCTTCCAAAGGCAGTTTATCTAACACCCATTGGACATTTCTTGGTGGGATGCCTGGTAGCTGGCCAGATACTGCACCGACCACATAATTGCAACATCCCTCATTTGATTCCAGCTATAGACAGGAAATTCGGGGATGGAAATGCAACACGTAACTTCCCTCAATTTCCTGTCTCTTCTGTCTCATCTAAATAAAGCCAGAAATAGACAGTTCTTAGTGAATTCCAATCAAGGCAGAAGGCTAATGGTTTCATCCACAGTTGCCTAGGGGAAGAGCATACTTTGTTTTCAAGAATTTTAGCACACAAATGGACCTCAAGATGATGACTGGTGGTGAAATGCCCCTTGAGTTTGAAAAACTCACCAGCCACAATCTATTAGTATTTCACTATAGGCTTGTGTCCTTTTCATGTCCTTATGAGGGTTTAGTATTATCTGTGGAAGAAGGTATTACTATTCCATTTCATTTAATCATTGTCTATCATTAATCAAGTCGCCCTGTATTTTGTTGTGCAACAATGCTTATAAATGTAGTTTATATTCTACAAGACGATAGGTCTCTGATATGACTGTAACATTAGACCAGGGTATATATGACTGAGCATGTATACACATGTTGTACTGGCTTCTATAAAAGCTCCATATAGCAGGGCTACCTTTCCCCTCAGGTAGTGTGCTGCTACTTTGACAGTTGACACAGAAATGTCAGATGCTGCCCTGAATCTTTCTTCAGAACATGAAAAAATAACTTCTAACACTGGTTAGAAGAAAGCACATTTGTTAGCTTTTAGAGCCAAACACTTCTTTTTTTTTTCCAGGCCATTTCAAGATTTATCGTAATGGTTGGTCATGTTTCCACACTGTAGATTAAACGCGGTACACCTGCCTATCATTATATATTTCATAGATTCTTGTAACTATTTCTATTGGACAGATTTGGCATTCAGGGGTTAAACCATGAGCCACAATGTTCTTGGCAGCATGTTATCAGATGCAGGCCTGTGTTCTGCTCCAGTTCCTTGTTTTGGATTCCTCTGTCAGATGTTGTGTGGCGGGAAAGAGAGTCATTTTCATAACGGATATATTTATGTATGAGGTGTTTGAAATATTAAATGTGTGTTTGACATCTATAATGTTGCAAGGGTAACTCTGTTACAGCAAGTTCTGCCGTTGACTTGTCACTAGTCAAAAATACCATTCTTGGGGTGTACCATTACATTATCTGACTAAATATGCATTGTGTGTTGACCACATAGCTGCAACGTCCCTGGTTGGATTATGGACAGAGATGTGTTGTATCTCGGCTTCCTGTCTCTCTACTATCCTATGTGTAAATAATCACAAAACAATACGTATGAACAGCTTAAAAATAATCTTTTCCATTCTTTGTGATGTTGTTTCTTGGACATTTTTGTATCCTCAGAAAAGTTATGTAATTAAAATTGTCCAACAATTTGGAAAGGCAACTGCTAAGCCTGGTTGTTTGTTTCCTCGTACCTGAGACGCCTACTTCAACTTGTTTTGAGTAGATGCTTTTTTCAGAGATCATTCCCATCCCCCCCAAATCCCAGCTAGTGCACCCCAATCTAAGAACATTTAAGTAAATGTTAAATTAAACAAATGGCATAAATGTGATAAATGCCTACTTCCAACTTCAGTTAACATTTTCTTTCCCTCTTTTACTTGTAGAAGAGATCATGGCTAGTTTGAAGGTCAAACAAGAGGCACAGCAAGCAGCAGCAGTCCCTGCCAAGACAGAAGAGATGCCCTCTGAGTTGGCCTCACAGTCAGACAGTGGAATACACAAAGAGCCGGGCTCCAAGGAAGATACTGGCTCACAAGGTAGGAGCTGGATGATGTGTTGTCTGACTGTCTTTAAGCCATTAAGGGAACGCATCTGTGTCATTTTAGATTTTTAGCCATAACCATTATTTTATACTTTGGGCTATTCAAAAATAGCAGATATATACAAGCTCATAGCGTGGCACCGAGTGCCGCGCTACAAGCTTGTAGATCTTGAATATTTGTGCAAATCATTTTCAACTCGAACTCAAAAATAGCAGATCGCCAAGCTCGGTGCCACTCTTTGAGCTTGTATATCTGCCATTTTTGAATAGCCAAAGAAATCTAAAATGACACTGATACTTACCCGGTGCAAATGGGTTAAGCAAGTCCACTGTACACTGAACGACTTTTAAGATCTGTCTTTTCTTACATGCCCGGTGCAATCTGGCAGTCCTTGTTGTCGGACTGTGTCAGGGCTGTATGAAGTTTGTTTAGCACCACAGAGGCACAGAACTTGTATAATGGTACTCGTGAGGTGACTCTGGTGCTGAGTGTGACTTGCTTGTACCACAGCAGTCAAACTCCCCCCTCCCGGAGAAGAGGCCGATACCTCTGATCCTAAGCCTGGCTCGGCCTCCCAGGACTCAGCCGTCTCTAAAGACCAGGCCCCTGAATCCGCTGAGGGGACCCAGCCCACCCCCACTGGGAGCCAGGAGAGTGGGGTGTCCTCTGTTGGCCCCAAGCAGGACAGGACAGGTACCTGGGAAATGTACAAATAAATCCCCAACCCCTGTCCAGCCCCAACCCCCTGTCCAGCCATCCCATAATGCATCTGTGCTCATTCTGCTCATCATGCAACTAATGATCATAATCGATGAATCTGTCATTCATTTTCTTGATTATTTGATTAATCTGATACATTTAGACCATACAATGATGGTAAATGAAGGTAATAAAGAACATCTTATTATTATTAAGTTGTCTGAAAGCCCAAACAGACATCCTGAAATTGCTTAATATCTTCATACTGTAGACAAACATAATATTTCATATTATAAAATGGAAAAAGAGAAACATTCACATTTTGTTGAAGTTATAAATGGCACATAATAGATTTTTTTGAAGGATACAGGGCCATTAAACCTTTTATTTGCTACATTGTCAGTCGATTGATTAGTCGATTATTCACTAGTTCACCCCAATCTCCATGTCACATCTTCCTGTTGGGCTGCATGTGTGCATCGTCTGTCCTCATCTGCCTGCTTGCACTCAGCTACATTTTTTGCTCACAAGAAACCGGTATACTGCGAGTACTATGCTTAAGGCAGGAAATTGTCAATGGTCTTTACATGCTTTGTGTTTCTCTGGTTACTCAAACACCAGTTTACTGTATGTGCTTTGGTCAGTAATCAGACACCCCGCCCCCTCCCCATGCACACAATAACTTGATTGTTGTCTATAGCTATAGAGTTTGAGACCAATACTTTAGTAAGCCATTTCTCTGCAAAAAGAGATGTTTCTCAGTAATACCGTTTTTATGTAAATAATGAATTACTCCAAACTGTAGTAGTATAGTAGTAAGAGGAGGGGCCAGAGGCTTTGAACCTACTGGCCCTTAATTTTGTCTTAACCCATTTAGACTGGAAACCCCTATACGTAACTATACCTTTCAATCCGTGAACCCCTTTTGGGGTTGTTGTTGCTATGTACAGTATATAGCAACATCATTTTTTTGGTAATGTTTAAATAATTAGAAGTTCTTCAGAAAACTTAGGTCAGGATTTAGAAGGCGTTTTTAGAATCGGCCTCAGGTCTAAATGGGTGAAGACAAAATTAAGGTCCAGGTTTTTTTTCCGTTTTTCACACAGAACCAGGAGATAATGCGATCCAAAGATTTACTGCTCCATTCACTTCCTGATTAAAGTATTTGGGAAATATTCTGTATCTCGGCTCCTGTGTTTTACTATGTATTTTTGGCAAAACATGCTATTTTCAACAGGGTATAACAAGCGAACAGGAGGTCGCAATGACATTTTGTTTTCACGGAAGCACAGTGAAACCCTCCGTGATTAGCAACCACCAGGGGATCGATCATACTGGAGATAAATATTCTGTGGTTCTTGAAAGATTAGTCGGAATGCTTAAAAATGCTGGTAGTCCCCTGGCAGTGAATGTGTTAAAAAACCCTTTAACAGTCTGGGTCTGGGATAAGGTACTAAAAACCTTTTTTAAGAATCCAGGATAAGGGTAGCCTATACATAGCCAAGTATCCTGGTTTCTCCAGCAGAAATCTAGCTGTCTTTCCCTGATTACTTTTCAGTCCCTTTCCATGGAAAAGGAAACCAGTTTTCACATTTACATGGCGTTTCTTAAAAGACCACATTGGCAAAAGTATTGAGTAACCAGGATTCTAACACACATATAATATAAACGCGTGTTGCACAGTACATTACCATGTGATGTTTTAGCATTTCATGCATATTGTCACATTCTTGCCCTGGCTGTTGTTGTTCTCCAGTTGTATTTGGGTTTGTTTGTAACTTTGTTTACTGCTTAGTTTGATATATAGCTGTTCTCCCATCTTGTTTTACTATGTCTCTGTTGCTTAGCTCTACAAAAACTATTTTCTAGATCCCCCCCCCCCCTTCTCTTTTCAGTGCATCTGTTATCATCTTGATTAGACATCTAATTGGATAAGCAGGACCTTTTTTCCTCCCCTTTAGTTGTTCCACCACGACCTTGAGCTGCTGCTATCTATTTTCAGTTTCATTAGATGTGTTTCGGCCTACTGTAAGCACTGAGCCACAGCTGTTATGCTGAGCAGCCATTTTACCACCTACATGCTCTATTCATTCTCTAGCTGCATTCATCTCTTGTTTGGTTTCATCCTCCACATAATTCACCCTGCCTCGAGTCTCTTGTGCTCAGATTATTTGAAAAGGCAGCTTTTGGCAGGATGTTGGTTAGCGTCCCTGGCAGGGGTCTACCACACTAACTCGGGTCACTCACAACCAGCCGCTTCTTCTCATTCCAAATTTGTGGGGAAATAGACTGGTTTACCATTGCCGGAATAAAAGGCTCCATGGCCAGATGCCGTGCTGGCTACCTCCACTACAAAGTCTTGTATATATTGTACACGGATGTGCAAGATTCTCTGTTTTAATAGCTAATAGGGGGCAGAGCTGCTGTCTTAATATTGCATCACAATAAGGGCACAGCTTGTGCTTAGATTGTATAGGTTGTGCTTGCTAGAGGAGTTTTAGTATTATCTGGCCTCCTGGGCCACCAAAGCGCTTATTTGTCCGTTAACCCATTCAATCCCCGGGAACGCATCTGTCATTTTAGATTTCTTTGGCTATTCAAAAATAGCAGATATACAAGCGAGCGGAGCTACAAACGAGCTTGAAGATCTGCAATTTTTTTTTATGTGAAGATTTGTGCAAATCTATATATATCTTTCAAAAGCGAACATTTGTAACTGTCAAATGTCTCAACAAATGTCTTCATTTTTCTGAAAAACTATTGTTGCTATATCAGTGGTGCTCAAACATTCTCTTGTCAAGGACCACCCAAAATTATATGTATTTAGCCGATCCCCATCAAAATATGACGTTCCAGGGACCCCCCAGAAGCAAAGATTTAAGTTAATAATGTTATGTATTCAAATATTTGCGCAATTGTTCAAGATTTTTCAAAAATAGCAGATCTACAAGCTCGTAGCATGAGCTTGTAGACCTGCTATCTAAGTATAAAATAATGGTTATAACTCAAATCTAAAATGACACAGATGCGTTCCCGGATTGAACGGGTTAAACATATTTACTGATGAAGCGGTTTGTTGGTGAACTATGCTAATTGTGCATTATCATCAAGGAGCAGGTGAGGCATCTGCTCACAGACTTATTTTTCCACACATTTTCAGAGGTGTGGTGCTTTGACTCCGGTTAGGTCAGCCCTCATATCCTAGCTTCCCTGTCGTGGGCACATCTCCTGCCCTTTGTGGTTCACACAGCTGGAGTTTTTACACTGCTGAGCCCTGCTGGCAGTGATAATGGCGCATGCTTTAATTTTCCGATCCCAGCCCCCTGAGGCTTGATATCCTTTTTTTTTTTTTTTTTCAACTGATGTTTTCAGGCGTTCCCATCTTCTCCTCTGTAGATAAAGATGTGGAAGCAGAGGCTTGCAGTGAGGGGAGGCCCCCTGCCCAGAGCAAGCAGCAGAGCCCGGCAGAAGAGAACAATGGTGGCAGCGGGGAGCCTGGGACTGTGGCCCTCAAGAGACCAGACCAGCCGGACCTGGCCGACAGATCCTCCTGTTCCACCGCCAGCCAGGATAGCACAGGTAAACCTGAAGAAAGACCGACCTCTGTTTTAAAAAATCACAGGGGTCCATGTTGTATGAAATGGGCCCGATTGTCCCAGTGTATGAATCAATCATATGTGTTCTGTGACCAGCAGAGCAACATGAGAAGGTTAAGAGCGAGAAAACGGCAGCTGGACGAGAGTCAAATAATGATACGCCCAGAGGCAGCAAAGAGGTGAGGAATGCGTGGCCTGTGTATGTGCACCTGCGTGTGTGTACATGTTTGTTTGTATCACACTATAAGACACTATTGGTGGCTTTTCTGCAAAGGATTCATGTCGATTATAAAATAAATAGAAATACTATTTTAGACAGAGAAAATCCCCTTTAACAAATATTGACGATGCTCTTCACAGACAGTTCAGTGTAATCCTGTCTCTCCGTTTTCCTCCAGTCCTCTCCCACACGCGCCGATGGCGATGCCTCCCGTGCTGGTTCTATCAAAAGAGACCTGGCGACCAAGGCAAGCATGAACAACTTGTTCAAGCTGGGCCAGGAGGGTAAATACAGAGTGTACCATAACCAGTACAGCACCAATGTCCTGGCCCTCAACAAGCACCAGCACCGCGAGGACCACGACAAGAGGCGCCACCTGTCTCACAAGTTCAGCCTGACCTCGGCCGCCGAGTTTAAGTGGAACGGCTCCATCCACGGCTCCAGGGCACTGACGACCTCCACCCTGCGCATCACCATCATCCAGCTGGAGAGCAATGTCCCCGGGCCCTTCATGCACCCCAACTGGGCAGCACACAGGTGGGGTATCTTGTTGTTTTTTATACCACTTAAGCCCCATATGCTTTGTTGTGTGAGAGAAATAGCTAAAATAGCAGCGTCAAGAAGTGACACATTGTGAGCTTGTAGATACTTTAAAAATATATATGTATTTAAAGAACGTAAAACAAAAAACGTTTTTTTTTGTTTTACGTTTTTTAAATACATATATATTTTTTTATGCCAGGGTTAATCAATCAATCTATGAAACTTGATTTATATATCACTTTTCTTACAGCAGGTGCAACCCATTGCACAAAAAATAAGAAATTCATAAAAATAATTCAAGGAAATGAAAGGACAATGTGGTTAAGACAGTGGTTTGTTGATGCCCTTCTGTGGTCTTCTTTGAGATAGATGGGGGGAAAGGTAGGAGCAAAACAGTGTTACACAAACATTCCCAAGCCATCTTCATTTTGAACTATTTCAACCCTGGTGTCCCTACTTTGGGCATGTCATTATAGGCTGCGGAAATGTATCATTTTCACAATTGTTTGAAAATAGATATACAACACATCACAATATGATGCCTTCATTGCCTTGTGAGCTTGTAGATTGGGTATTAGAATAGCCGAAGTATAAGGCTTAAGTGGTTTAGTATGTTGTTGTTTTTTTTTCTTTATTTAGATTTAGGATCGTAGAGAGACAGGAAACTGAAGGCAGAGAGAGAGAAGGCTTTGCCTACAATGTCTGTTGTCTGTATTGAACTGGGCAGGTTGAAATTATGTGGTTTTCCAAGTGTGGTTTTTGAGCTAAGCTTGTAATCTAGCCTGGGACCAGACGAATCTGCCAGTGCAAAAACAAATTACCCGATTTGGGTCTGGCCGCACTCCATTGTGAATCCATTTCCTGCTCCCGAAGTCTGGGGTGACCAATCAGGGCCCAGTATTCAAATATGGGAGACTGTAATTGGTAGTTGGTTGTAGGTCTAACCAATTGCGTCCAGAGCCATTATTTTGATCCCGCCCCTTGGGAAAAAAAACGTCCTCATAGAAGCACCAGACTCATATCCACATGATATAGTCTGGCCACGCGAGGCTACTTGTCCCCCCACCACCATTCACAGGCACAAATACATTAATTTTGCAGATTACTTTTCATACAGTACTTGATGCAAAATATCAGCTTTCTTGCAGAACGGCCTATCCCTCTTTGAAAAATAGAACTTACAGTATGTCACATTTTCTGATGTGGCAGTACACAGTGGAAGAAAGTCTGCAACTCTGTTATTGACTCATATTTCTTTGTATATTTCTCCAGATCCAACTGGAACAAAGCAGTCCAGATGTGCAGTAAGGCCAGGGAGTTTGCGTTGGCCCTGGCCATACTGGAGTGTGCCATCAAACCAGTGGTCATGTTGCCAGTGTGGAAGGATTCTCTCGGACACACAAGGTAATCAAACAATTTTAAATGTGTCACATGAAAATGTATTTAGCTATCCAGTTATTTGATATTAACGTGGCATGTAGAACTGGTACATTAAAAGATTACTTGTGCTCCAAATAACTGTCTAAATTATTCTGCTTGAAGGCTGGAGTCACCGTTCTAGTGATAACTTGGGTTTCTTGGTCACTTTCCATCTTTTATAATTAATGTGAAAGAATTTGTTGCTGTGTGCAGCAATGCACATAATATTAGCTCACATTGCTCCCGGGAAGGACTCTAGCTCCCAGGAGAGTGAAAAGGTCTCATTGTGTAGGGGAGTGTTGCTGAAGAGCCAAACCGCAGTCATAGCTACTTTGCTGATTCAATCTCAACATCTACTTTGTTCGGGTTTTGCGTGTTTGTTTTTGTCTTAGGCTACATCGCATGACCTCCATGGAGCGGGATGATAAGGAAAAGGTGAAGAAGCGAGAGAAGAAGCTGGAGGATGAAGAGACAATGCTGCAGGCTACCTGGGTGAAGTACACCATACCCATCAAACACCAGGTGAGGTTTTTTGCATGGTAACTTGAGAACGGATAGGCAGATTTCCATAATGATTGGCACAAATGATTAGTAGGCTGCTCTGAAGACAGGATTCGCATTTGGCTGAAAAAGGTCAATATCTCGGTCAAGGTCAGACTCTTGACAAAGGAGATTCCTGAAGAAGTACAATTCAAAACATTTAATCCACAATAAACAAGTGGGAGCATATTACCAGTGTGGGGAGTGGGGACCGTATTATTTTATTTATATCAAGGTGTATTTATATTTATTTACCCATGGAAGGTATGCTGAGCATGCTTGCTCTTTTTCGGCATCGCCCAATATATTTATATTTGACTGTTACCAAAATAACTTTAGAAAGGATTGCTGTAACGGGGCACGGTGGCACAGTCGGTAGTGCTGTCGCCTCACAGCTAGAAGGTCCTGGGTTCGATTACCGCAGGGGACGCTGTGGGCGCTGGGGGCGTGTTCTCTCCTCCGCGTCATCAGTGCCCATACCCTAGGTGGGGTTGGCGAAAGGGCCTTTCTGTGTGGAGTTTGCATGTTCTCCCCGTGTCTCCTAGGGTAGGTACCCTCACAAAAACATGCAGTAATCCTGGTCACTATATTGCCTCCCCCTGGCCAGCCGGGGCGCCTGATGGAGGGGAAGGGAACTGGTTGGAATAACGTGTTCCTTCCACGCGCTACGTCCAACCAGGGAAACTCTCCCCTGTCAGGTGATAAGAAGGTCAGTTGGCTCTCATGCATTGAAGGAGGCATGAGCTCGGCCCTGGCCTCCCTAGGTTGGCAGAGGGAAGGTAGTGCCCAGGATTACATAGACAATTGGCACTGGGTGTAAAAAATAGGGTTACAAAATCGCGGGATAAAAATTTAGAAAAAAAAAAGAAAGGATTGCTGTATTTTCATGCCCTGAAGAGATGGTTAACTTTTGAGTTGAAATGTTCAAAGATCAGGTAGGTAAAAATTGAGAATGGATGGTCAGAAGCAATGCGCCATCTTGCACCGGGTGTAAAATACTATTGGACTGACTGAATTGAGTGTTAATCTAACTCTGAGAGTGCACAAATGGGATAATTTTAAGGGTCATTGTTGTCACCTTCCTCATTGTTCTTTGGGTGTGTGTGTGTGTTTAGGTATGGAAGCAGAAGGGGGAGGAGTACAGAGTGACTGGTTATGGAGGGTGGAGCTGGGTCAGTAAGACCCACGTGCCACGCTTTGTCCCCCGGCTCCCTGGGAACACCAACGTCAACTACCGTAAAGCACTGGAGGGTAAGAGCTGAGCTGGAATCATGTTTTTTTCCCCCCTCTTTTTTATTTTCTCTCCACTAATACTCATTTCGATTTTTCTTAGCTGACCGTGTTTGGTTCACTGCACACCTTTGTTGACAAGGGTGAAACGATGATACAATAATAAATTAATCGATGGTCAAAATATTATTAGAATTTGATTTGACTAATTGGATGATCGGTTTATTGATGTATTATAACGGTTGCACCGCTATTAATTGTAGCACCAACTATAGCATTATGAGGGAGGCCGGAGGGTCAGTTCAGAACAATCAATAAAAGAATGACCAAATAACTTAACACATAAGCTGCCATGGACGCATCTGCGTCCTATTAGATAAAACTGTGGGCTGCCAGAGTAATCTAGGACGCAGATCTGCGTCCTAATGTTTAATTTGGTTGATAGACGATCACGCTGTTTTATTTACATTCCGAGATCAGTTTCGCTTCCCAGTCACCTCCGCTTCACCCGGAAGCAATTTCAGCGATTTCCGTTTCCGATTTCCGGTTTTAGCTTGAAAAATGCGCTAATGCGGCTAAAACACGTTTTTTCACACAGTATAAAAAAACAAATGGACAGCTCCACTTCTATTTTCTTTAGTCTGGGTGACGATCAGTCATCGGTGTCGTGTATCACATCGTATTTTAGCCCGATCAGAGATTGTCGAAAACGTCACATCCGGTTTATGACATATACACTGTTTGGCCTGTGTGTGGGGGGGGTGAGTCAGCGAGTCATCGAGGTGTCATTTTGCTGCTCTCTGGTGGTCGATCCTCGTATGTGTTTAAAACCATGGCCAGAGAAACTTAAATGCATTTAAATAACAATAACAACAACAAAAAACACGCAAATCGCTGGCAAGGGGGTGAGTCCATTATGAATAAACTCTGGCAGTCAATGTGTTAAGCTGAATTTAATGATCGGCAAAAAATAATGCTTCAAATCTCAATGTTTTCTTAAACAAAACAAAACAGTTCCCAAAAGGTTACACTAAATTAAATATTCAGCAGATCTTTAAGTGTCCTGTCACTGTCCAAAAAAACCCAAAATGATTCAAGTCCAATGTCCAAAAGAAAACAAACTCAAACCCAGTCTATGCAGTTATGGCAAGACAGTTTTTTCTTACCACCCTTCAAACTCTTCTGCACATTCCGTCCTCAATAGAAATCCTGACTGCTAGAGTCACACTCCCCAGGTGCCACAAACATTCAATCAGTCTAGAGTGATGGGTGAGTCTTGGGTGAGGTTTGCCAATCACTGCCCAACTCACAGCAATACTATGCACCCCAGCCATAACATGAAATAACACAAATGGCTTCTTAAAGAAAATAAATCAGTACATTAATAGAAAACAATGTGACTCTGGGCACAGAGGTTACAGTATCATATAAATATTTCTAATATGTGCTATGTGCTCTTATAATGTCTGTACTCTTAGAAACACAGGCAATGAACAAAATAACTGTTTAAGTTCAGGCTTTTTAAAATCATGAACAGGAACTAATGTATTAATGTCACTAGAGTAAACTGTGTCAATACTTATAACATAGTGGCCAATTAAGGAAACATTACATTACAAAATATCAATATCAATCAAAACTATGGAAAAACACCACAATGGGAAATAGCACTCATGTGAGACATGAACAAATAATATAAATTATAAATGATGATTGTATAATGGTCTTGGTAGAAACAATGAACAAACAATTAAGTTTGTGTCTTTCCTTCTTAAATCCATTTTCTCTTTCTTTCTTTTCATTTATGTTGTTAAAATTGTATTAGTTGCAGTCAGACCTAGTTGACTTACTGATGTGCTTCCATAGCAGCCAAAGCGGCCAAGGAGAGCTCAGCCCAGAGCACAAGCCAGAATGAGGAGTCGATAAAGGTGGAGGCGCCGTCTACTCAGAGCACCGCAGATAAAGAACAGGAATCTGCTTCACAGAGAATGTCATCGGGGGAGGGACCGGCTGTAAAGGCGATAGAAGAGGAGGAAAACATTGCGGAGAAAAAAGCTATGGAAGACAAGACGGTAGAAAAGATGGAGACTAATCCAAGCACAGCAGCTTCTTCCTCGTGTTTTTCGACGGAAGAGAAAGGTAGATTACGGGAATCAATTAAGTATCTCATTAGACCATGTCATTCTGTGGTGCGTCACTCTTAAAGTAATTATTTTTTAGTCAGAATTCAGTTTTTGTAACCTGTGCTTTCTGACTTCCGATTGATGTTGCCCAGATTCTCTACTGACTCTTCTGTCTCTCTCTCGCTCTCTCTCCCCGTCTCTCTCTCCGTCTCAGATGACAATGTTGAGAAGAGTGGTCCTTCACCACCTGCTGGTCAGCCCGTGAAGGAAGAGCAAATGGAGAGTGCAGCGACAAAGCCCTTCAACTATGACGTGGTGAACGTCAGTGAGGGCTTCCAGCTGCGGACCGCATACAAGAAGAAAGTGAAGCCATCTAGGTTAGATGGCCTGCTGCAGCGCCGTGTCAAACAGTTCACCCTGGAGGAGAAGCTGCGTCTGGAGCGTCTCAGACTGGCCACCCTGCAGGCCAAAATTGCCGCTTCCAAGGCCTCTGCTGCCGGGGTCAAAGTCGAAAGTTCCGCGGTTGCCAAGCCTGCGCCAGTGGTGACGGCACCAGTTCTCAAAGTGGAGGACAGGCAAGCTGTGGGTCTGCAGGTGAAGGACAGTGTGGTTAAGAAGCTTGACTTTGACCAGGAGCACACAGAGACAAAGACTCAGACTGACAACCTGGATATCAGGTTAGGTTCCACAGAGTCTGCAGGGTCCAAGCACAGCGCCGTTCAGGTTAAAGGTGGTGTGGCCTTAGCCCATAAAGAGGTGAACGGGAATTCCCAGCCAAACGATGATCTCAATGGTAAAAGAGACTCAATGTCAGAAGCGGTAGCAAGCGCAGACAAGCCCCCCAAAGCGGAGGTGAATCAGGCAGAAGAGAACCCTAAGAAGCGTGGGTACAAGGACACTGAGGAAGGCAGTGGACAGAGGCCAACTGAGATCATGGAGGTGGACCGAAGCAAAGCCAGCCCTCTGCAGGTGAATGGGAGAACTGCGGAAGATGCTCCTGCTCACCCCGAGGTCAATCCTGGCCTGGCCAGCCAGGTCCAATGTGAGATCAAACCTCAGAAAGAACTTCTCAAATCTCTAATGAACGGGAGCCTGTCGCAAGATACCGTTTCAGACTCTGACCACGAGCCACCCAACAAGATCCCCAGGCTGGAGAACCACGTAGCAGAGATGGGGAACTCCACAGGAACCCGGGAAATGCCCATGGAAACCGGAGGGATGGTGTCTAGTAAGCTTCCAACATCAACATCCTCTGGCCTTAGCAATAACGGCACAGAGAACTGCAGTACTAGTAGCAGTGGTGAAGGAGTACAGACCGTCACCCAAGTGACTACCACTACTAGCACCACCACCACAGTGGCAACAGAGACTCGCACTGCACAGATCGGCGAGATGTCCAGTAGCAGTAATAAACCCTCTGTGGTATCCACAGCAGCGGGCAGTACCATCGCCACCCTCACCACCTCCAAGACCACCACCACTACCACAAGCCAGGGCAGCTCTCTGGCCCCCCGGGAAACCGTCTCCCAGGAGACCAAAACTGTCATCACTGCAACAGTCACCGACACCAAGATTGGCCCCTCAGGCTCGTCGGTGGCCACCTTCATGACGGTCAGTAAGGAGTACTCCACCAGCGACCGCGTCACCCTCCTCAGGTTCTCCAAGTCCAAGAAGTCGCGCTCGGGCACAGCCCTGCCCTCCTACCGCAAGTTTGTAACCAAGAGCAGCAAGAAGAGCATCTTTATCCTGCCCAACGACGACCTCAAGAGGCTGGCAAGGAGGGCAGGCATCAGAGAGGTGCCCATCTTCAGCTACAACGCCAAGCCATCACTGGACATTTGGCCCTACCCCTCCCCCAGGCCCACTTATAGCATCACATGGAGGTTGGTTACATATTGGTTACGCATAGGCTTGTTTTCATTAATGAATTGATTCCTCATAAACCTGTTTGCATTAGTGTAATGAATTGATTCCTTATAAGCCTGTTTACCTTAATGCAGTAAAATAAGCCACAGCAAAACCCTGGTCTTTTGAATATCATTGAATGCATTCAGAATCACTTTCATATTCTGACATTATTATTAATACTTATTCTTATGATATGGTTGTCATCACTGTGCCTGATTTACAATAACTTAGAATATACGGTATACATTAGACAACACGTTCATTGCCAACAAAATTTATACTTACGGGAAACTTCACCCAATTTGAACCTAAATTCCATCTTGTGTGAGAAGATTGTATAGTACGTATATAGTGTGGGAAATAATGCCCTTTTTTGTGTTGTTGATGACACGAAACGATCTGCCCGATGATGTCACGAATGTACACAGAAGACAGGGTATTTTTCCCCACCCTATAATATCTCACATCAAGACAATGGGATTTAGGTGAAAAATGGGTGATAAAATGTTTAATAAATGAATCCCTAATTGATCTTTTTTAATCTATTTTTTAAGTTTAATAGTCCCTGGCAATTTCACTTGAACTGTGGGCAACAGTCTGAATCCATTCTTAGTCTAAACATTTTAAATTAATACACATGATAAAGTGACCTTGAAATTCTTACTTCACCCACATTGACTGGCAATCAGCATTCATATACATGTCAAAACATCCACTGTATTCAGGATCATTAAATGTGCTGTTGTCAGTCACAATACAACCTAAGTGCTACTTATCATAGTTGTGTGTTTGATTAAATGGACGCCGTCTCTCATCCAGGTACCGTCTTCAGACGATGAGATCCCTGGCAGGAGTTAGCCTCATGCTCAGGCTGCTGTGGGCCTGCCTGAGGTGGGATGACATGGCCGTGAAGCCCTCTGCTGCCGTAGGGACCTCACGTAAAGGTCAGACAACCCCAGAGTCCTCGTCCTTTCCTTTCTGTGGCTTTCCTTGTATATTACAGAGGCTCCACTGCATAGAAACATAGTCTGGGCTAAGTACACAGATGAAACCAGTTGCACTTAAAAGATTAGTCTTGATCAGCTATTTGCAATCAGGACCCATACACTGTGATCCAGTCCTCATACGGAGATGTGGTTGGCAAACAATGACTCTAAAGCCAAAAATGGAATCTCGTTTTTATAAACATGTGTGCACTTGTGTGTCAGTGGTATGTTAAAGGTCTCATTAGGCTATACTACATACATTATGTTTGTAGTGAAATCAATAGTTAAACTCAATAGGCTTTAGGGTGTAGCAGGCCTTGAAGGGGTGAGCAATGAATTTTTAGAGAAGTTTAGAGAAGTGCCATACTCTAGTTTCTTTTATTTGGTGACACTGATGACACATATTGCCAACTCACAGGAATATTACATGACAGAAATGTTTGCCAGGTTCAGAGTGATCCAATATGCTTATGTTGTGTCGCAGTACACAGGAACATAAGGTCTCTTCATCTGTGAGCTGTTGATCATTGTAAGTTGTTCTACCAAGCTAATCTCCCACTTGAATATCCCCACAGAAACCACAGACACGGACATCATCACCACGGAGATCATCAAACGGCGAGACGTGGGGCCTTATGGCATCCGTTCAGAATACTGCATCAGGAAGATCATCTGTCCCCTCCACAACAGAGAAACTCCTCCTAAAGGTAGTTTTTTTTTTTTTACTGCATGTCGCTTAAAGGGGAAAGCCATCTAGAACAGTTTTCGTCCATATGTACGTTATGTGCCCCGCATTCTTGTGTCAGTCCATAGCTAATCTCGCAAACAACTACACAACACCAATCAGCACAGAAGTTCTAGTGCACTCTGCTAGTAGGCCAAGGAAGTCGATTTACTGAATATTCGCCAAATATTTTTCAGATTTTGTCAATATTTTTCTCATAAAAAAAAAAATGCCATTGTTGATCCAGTTTGAAGAATTGTGGCTGTGTTTTGCTTTAACAATCAATGCTTTGTTCCTCTGTTACTACCTCTCGTCATCTCTCTCATTCAGCCGAGACCCCTACTCCCCAGAGGAAAGGCCTGCGCTCCAGCGCCCTGAGGCCCAAGAAGCCTGAGCCAGCCAAGCAGACCGGACCCATCGTCATGGAGTCATGGGTTGCTGAGGAGGAGCTGGAACTGTGGGAGATCAGAGGCTTCGCAGAGAGGTGAGAAAGACTTTGGCAAAAGTTTGAGAAAGATGGAATACTACAAACTCCTATAAGCAACCATTAGTTTTCTCTGTTGTAACAGCACCACCTAGTGGTGTATTCTCACATCACCGAGAACTACAGGCAGAGTTCAACATTATATGACTGCAGAGCGAACATTAAGGAAGTAACATGTCCAATTTACAAACTATCTGGATGTTCATCTTCCTTCACATCCATTCTGCAGTCTGCAGCGATATCTTTGACTGTAAATATACACCTCCGCCCTTAACACATTGAGTGCCAGTCGCGTAGATCTACGCGAACCTACTTAATTGCGCAGCGTGCCAGTCGCGTAGATATACGCGAAGTGGTGTTTTTTTTTTTTTAAACTCACAGGTTGACTTTTCATTGTAGGCCTCGTTCGCCACGACACATTTCATTGTAGCACCACCGGAAACGGAATTATCCGGGATCCGGAATCCCATCCGCTTCCACTCTAAACCGGAAACTAAAAGTTGAATATCTCGGTTGTTGCTTTTCTCATCGCTGATCGCTGTTTAGATGAAACCGCTGTAGCTTCAAGATGGCGGATCGGATTTTCGCTGGCCGTTTCACACAGATCCCCTGTGTGTTTACAAACAGTTGAATGCGCAATTTTAACGGATT
Source organism: Gymnoscopelus braueri (assembly GCF_963280865.1). Classification (NCBI taxonomy): domain Eukaryota; kingdom Metazoa; phylum Chordata; class Actinopteri; order Myctophiformes; family Myctophidae; genus Gymnoscopelus; species Gymnoscopelus braueri. The sequence continues at coordinate 36,743,111 of NC_137615.1, read as the reverse complement.
TAGCGATGTCTGTGGCGACGTGAAAAAAACTAAAAAACAACAAAACAAAATCGCTGTCACTGGTGAGTACATTATGATATTAAACTCTGGCATGGAATGTGTTAAGAACCTTTTGCACAAGGCTGGTACTGGTACTGTGCACTACCAGTAAGGGTTTGTGTGCAGGAGAACTCACTACACAGTGAGGATTCTATTGCTTTAATTTTACTGCATTGACTATCATTAATAACTGCGCATCCACAGAAAAATGGTGAATCTTCTCCTTTAATGCCTTTTCCCTCTGTGGTGCAGGGTGGAGAAGGACAAGTCGCAGGGTGGAGACTCATCTAAGATTGGTAGCAGTCTGAAGACAACGGAAGAGGTGAAGGCCCACCTTGAGTCTCAGCTGAAACAGGCCAGGCTGGCTGCCCAACAGGTAGGAGGAACTTGAAAAAAGAACCTATGATCCAATGGATACAATGTATTTATTTTTTTGTTACAAGCAATGTTCCCTCTAAGCTGTGCAACTGCGCTATTTCGCACTGCTTTGGAGTCCCTCGCGCACAAGAAACTTTATAAGCGCAATAAGCAACAGGGTGATTGATTTGTGTATTGTGTCCCGCCGTGGCCTGATTAATTCAGGGTCTTTCACCCTTGCACTCATCTCTCTCTGTCTCTGTCCATCTCTCCATCTCTCTCCATCTCTCCATCTCTCTCTCTCTCTCACTCACTCACTCACTCACTCACTCACTCACTCTCACACACACACACACACACACACACACACACACACACACACACACACACACACACACACACACACACACACACACACACACACACACACACACACACACACACACACACACACACACACACACATCAAGTCACAAACACACCTCCTCTACCCCACATAACGCAATCCCTTCACCTACTTTTATGAATGGAGACACCAACATTTAGTAGTGAGTATCGAGAGAGGGGAGAGTCAGGGTTAGGCATCCATTGCGCATGTTAAATGTGGGCATAGGACCGAGTTCTGGAGGAAACCCTGAGCAAATTTTGGGAGTTTTGGAATTATGCTATTCTTTGGCTACATTGGCTTGGAATGCACAGAGCAGGTAACTGTAAACAGTTATGACTGTTGGGTGTGAATTTTCTGGACATGAAACTACACTGCGGTAAAGGCCATGGATAAAATAATATAACGGTGCAGTTATATTTAGTACCTATCCCAAGCAAGTTTCAAGTCTCTGTAAGTTTATTTGCATACTGTACTGTCCTATAATGAAATGAATTCATCAGCTTCCTCTGAAAATTAAATATCTATGGTATGCTTTAGAAAATGATTTGCAGTAAGGTCAAGTATACCATGAGTCATAGTCAATGGGCTAAATATGCCAGACCACTGTATGGTCCTTTAATTTCGCCAATTGATATGCACGTTTTAAAATGTATTTTTTTTGCTTTCAAGAAACGGCTTGAGCAGCAGAAGACGGGTGTTACCACCACTGCCGTCTCCTCAACTACAACTACCCCCACCACCACTCCTACCAGCACCCCCACCAAGCCAGCCTCCACAGGCCAGAAGATGGGCCAGGTTGCCCCTGGAACCAAGATGGTCCTGGCCACCAAACTGGCTTCGCCAGTGTCCTTCCAGCAGGACAAGAACTTCCAGCAGTCTTTTGCCTCCTGGGTCAACAAGCAAGGCAATGACTCAGGTATGCAAATGAGAACGAGGGGGGGTTTAAAGTTCATATGGAGATCATGTATGGTGTGCTCTTACTTCAGAGTTATATGCCTCTCTGTCTCATCCTTTATGCTCGATGGCTAAGGACTTATGTTGGCAGACACATGCGTTCTTTTTTAATTGTTGCGTTCTGAAACATTACTTTTTATTTTAAATGTTTCCCCTAAGACACTGTTTGAATTTAAAAGGTCCATCACCATCATGAGTTCATGACTTGTCGTATCGTTTCACTTTTATTTTTAGATTTTTTGCCTGTATTCACCAGATTAACAAAGTGCTTTTGTAGTCTGTGGTGTCCACTGGCTTGCCTGTAAAATTCCAGGTATTTTTTTAGATTCCTCTATTGCTAGAATAAGAGCATACAGGAGCTTGTATATATTCAGGCTAAATTCAGGCTAAAATTACCACTCCCAAATTACTTCCGAACCGCTCAGTAGACACCACGGCTGTAGTGCACAGACTTTTGTAGTGGCCCCCTTTGGGTCTTATTGCGTGACCGCGGGTGGCATGGTGTGTCTTGCAGCATCCACTGGCCCGGTGGCCACCGTGGCTATCGGCATCACCACCACGTCAGGGCAAACCTTCCAGATGGCCAGCGGCCCGGTGACAGTGGCTGGGCAGGTCATCACCGCCAAGTTACCACTGCCAGCTAACAGCAAGATAGTCACACTCAACATGCCCACCACGCAAGGAGGTAGGGAGTCTAAGAGTGTCGCAGACCACTGCCGTAGATTATTTTTTTTGCTCATGAGGCTTGCCCGGTAGTCTTGAAGGACAGGACAGGGAGGACATGCGGGATACAAACTCCTGATTTGATCTATTACGTGATGTGATTAGTTCATATAGTGCGCGTTGCTGATGGGTGATGGTCACTTAATTTGCCACTTCATTTTTTCCACTTTGTGAAAGATTAGTTAAAAGAACACTATTATGACCACAAATTGGATCATAGTTATTTTAACATTATAATTCTACGGTTTATTTTAAATAATGTTACCATGGACACTGAGTGCAAAAATGATGAGTGTAGGTATAAAAAAGAAAAGAAAAATAAAACTACTCTTTTGTATTCAATGCCTAATTCAAATCTGCAAGACTATATGAGTGAATGAGTAGTAATGCCTTACTGCTATGGTATATATTCCTCTAGCACTGAATGTACTCCAAATCTAACTGCTTGTAGCCATCATCAACATTCCCTCGCTCTCCTCCATAGGCGTTCAGCAGAAAGTCTTGGGAATTTTCCCCTCCGGCCCTCCAGCTAACCTTCGCACCTACAGCACGTTACACCCCACAACTGGCAACATCAACCTCCGCGCTACAACCGCATCCTCCATCACCCAGCAACAGGTACAAATACAACTATACATAATTTCCCAGTGGAACATGCTGGTAGCTGACAGGATAATGCGTTCTGAGAGCACAGGGTGGGATGGGGCATGCAACAGAATTCTCCAGCCACAATCGAAATGGGGATGTTGAGATTATGGACTTATCGACTGATCTGAACTGAAGTCAAAAATGTTTGAGAACCTCTGCATTATCCTATTGTAATTCTTTGGCTCAGGCTATCACAACAGGAGGCCAGGTGCGGCCGGGCATGACTACGATCCGCTCACCTACCCAGGGTGCCACAATGGGCACAACTTTGGTCAGAGGTCAAGTGTTGGCTCAACAAGGTATTGTGTCTACCAATAGATAACGTTCTAGTCACTGCAGTGTTATTTCTGTTGCTGTGTATGAACATATTGTGGAAAGTTGTAATTTCTGGTTAAATGATCGTTTGAAGTAGTGAATGTGAATGCATGTGGTGATAAATCATCTCTTCCATAACATATGTTTACTATAAGTTTTCTTGTGGAAAACACTTTGCTGGCACAGATATAATTTCTTATTTAATGGCGTTTGGCAAGGAGATTTTAGGTGCATTACCGCCACCCTCTCGTGTTAGTAAATCTTAGCACAGCCTTGTTCACGTTGCCTGCAATTCGTATTTCACATCCGGTGCGAACACACCAGATTACATTTGTATAGGAGTATTCTGCCTGCATTTGTTTATTAAGTTCTACATGTCTCAATGTTGTTTTCCTGTCTGCCTTCAGGCCAGCCTCAGCAGGCTGTGACTCAAATGGGCCGTGGCCAGCCCGTGTCTGGCTCTAGTCCTGCTCAGACTACTCTAGGTCAGAGAGTAGTTGGTGCTGCAGCCTCCCCGCGTGCTGCCACGCCGGCACCTGGGCAGTCCCCCGCCACCACGCCAGCACCTGGGCAGACCCCCGCTGCCACACCAGCACCTGGGCAGTCTCCCACCGTCCCTCCCCCAACGTCCCAGGCTAATCGGCCACAGCAGGGTCAGGTCAAGCTCACCTTGGCCCAGCTCACTCAGCTAACACAGGGGGCACAGGTGTGGATTGCATGCCTTTTGTTCGAATTCATCTTTTATTCTCTATTTTATATGCACATGGTTGTAGGGGGTGGGTAGTCATTTATATATCCAGATCATTCTATCGCAGCCGTCCGCCAGTGGTTATGATAGGATAAACCACAGGGTTTATTTAACTAAGACATGTGTTTAGAACCCAATTGCTTGTGCAAAGGAGAGATGAGAGTAGGGTGACTTCAGTCCTTTAGTAATGACCGCCTAATTCATTGTCACAAAAAAATATTACTCTGAAAAGGAAACACTACCCATCCTCTTTGCCTGGCCTACTTGTTGTTAACTAGTTGTACGAACTCTTGTTTTATTTTTGTATTGTTTTATTGGATCTTGTTTAGTCGATACACTTATTTGTTTTAGCTCGTGCTCATTTGATTTTGCTATTTTGTCTCATCTGTTTAAGAAAGTAGGTAGCTGATATATTGCACTTTTACCTTAGCGCTAGGTATACTCTTGGTTGCTTGTTTTTGCAGGAAATGCACTTAAGACTTCTGGTGATTAGTAGTTTTGTTCCCTACCTATGTTGAATGCACTTATTGTAAGTCGCTTTGGATAAAAGCGTCTGCTAAATGACTGTAATGTAATGTAATGTAATGATAGATGTCTGCCGGGTCTGCATGGACATATAGCTGGCTGACCCTAAGCAAACGTCTGTGGAGCAGACTTTTTTTTTCTTCTAGCACCTATGCAAAATGTAAAATGGGGTTGCTATACTTAAGAAGTCCGGTACGATCAGAGTCTCTGGGTAACTTCACATATAGGCCTAACCCGCAGCAATGTTGCATATACAAACAGATGAACATTTCAGTGCTATGCCTCTTGAACACGTTGGTCTGTTTACGTTGGTCTGTTTACACGCTAAAGACTACTTACTTGAGTATGCTTGACTATGAAAGAAGAAGGTCCTTATACAGTCCGCCCTATTGTCTCTATGCGTACATGTCTATTTTCCCTGTAAAACCTTTGGTCTCTATTCTTCCAGGGGAACCCAGGTCTGACGGTGGTAATCCAGGGTCAGGGCCAGACCCAGGGCCAGCTGCAGCTTCTCCCCCAGGGGGTAACGGTCATCCCTGGCCCTGGTCAGCAACTGATGCAGGCAGCCATGCCCAATGGCCTGGTCCAGCGTTTCCTCTTCACCGCCATGCCCCCTACCTCCACAGCCTCATTGGCAGCATCCACCACTACCACAGCAATACCTACATCAGCTGCAGCTAGCCAAGTCTCAACAACATCCCCATCCCAGACCCAAGTTGCAGCCAGGCAGCCCACCCAAATGCAATTGTCTTCCCCTATCCCAGCCATAGCACATTCACAACCTCAAATTGCAGCCCCTGTGCCCTCTCCAGTACAAATGCCCCAAACACAAGTGTTTGCCCCAGCCGCAGCCGGGGCACAAAACCAAGTTGTTGCTCCATTTCTGGCCCCAACACAAATTTCTGGCCAAACCCCAACTTTTGCTCCTGCACACAACCAAGTTATTTCTCCAGCTATGGTCCCAACACTTTTTTCTGCCCAAACCACAGCTTCAGTCCCTGCACATAACCACGTTTTTTCTCCAGCTATGGCCCCACCGCAAATGTCTGCCCAAACTTTGGCTTCAGCTCCTGCAAGAAACCAAGTTGTTGCTCCGTTTATGGCCCCAACACAAATCTCTGCCCAAACTTTACCTTCAGTCCCTGTACAAAACCAAGTTGTTTCTCCCTTTGTTACCCCAACACCAATCTCTGCCCAAACCCCAGCTTCAGCCCCTGCACAAACCCAAACTATGGCATCGGTGCATGCCCCAGCCCTGGCCCAAATGCATGTCTTTGCGCCTGCTCGTGCCCCGGCCTCAGCCCCGGCACAAATGCAAGTTCAAACTTCTGCATCTGTTTCATCTCCAGCAGCATTTATAGTACCTTCCCAAGTTGTTTCCACATTAGCTGCTGCACCCTCCATCCAAATGCCTGTCTCTGTCCCTGTCCCTGTCACTGTACCTGTCCTGGCCCCTCTCCCCTCCCCAGTGCACTCTCCAATCACTGCGCCTGCTGTCACCATGTCCCCAACCCAAATCGCTGTCCCATCTCCAACCAAAGCCCGAACCCAAATACCCCCTGCACCTCCCTTCGCTGTCCATGCAACAACAATGGCCACTGCTTCTGTTACAGCGGTAACAGCCACTTCCACAACAACTTCAGTGCCAGGTAAGAGATGAAACACATGAAGCAGCAATATAAAGATTTGATATTACTGAACCAGTGGACAACGTTATTTTATGAATCTATACACAGATTTGATCCATTAGTTTTTCTGTAACTATTTAGGACCATGCATTTCACTGTATTAGAGCTTCATTTGTTCTTCCTTTTCTGTCCTCCTGTAGCTCTGATGGAGCGGAGAGCAGCTGAGCCTCAGGTTTGGACTCCTGCGTCATCTCAGTCCCAGGCTCCAGTCCAGCTAGCTCAACAGGCTGCAGCTCCCTTCCAACCACCTGCCCTGGCCCCGCTGTATATCCCTGCCCCTGCATCCTCCGCTACCTCTGCTCTCACCCCTGTATCTGCTCTTGCCCCCGCCTTTGCCTCCACACCAGTTTCCACACCGCTTGTTCCAACAACGCAAGCACCACTTCTCTCCCAGGCACTTACCCAGCACTCTGCAAGCGTATCCTTGCCGCAGGTATCCCAAATGTCAGCCTCACCCATGCAGGTTCATATGAAGGCTCTACCTGTTTCTTCTGTTGTTACTCAAACTGCAGTGAGACCCACCCAGCCTCAGCTCCACACCCAGTATCAGGCTCAGACTCAACTTCAACCCCTGCCTCAAGCCCATATCCGGGCACCGATTCAGGTCCCGTCCCATATACAGGCCCAGCAATTGTCACATGTCCAGCCCCAAGCCCATATCCAGGCCCAAGTGCAAGCCCAAGGTCACCCCCAAGTTAGAGTGCAATTTCAACCACGGGCACAAATTCAGCCTCAGGCTCAGCAACCTACCCAAGTCCAAGCTCAGGGCCTGGCTCAACTTCAAACTCAGGCTCAGTTTCAGTCCCAAACTCAAACCGTGCCCCAGGTCCAGGCCCAACTCCAGGCCCAACTCCAGTCCAGAGTTCAGCCTCAGTACCATCCCCATGTGCAAGTCCAGTTTCAGCCACAGTCTCAAATCCAAACTCAGGCTCAACAGCAGGCCCAGGTCCAATCGCCAGCCCAGGTTCAAGCACAGCCTCAGGTTCAGTCTCAGGCCCAAACTCAGCTCCAACCCCAGTCACAGGTCCAAGCCCAGCTCCATCCCCAGCTCCATCCCCAGGTGCAAGGTCAGTTTCAGCAACAGTCCCAAATTCAACCACAGCAACAGCCCCAGGTTCAAACTCAGCTCCAAACGCCGACCCAGGTTCAAGTTCACTTCCAACAGCAGGCCCAGGTCCGTCCTCAGATGGGTCAACATCAGCAGATTCAGGTCCAAGCCCAACCCCAGTTACAAGCCAAACTGCAAGTCCAGTTCCAGCCATCTAACCAAACCCAGCTCCAGGCACAGCCCCAACTCCAGACAAAAACCCAACTCCAGGCTCAGCCCCAGCTTCAGGTCCAGGCGCCGCTTCAAGCCCAGCCTCAGCTTCAGGTCCAGTCCCCGATCAGGCATCAGCTGATCACGGTTCCGGGTCTCCAGCAGCCTGTCCAGTTCCTCTCGGCCCTCCCACCGCACGTTGCGGCCCAAATTCAAGCTCAGATCCAGGCCCAGGCACAGCAGCAGGGTGGTGCTGTTCCCCAGCAGATAAGGCTGCAGTTGCCCATTCAGATCCAGCAGCCAGGTGGGCAGGTGCAGACGCATCAAATCCAGAACATGGTGACGATCCAGGCACCAGCCAGTGTCCAGGAGCAGCTACAGAGGATGCAGCAGCAGCAACAGCAGCAGCAGCAACAACAACAGCAGCAACAGCAGCAGCAACAACAGCAGCAGCAACAGCAGCAGCAACAACAGCAGCAGCAACAACAGCAACAGCAGCAGCAGCAGCAGCAACAGCAACAAATGCACCAGCCACAGAAGAAGAGGAAACAGGAATTTAAGAGGGAGCAGAAAGAGCATAGCATCAGTCCTGGTGACGGCGTCCAAAAACAGGTGGGGCTTGAAAAGCATCAGTAATATGATCCTTACCTGTGTCGTGGAACAGCAATGAAATACCTTTTACATAAACTAAAAGCCTATTTATTTATTTTGTTATCAGGTGTCAGGGAGGCTGAACACCACATCAGAACAGACGAAACAGAGAAAGAGTCAGGCTGCAGCGGAGCGAGAGGAGAACCAGAGGTCTGAAACTCCTGCAAGTTATATCTTAGTTAGTATATTTTAACTTCACAGGTTAAACAAAGCACTAATTCTATGCCATTGCCTGATCCCTGTCCTGTCTTCTCTGAAACCAGGATCATCGTGTGCAACCAGGTGTTGAAGTTCATCCTAGACAAAATGGAGAAGGATGAGAAGCTGGTGGAGAAGCAGGCGGCCAAGAAGCGGAAGAAGGAGGAGGTGGTGGAGCAGAAGCGCTCCAAGCAGAACGCCACCAAGCTGACGGCACTGCTCTACAAGCACAAGGAACAGCTCAAGGCAGAGATTCTGAAGAAGAGAGCGCTACTGGACAAGGAGCTGCAGCTACAAGTGCAGGTCGGTGAAGAATATTGTTTACCAGTGTGTTGGATGTTACAATGCCAAAAACTAAAACAGCATGGTTAAATTAAAGGAGTAGTTCATCCAAAATGTACTTATTTTCTATCAATTACACACCCAATGTGTAATTCGCATTCCTAAGCCAATATACACACACAGAGATTGGGACAGAGTGAAAGAAAGACACAGGGAACAAGACAGACACAGAGAGGACAAATACACAAGAAAAGGATGGGGATTCCTCCTCTTCCAAACACAATACAAGAAGAAGAAGACGGAAATGTCCACTACCTCAAAAGAGCCTTGAATTTTTTTATTTTGTTTTTGTCACATTCCTATGCCAATAATTTGATGACCGGGTCATCGGTCAGTAGGAAACTCAGTAGGAGACTCAATTGAGTCGACTCCGCCGGTCATCAAATTATTGGCTTAGGAATGCGACAAAACGAAAGAATCTCCATGAGTTCAAGGCTTCATGGGGTGTGTAAATGATAAAAATAAGTAATTTTTTTGGGTGAACTACTCCTTTTAATACATCGTGTATGATTCCCAAACCAATCATAAATAAAGCCCTAGTCTAAATATATCCATCTTTATTAAAAGTGTTCTTTCACCTGACACTTTGCGTCTCAGGAGGAGCTGAAGAGGGACATCGCCAGACTGCAGAAGGAAAAGGAAAAGGCCCGGGCAGCTATCGCCCAAGCAGCTGCTGCCACGGCCTCCGCCGCCAAGGTGGCATCTCACCCCTCCCACTCTACCCATTCCTCTCACTCCACCCATTCCTCTCACTCCACCCACACGGTGACCTCGCCCACTTCCCCCTCATCTTCCTCCTCCTCCCACAAGCGAAAGAGGGATGACGAGCGAGCGGACAAAGAAAGACACCGCGACAAGCATCGGGACAAAGACAAGAAGCGGGACCGCGATCGGGACAAGGACCGGGACAGGGACAAACACAGAGACAGGGACAGAGATCGGGACCGAGAGAAAGAAAGACACAGGGAACGAGACAGACACAGAGAGGACAAAGACAAAGACAAAGACAAAGATAAAGACAGGGACAGGGATAAGACCCGAGAAAAGGATGAGGATTCCTCCCCTTCCAAACCCAAGAAGAAGAAGACTGCGATGTCCACTACCTCAAAGGATCACAAGAAGGACACCAAGCTGTACTGCATCTGCAAGACGGCGTACGATGAGTCAAAGTAAGACCAAGCCATCACATTACACTTGACTACATCCCCATTCCCTACACATTGTTAAACATTGTTTTTGTTAAACACAAAAGGTGAAATGATGTCGGCAGCTTATTGGGTTTTGCGTCACCCACAAAGCTCCAGATGCAGGTTAGAGGTCCTCACAGGTTCAAAAACCCTAATGGACCCGGGAGACTTGTTCCGACATCCGATTGGTTCTGACATTTCTTTTAAATGACGGACCCAAACCCTAATGGACCCGTGAACTTCATTCAGGGATCTGATTAGTTTCAAGGTATTACAGAACCAGCATGGTGCATATCTTAGAGGAGAGAGATCAGAGAGACCCAGGATCTGAGACAGGTCGGGTATTATATGGACCTCACAAACCCAATCATAATAAACGGTGTTATAACATTTCTACTAGTAGATGACAGTGATGGACTACTCCATAATGGAATCTAACCGCTACATTGCAGCCTACAATAAGTGATCCTCTCCTATAAAACAAGTGACAATGAAATTTAAACTGTATGTTAAATGAATGATTAAAAAAATATTTGCTGTAGCCTACATTGTGTATATTAATCAGTTTCCCTTGCCTGTGGTGATCAATAGACTATTGCATATGGCTCTGCAAATGTAAATGAATTTACAAATGAAACCTTTTGTCACTGATTTAATTGGCATTTGTTTTTAAAAGGACCCATTCCTTTTCAAAACAAATGCGCATATAACAGTTAGGTCCATCTTTACTGTGCACCTTTCCTCCATTCTGATACAACTCACTCAGCAATTCATGTGTTCTCTCCTGACCAGCACTGGTCACGGGTCTTTACGGATCCTCTCTGGTATTACACATAATGATGATAACCAGACCAGCCGGGTGGCCCGGGACCCGACCCAGACCCATTAGAAGATAAATCATGGATCTGAACCCGTATGGATCTCTGCTATTATCTCAGGTTTTCGGTTCAGGTGGACCTGTGAAGACCTTTAACTCTCTCACTGCCAGACTTATTTCTGGCTGCGTTTGCCCACTGCCAGCGATTTTTCGATTTTCTTACCTTTTTCAAGTAGTCACAGAATATTTATCTCCAGTATGATCGATCCCCTGATGGTTGCTAATCACAGCGGGTTTCACTGTGCTTCTGCAAAAAAAAAGAAATGTCATTGCGACCTCCCCGTTCAATTTTATACGCCTTTGAAAATGGCATGTCTCGGCCAAAAATACATAGTAAAAAAGAAAGTACACAGCCTTTTTAAGTAATAAGTTAACCAAGAAGTGAATGGAGCAGCAAATCTTCGGATCACGATACCTTGGGTTCTGAACGTTTTTCATGAATCGTTTTTTTTTTTTGTAAACCGGTTCTTTTCTCTCTCTCAGGTTCTACATTGGTTGCGACTTGTGTTCCAACTGGTTCCATGGGGCATGTGTTGGCATCACCGAGAAGGAGGCAAAGAAGTTGGAGGATTTTGTGTGCAGCGACTGCAAACGTGGCCAGGAGGGAGTGAGCAACGAGGAGCTGTATTGCATCTGCCGGACGCCATACGACGAATCCCAGTACGGCTAATCACACTGTATAATCTGTGACAGAAAAAAATACATTTTGTGACATTAAAATGAAGTAGGAAAAAGCTTGTGGTTCTGGTTTGTGCCGTGGTGCTGTTACAGTTTTGTACAAAGAATAGATTACACATGGGTTTGTCATATTATTGGCGGTACATCAAAGTACAACTATGTTTATTATGAAAATGGAATTTTTTGGAAGATTGCATTTTTGCCTAAGGGAAATGTTTACGATTATCTCCAAGTCAGATATTCTAGTGCTGTGTAGAATTCCCCCCCAGTAAAAAGTTTAAGTGTCATTCAAGCAGCAAATGCCAGGGATTTTTATCAAATGTTTTCTCCCCTTCACATTTAATGTATTGGATGTATCCAAATGTATACCCCTGCTGCGTTAAACACACAAATTGCTTTATCTTTAGTTTCTTTTGCCAATATAATGCATTTCTTATGTTTATGCAAGCTTTGCCCTGCACCTTTCCCCCCAGGTTCTATATTGGCTGTGATCGCTGTCAGAATTGGTACCACGGGCGCTGTGTGGGCATCCTGCAGAGCGAAGCCAACCACATAGACCTGTATGTGTGTCCACAGTGTCAGTCCACTGAGGATGCCATGACGGTCCTCACGCCACTCACTGACAAAGACTACGAAGGCTTGAAAAGAATACTGCGCTCATTACAGGTACAGCTATTTTGGGCATCTGCCCTGCTATCTGCCCCGCTATTGTGTATCTGTTGTATCAATGCTCACATTGGCACAATAGGTCAATTTTCACTCCCTGTCAGGTGGTGTCCATTCTCTGAATTCTTCTGGCTAACAATCTCTGATTTGTGATTTTTGGTAGACTCACAAAATGGCTTGGCCTTTCCTTGAGCCTGTGGATCCCAATGATGCACCTGATTATTATCGTGTGATCAAGGAACCGATGGGTAAGAGTCCATCAATATGCAGTCAAATCCTCAATTTGTTCACACTCAGTTACAAAGGGATAAATTAACACTGAGGATTTTACTGTGTAAGTTATCATTTGAATGTATCAAAGTGTCAGAACTTTGATTATCTAAAAAAAATATATATATATTTTTTACACATTGCTTGATTAATTGGTCTTAGTCGCACTTAGGACATCATTTTTTTTAAGAAAGATTACTAATATTTCAACCTCATGTCCCTTGTAGACTTTTCCACCATGGATGGTCGATTGCAAACGCGCCATTATCACAAGCTTACAGAGTTTGTGGCAGACGTGACCAAAATCTTCGACAACTGCCGCTATTACAACCCCAACGACTCGCCCTTCTTTCAGTGTGCTGAAGTCCTCGAAGGTTTTTTTGTACAGAAGCTTAAAGGTTTCAAAGCGAGCAGGTAAGGTTAAATGCTCCCTCAGTGTCTCCAGTCGCCACTCTGTTCTTTCATACTTGTATCTTTGTCTGCTAGAAGGTTATGGCTGTGGCCTACTTCTGTTGATTCAGTCAATGGTCAAAATCCAAGGCAACTTCCCATTTAGGCTCCATTTCTAAAAGGTAGAAATGTTCAGTACCTAGGGCTGTCACATTTGTATATGACATTCACATTTTTGTTCTGTAACCTCCAGTCAAACAAGGACTCCCAATAGGAACATTCCTTGTTAGGTGTTAAGGTAAAATGAAGCTACCTTGGTTTTAAGTGATGACCCTCATATGACTTGCACTGAATCTCAGATTTTACATTTATAACCTCCTATCTGTCATTCACATTGTTTGTGACGCATGTTTATAGTAGCTGTGTATGCCTGAGGCATTTTGTTTTAAAGTGTGCTGTAGCAGTAGATTAGGCCTGGTACTATATGCAATCTCTCAGAAGTGCATGTAGCTTGAGGGTTGCTGAGCCTTGCTGAAGTTTGCCGAACTCCACATTATCATAGCTTTCGGCAGAACTTTGACAACAAGTGCCCCCTTGCATTTGTGTCATGTATCACCTTGCATTTGTGCCTGTTCACCTGTGCTGCATGCCTTTTCATTTATGCCATCCCATTCTCTCTTTCTTCCAGATTGTCAGATTCATAAGTCGACCGTTGTAGCTGGAGTCTGAGCTGGATGCTGGGGTCTCTAGTAGTGAAAATCATGGAGGCCTGCTGTTTTTCATGAACAGCATAAAATGTCTGAATATTTAAGACTAGACTAAACAAAACACACACATGCACACACATGCAAATGTGAAACAAAGGAACAAATTGTGAAATTTGAAGTGGTAAGATTCTAGCTATTGGTGACTTCAGGGATGATCACAGAATGGCAGCCATGTTGACATACGTGTACGAAGGAATCGAGGGATATGCTGCATCTCTTTTGATTATTAACTAATTTGTTAATCGAGTAAGCATCGAATAAGCCATTCCAAAAGATGAAAGCTTTGTTTTTGAGAAAGATGCAGTTTTAGCTCTTAATTGTTATTTATTTTTCTAATGTAATTTTCCATTGGACTGGCTATCTTCTTGACCAAATACTATATTTTATCATAGAATATTTAGCAAATAATGTTTTGTGTTTACTTCACTTTGGCCTTTGTCTAGCCTTTATTTTAGGCAGTTCTGTTAATATGGAGGTAATTTTAATACTATAGATGTCACTAGGAGATAACCAACCAATTACTGTGGCAGTTGATCTTTTAAGTCAAAAAAGAAATTGTGTGTGGAAGAAATTATGTATTTGCTATGGACCTCAACTCCACCCTATTCCTCTCTTTAAAACGTTACTTGGGTACATTATATGCAGTAACGTCATTTGTGAAGGATACTCTTCAATAACAATGGCATTCCCTGTACATTACCCCAACATGGCTGCAGTATCCTCACTGACCCCTTCGCATCCATTTTTTGTGTTACCACTTTGTTCATTTGTTATGAGATTCACAGTTTTTGACTGAATACTACATACAATAAATAAATGGGTTCTCAACTGTTCCCTCTCTCCACATTCTGTAGGTCTCATAACAACAAGCTACAGTCTTCTTCAGCCTCTTAGAATGCACCACACATTGCGCAAAACAAAAATGCACTCGCCAAGAACGCGGGTTTAATGAACAGTAAATCTGTGGCGGACTCTGCCTCCTCCTGTGCTTTGGAACTGCTCCTCTCCTTCCATCAACACACACTGCTAAAAGAAGGCTGACAGTCCGACCAGCGCTGCTGCTTCCATGCAAACTGTTAAGCAGTGCTGTCCCCTGGCCAGCTCTGCACCAGGGACATCGTGGGCCTGTTTTATTGGCACTTGGACTGTCATGGGGAGTGTGAATAATAAAGGCATTTCAGAGGAAAGTTTACCTCGGAGAAAAGACTCCTAAAGCTTTCACATTTCCATGTACTTTTTGCTTTTATATGTCATTCACTTCTTTGCCTGTTGAGAAGTACTTAGGCCATTGTTGTGGCCATCATGTCCAACGGAGAAGGCTCATTTCAATACCGAAATACGTTGCTGAGTTTTACTGAGCAGTGTATTGAGGTTTTGTCTGGAATCTGATTTCACAGTGGAACTACCCTGCCCCCCCATTTTTCATCTCATTTCTTTTATCTGAGGCATGAAAGACTATCAAAGTCTTACTAAATGTCTGGACAGAAATAGTCAGTTTTGGTCAAGTTTCTATAGCCTACTGAAAGTAATAAGCTATTACAAATGGTTTGCTCTGCAGTAGTGACGGAAGGATTTAAATAACTGTATTTGAAGGTGTCCTGCCCTGTTTGTAAAAAATTGTCAAATTTTGACTTTTTCTTTTCTTTTTTTGTATTACAGCTGAAGAAATATTGATGTATATGAAACATAATAAATGGGAAAGTCTGCTTTCTTTCTCTTTAATCACCATCTGGAACATGGAGTGTATTAGCTATCAGTTGACCTACATGAATCTTTGAAGAATTTCTTTAGGGAAACATCTTTTTTTCTTACTTTTTAATAAATATATTTATTGAGCAATGCAGAAGTTTCACCAGTACACATCAAAAGTAAAAGAGTATATTTGCACAAATCTTTTGGTGTATACACATTTCCTGTACAGTATTTCCTCCCACTCCCATCCACCACCAATTGATATCTTTAAGTATTAATTTTATATTCTGTGCAGAATTGTTCAGCTTCATGATATCCACTGACAAGTAAGACGCGCGAACGCAGCCCTATCATCATGTCTCTATTTAGACATGACAGTAATGGCAAAATTCTATTAGGTTTCCTTCCCTTTCGCTTTTGGTAACAAGCAATTCTATATGCCTGGAATGAGCATTTTAAATCTCTTTACTGAATACCCATGATGCTCACCAAAGATTTAAATGAGCTAATTAACTAATTATAATGTAATAGTACAGTAAATTCAATGCTGCTTAAATGTTGGACAACTTCATCAACGGTACAGATTATGGGACTGTTTTACAAACTACTTTATAGTAATTATTTCCAGGGCCTTGAACCCCATAGATTTGTCTGCCCGAAAATACTGCATAATTTGGAGCAAATTTCAATGATTCATTGAAACAAAATACTCATTGTACAGTTTGTTTAATGTGGATGAGAATTGAAGATGGTTATTGTAATATAATATTTTTAGGATAACACGTTTTATTTATACTATTTATTTATTTAAATATATTTTCTTAAACAAGCTAGTATGCTCAAGTGTTCTAAATGTTTTGAATAAGAACATCCAGTCCAGTATCCTTCCCCCCAATCTCCCTCTCTCCTGCCACAATCCAGTTAATTTATCACAAAGGCCAATCACAAGCAGTCGTTCAAATAAAACACTGACCCAGAATCAGTTGTTGTAACAATCCACCCCATACCACGCGTTCCGATCTCGCGATGATTCCTCGCCTTCGCCTGACACTTCCTGCGCGTCCAGCGTTGCCAAGTCCGCTTATTATAAGCGACTTTGGGCTTCTTTTCCTGTAAAGTTGCTTGTAAATGTTAGTCGTTGCGGGTTGCGGCTTTTTGGGCTTGTTTCTAAAGTGTAGTTGCTTATTTGGGCTTGTTTCCTAATGTTGTTTAAACAAGTGATTCTCAAACATTTTCAAGTCAAGGACCCCCAAATTAATTTGTATTTGTCTGCGGACCTCCATCTGAAAATTAGTTATGGCAGGGACCCCCATACAAGATTTGTGTTGTTAAAATGTTTTTTTAAATATTCTTTTCTACAAGCTATTTCCGTTCCACAAGCTTGTAGATCGGCTATTTTCAAATGGCCAATGTAATATGTTCTCGCTTCTTTGGAACTTGTTTTCATAGTCCTGGTTGCTTATTTCTCTCTCAAAACCTGTCAACACGGCACTTCCTGTGCATCCTATGATTTTTTGAAAAGCCCAATGAATGGACGGCTTCGGATGCAGCCTTTGAACCGACCAATCAGGACGCGTTGTGGAAGAAATTTAAAGGTCTGTACACTACAGCATTTCCTTCCTCACAACCAAAGACTCTCTCCAAGGGACAGCTTCAGCTTGGTGAGTTCTTGTCGATTATTCCTTTTAACTGTAGAGAAATGTATTGTTCTCCATTTCAGCTCAGAACATTACGTTATTGACTTTAATCAGGTCCAATAATCAATTTGGGCTACGATAAACTAACCTATATCGATAACTTGAAGTTTCACATGGCATGTGGAATTCAATGTAACGTGGTAACGTTACTTGACCTGAGAACACCAAGTGTTGACATAAATATCTTTTATCTTGTGTTTAGAGACGACATTATAAAACCTTTTCACCGTTGAACACGCTGCTTTGGAAATGGCTGAGAACGCTCAACGTCTGAATAAGTTCAAGAACAAGGGGAAGGATACCAATGTGAGTAGCGAATTGAACCTGCAACCGTTGGCTACCATTTATTCGACGTGTTTTGATTAAAAAGACGTTGCTATAGCAGTGTTTTGTTTCAAGTAACTTTGTGAACTCACGTGACGATATTGAATTTGGGTGAAAGTGTTTGACTGTATTCGTGTTGATTTGCAATTTTGCATTACTGTCTAATAATAAAATATTAAATCAAACGTCAAATCCAGGAGCTGAGACGGAGGAGAGTTGAAGTGAACGTTGAACTTCGCAAAGCCAAGAAAGACGACCAGATTTTCAAAAGAAGAAATGTGTCAACTCTCCCAGATGAGGCAACTTCACCTCTTCAAGAGAGAGGCCAAAATTGTCAGGTATCTATTCTATTGATCTTATGAAGACCTATTTTTCTTTTTTACCTGGAACCTTTCCTGGATTCTCAGATAAATGGTTTCAATGAGTAGGCTGTTACAGCACATTGATCTTTGTGACAATTTGCAGCTCACCAGGCAGTGGACAGTTGATGAGATTGTCACTGGAATAAATGGCAATAGCCTTGATGGAAAAGTCCAGGCTACTCAAGCAGCAAGGTAATGTCAAAACACGGAGGTTGCATGCTGTGTAGTCAATTTTTTGTTTTTTTTTGTTTTAAAGAAAAGAACCTGCCCTGATGACTCATTGCAATTCTATGCTTTTCATTTTCCTCCTGAATGTAGGAAGTTGCTGTCACGTGAGCGGCATCCTCCCATTGACTTCATCATCAAAGCTGGTCTGATCCCCAAGTTTGTTGCTTTTCTGGGTCTGGCAGACTCTCCTCCCATCCAGTTTGAAGCTGCCTGGGCTCTGACCAACATCGCCTCCGGGACATCGGAGCAGACAGCTGCTGTCGTGGAGGGAGGAGCCATTCCGGCTTTCATTAACCTTGTCAGCTCCCCCCACCCTCACATCAGTGAGCAGGCTGTCTGGGCCCTTGGAAACATTGCTGGTAATTACTGCAACTGTTTTCTTCTTTTTTTTTTTTTTACCATATCAGTTGAGTTACTGTCAATATTCTCATTTTCTCTCCTTTTTACATAGGCGATGGATCAGCCCTCAGAGACGATGTCATCAAGCATGGAGCTCTGGAACCTCTGCTTAATCTGCTGGCAGTTCCTGAACTTTCTGTGTTTACTGTAAGTAAGCTCTGTACACGTGTGTGTGTGTGTGTGTGTGTGTATATACACGGCCATTCTCAGCTATTTGATAAATGCACAGAATTTGCATCACTGCTTTAATCTATTGCATTGAAGTTTTGAACTCTCACAAAAGAAAAAAAGTCCCATAAATTGCATTAATTCATTCCCCTTGGCTTGCCACTAGATGGCACCCTAACCCAATCCTTGCCACCACACCCAGCAGATATTATACTTAATATTATTGTCTTGATTTCTTTCCAGTCTGGCTACCTGAGAAATGTCACCTGGACGCTGTCAAACCTTTGCCGCAACAAGAACCCCTCCCCACCTGTAGCGGCCATACAGCAGATCCTACCCACTATTGTTCGTCTCCTCCATCATGACGACAAGGAGGTGCTGGCCGATACCTGCTGGGCCTTGTCCTACCTGACTGATGGCTCCAATGACCGCATTGAGATGGTTGTCCAGACTGGTCTCATCCCACGCCTGGTAAAGCTGCTTGGTTCTGGAGAGCTGTCTGTCGTGGTATGTACGAGAACTTCAATTTCTATTTGTGTAGGCCTTGAAAACATGCTTTGATTAAAAAGCATGTCTCTGATGGTGCCATGCTCACCCCATACACCCAGGTTCTTGTATAACCCCCGTCACCTCTCTCCTGTTCTGGCTCCAGACCCCCTCGCTGCGTTCTATCGGCAATATTGTGACCGGTACAGATGAGCAGACTCAGTCGGTGTTGGATGCTGGGGTCTTGCACATGTTCCCCCGGCTCTTGTCCCACCACAAGGCCAACGTCCAGAAGGAGGCGTCATGGACCCTGTCCAACATCACAGCAGGAAGGGACGGCCAAATCCAGGAGGTCATCAATGCAGGCCTAGTCCCTCGCCTGGTTGAAGTACTCAGTAAGGTAAGGAAGTACATTGGTGTTTATTTTTAATTGCTTTCAACCTGGCGTCCTTATTTTGGGTATGTCTACTATAGGTGACATTTTTCACAACATAAAAAAATGGCGCGTCTACAAGCTCGCAGCACATCACGATGCATTTCATTGTGAACCTGAAGTGGTGTTGTCTGTCAAATGCACATGATACACATTTTCCAGAGTCCTTTCGTGTGTGTGTTTACACACACGCTTGATTTGCCCATTATTACATATGTCTCCTAAATGAGGTACATGCAAAATAATACCTGGCAGGCACACCCCAAGTTTTATTGTTCGTAGTTCCTGTCTCTTTAAAATGGCTCTGTTTTATTTATTAATGGTAGATCAGTTTTGCTCATCTTGGACCCCTCTTTTTGCAGGGTGACTACAAGACCCAGAAAGAGGCTGTATGGGCCATTACCAACTTCACCAGTGGGGGCACTGTTGAACAGGTGGTGCACCTTGTTCAGGAAAATGTGCTGGAGCCTCTCCTCAACCTGCTCTCCTCAAAGGACTGTAAAATCGTCCTTGTCATCTTGGACGCCATCACCAATATCTTCCTGGTACGCAGAGTGTCATGACCGAAAGATTGGTGTATTCGTTTTTAGCTCTTCCTTGTGAATTTAGACATTGGTGTCCTTATATACCTGTGCCCTTTGAAGATGGCTGCATTTAGTGCTTACTGCTTATTAAAATGTTGTCTACCCTGGAGGAATTGCAGGAATAACGCGTCTTGTTTATTCCATTAGGCTGGAGAGAAGATTGGTGAATCAGAAAAGCTCTGCCTGATGATTGAAGAATGTGGTGGACTCGACAGGATTGAGTCCCTGCAGTCTCATGAGAACGAGCTGGTCTACAAAGCTTCTCTCAACCTGATCGAGAAATATTTCTCAGGAGAGGTATGTATATCTGGCCTGTTCTGCAATAATTGTATACCGTATACAATAATTGTATAATATTGGTTCTCTTTTGGCTAAAGAATGTTGCAAGTATTTTTCTGCATTAACGAACAAGTAAATGTTTATTTTTCAGGAGGAGGTAGTTGAGTCTGTGGTCCCAGAAACAACAACTGACGGTTATGCATTCCAGATCAGTGACAATCAAAGCACTTTCAATTTCTGAATACCTCTTTTCAACCCTTTTGTATTGTTAAGCAATACTACTGTTTGTCCCTTGTTTATGTGATTCATTCTTTTGTATGTGATTCATTCTTTTGTATGTATTTATGTACAAACTTTTTGGGGGCTTTGTTTTACAATGTGACTGTAAATAAAGGCTTATGACTATGGGCTTCACTTTTCTTTTGGTGTTAAATAAAGCAGGCATTTGATATTGAGAACTCATTGAATTGTTTAATTGGCTGTGAATTAAATGACTGGTTATAATAGGCAATAAAACATGTAAGCATATAATATCTGCATTGTATAAATATCCATATGAGAATCAGGTGTTCACTAAATTCAGCATGAAAAACTTGTCCATGTGATTTTCCTGTGTTAAATAGCTCTATATTCTGAGGAGTCTCTTTAGTAAACCGAATGCATTTTCAGAGTCGGGATACCAATTTTATCCACTCAGGAGCGAGAACTTGCATAGACTACAGGATAAACACTATAAAATTAAGCTGATAAATGGGTACTCTCTCCTGATTGGCTGAAATTTGACAACCCACCTGAGAATGTATTTTCTGAGTGAGAGACATGGAAACCTCTGTTACTGAACAAACACTATAGCAATGATTGCCATCAGAATAGTGCTTTAAACTTTGTTTTAACCCTAAAATATCACTTGCCCTACCGCAAAAGGCTAAGAAAAATATTCAGTATGCTTGTACGGTAAAATCTGCAAGCTCACAACATGTGAGATTGTAAATCTATTTTTGGTGAGATTTTGTGATTGAAAAAGAACGCACAAAGTACAGTGCAATTAATAAGTATAGAGGGTTTAGGTGGTTAAACTGAAGAGAGATTGATAAATTCCAAATATAGTATCTTGCGGCACCCCTGGACTTGCATCACGGCACCCACTTTGAGAAACCGAGGTGTAGCCTATACTGTAGGGGTGTGTGTACAGTATATAGATGTTCCAGGGTGCTATGCAACCTTCAAATCTACATGAAAGTTGTCTCCATATATGATCATGATAGGTTTGTGATGCCCACCATCCACCCGCCCACAAGGCAATATCATGTAAGTAGTGCACAGACCATGCCCCTTGTGAAGTGTACAGGACCAGACCTGGGTTTGAATCTCACACCCGTCTTCTCTCTTTGCCCTTGGTCTTGTGTCTTTACCAATCTATCTGGAAAAAAAAGCATAAACATGCAAGTGAAAATAATGAGAAGCCATTAACATCCTATACATTTTGGATCAAGATGGTAAGAGAAAAAGAAATATTGACGTCAGATGAGTCATTCTTCACTATATTCTATGGGGGGGGGGGGGGGGGGTTGGCATTGTTTGGGTCCACTACAAATAAGCATATTGCATAAACACCTTAGTCCTATGAACATTTCTATCGTGATGGGAGTGGTCTACCGTCTCCTCCAGGATGGCACTGCCCCCATGCACAGGGAAGGGATGCACTAAATGCTTTTATGAAAATACATACCTGCATATATCATGCAGATACGCTATCAGTCACCACCATATCGATGATTGACTCGAACTGAGCATATATCAACAGTAGGACAGACAATTAGTCACAACATTTCGCTGCTTGTAGCTGACTGTATTGCAGTGACAAATAATGGCAAATAAAAACTTGAATTAAGGCGAGGGCGCTCTGACGCAAAATAGACCCTTTGTTCTATAACAATTATCAAAGTAACGAGGGTGTCGCTTCCCAAAAAGAACTGATCTACACGTTAACAATGTTGTTTAGCTTGTAGGTTTGTTCTGTCTGGGAACGCGAACGCGACACTGTCGTACTACGGAGTATAAACGATGCCTTGGCTCTCTTGATGCTGTAGTAGTGCAAGGGTTCCCAAACTTTTCAGGCCGTGCACCCCCCCCCAAAAAAAAAATCATATTTGAACTGGGGACCCACCCAAAATAATCATATTTGAACTGGAGACCCCCCCCCCCCCCCTCCCAAAACAATCATATTTGAACTGCAGGGATACCCCCAAAATAATCATATTTGAACTGGGGACGCCCCCAAAATAATCATATTTGAACTGCATGGGGACCCCACCCTGACAAGCACTTGGAATTGTAGGCATTACATTTAGTTTTACTTGGTTCCACAGATAAGCTTGTAGATCGGCTATTTTCACAATGTTTACCTCTTTCTTAGTAATATTTGACAATTTGGCCAATTTGGTATTAAAAAGGTCTTACAAGTCATTACATTGTAACTTAAGAAATGTGCAGATACCCTGTACACTTTTTTTTTTTTTTTTTTTTAACTTTGGAGTGAGTGAGAAAACAATATTGCACGTTTTTAAAAAAAAACATCTGTGGACCCCCCAAAATCATGTGGGGACCCCCCTGGGGGTCCCAACCCCCAGTTTGGGAACCACTGCTATAGCGAAGCCAGTCAGGGCTGCTCCAACCTCCATACACAGGCACATGAGCAGCACTGAGAGCGAGGACACACACACTCTGTCTGGAGTACAACAAGCCCTTTCTCAAGATGTGAAGGAGGAGAACACTGTGTGCCACCATAAGAAATAAAAACTTTTTTTTTTTTAAATAAATACCTTATGCACAGTTTTTCTTCTTTTTTTTTTGCATTTGTGACTGAGCAAAGTGTGTATCTATCAGCGATTATTATGGCAGTTCTTCTGTCCACATCCGGGCCACATCAATGCCTCCTTGACTCCATTATTGTCTAAAAAACTGGGGGAAGAGGTTGATAAACCTTGTTATTTTTTTAAATGAGATATTTTTGTTTATAGCGCATAACAACAGTTGAGGCTGGAATCAAGATGTCTAATCAAGGGGTTCGGCGGAACGGTCCGGTGAAGCTGCGTTTAACAGGTACGTTTTTTAGCTTAATTTAAATCCCCCTCAAATATGTTTATACCCACACACACACACACAACTAGAGAAGGCTGTTTTCTGTTATTGATGATACTTAATCGCACGTGAACGCTTCGTCGCTCTAAAGGACATTTTTGCGTCATTTTCATCTGAAAAAAGTGTCGACGCGACGCACGTCGACACTTTTTTCACACGAAAGTACGTCGTTTTTTTTTTGCAGCGTGAGCGACGCGCTCGTGCGACGAAGTGTATTATAAAATGAGCATCAAGTCGAGGCTCAGTGTATTTACTGGAATGGATCAGTGTTGCCATGTCGGCTTATTTATAATCGACTTTGGGTTTATTTTTCTGTAAAGTTACTTGTAAAAAAAATGGTAGTTGCTGGTGGTTGTGTTTTTTTGGTCTGGTTTCTAACGTGTACTTGTTTATTTAGAATTGCTTCCACATTTGTATTATTATTATTTAAACCAGTGGTTCTCAAATATTTTCATAAACGTTTTGTGCTCAGGGAGCATTTGTGTTGATAGAATGTTTCAAAAATGTGTTTAATATTTTATTTCCAGAGTTTTTTGAAGATAGCAGATCTCGCGACGCGTTGAGACCTTGTAGATCGGCT
Source organism: Gymnoscopelus braueri (assembly GCF_963280865.1). Taxonomy (NCBI): domain Eukaryota; kingdom Metazoa; phylum Chordata; class Actinopteri; order Myctophiformes; family Myctophidae; genus Gymnoscopelus; species Gymnoscopelus braueri. The sequence goes on along the minus strand of NC_137615.1, from coordinate 36,719,069 downwards.
ATTTTCAAATAGCCGATGCATATATAGTAGGTTTAAAGTGCTCATGAGGCCCAGTTGCTTCTTTTAACCATAATAGGTGCATAATGCATTATTATCTCGTGTTTCTTTCTGCAACGTCGCGTCTCTCTTACAAGTGAGACCTTTCGTTGTTCCCACGCCATTGTTGTTGAAACGCTTAGAATTACGACCCTGGGTACATAAACCATTATATTTGTATGTTCATTTATAATGGTTGCTCTGGGAACTAGTCTGAGCCCTGCATTAACACTCACTGGTCCTGAAATGGCTGTTTATTGTGTTCAATTTGCATTGGCAGTTGTTTGTTGTAACGTTGCTACTAGCCATAGGAAATTAGCCTGTTGTGTGCATATTTCTATGCAAAAAGGCAGTGGCATAAGTGAAATAGAAGCATTCTGAACGATTCTGAATAGTAGTGACTATACTATATAGAGAGCGACAAAGTTGTCTAGCTAACGCTAGCCTAGCGAGACAGCCTCATTCTTCTTTGGCCAGTTGAGATGGACTTTTTGGCTAGTTGAGATGGACTGTCACTGATGGACAGTGACAGATTCTCACAATGTTTCATTTCAAGCCTTGAAATAAATGAGGATGAAATATGCGTTTGGCAAATTTGATTTAGTCTCGGGAAAAAGAGTTGTTATTGTTGGATATTTATTGGGTTCTACATTCCATAAATAACCAGTGGTGGAAGAAGTACTCAGATATTGTACTTAAGTAAAAGTAGCAATACCACAATATAAAAATAATCTATTACAAGTAGTAGGCCTGTGTTCAAAATGTTACTTGAGTGAAAGTACAAAAGTATTGACATCAAAATATGCTAAAAGTACTAAAATGTTTGAAAATAACAGATCTACAAGCTCACAACGCGTTGCCATGCGCTGTGAGCTTGTAGATCGGCTAATTTTAAATAGCCTATGTATAAAATAGGGCTGAAGTGGTTCATATATGTTTTGTAATATTATAATTTATATCTGCAAAGTAACAGGTAACTTAAGTTTTCAAATAATTGTAGTGGAGTAAAAGTACAATATTTTCCTCAGAGATGTTGTGGAGTAAAAGTATTGAAAATTGGAAATACTCCAGTAAAGTAAAAGTACCTCAAAATTGTACTTAAGTAATGTACTTGAGCAAATGTACTTAGTTAATTTACACCACTGTAAATAACTACTGTAGGAAGAGAGATCAAACTTTGATCGGTGTATAGCCTTTCTTGTACTTCTGTAATTGTACCTGCTTGTAAATAAAAAATAAAGTTGATAAAGTTGAACTATCAAGCATTAATGCTGGGGGGCCTCCTGGAACCCCCTCAAGGACATTTGGTGGTCCCTCGACCTCATGTTGACAACCACTGGTCTAGTGCTCACAGGAGGCGGCAACTGCCACTCAGCAGTAATTAATGAATCATAACAGCCTGCTATTCAAGCGAGTTACTGGCATGGATATAGTTGGCTCTTTCACTGTAATTCTTGTAAAACAGTATAACTGGTGGGGAATATTGTAGTAGCAGTGGCAATTCATGCTGGAAAGTGCCCTGTCTGCTTCTGCCAGTAATGAGCATTTCACACCAGTGCTGTCTCATGCACGCACTATACTCTTCACGTTAAGGCTTATGACACATAATTCATAATTTGTTGCAAATGTGAGGTCAGTGTAACAACAGTACTGCAGCTGTGATATGGACTTAGCTTTCTCTTTCCCCTCTCTCTCTATCTGTCTGTCCCTCTGTCTGTGTTGCTTTCTCTTTCTCTGCCTTGGCTCACTTGTTTGGTTTGTACCATTTCAACACAAACAGAGAGACGTTTACATGAGAGGACATTGTTTTGACTGGGAGAGGGGGGATGACAGCTGCCGTGTTTGATGTGCTTCCAGGATCAGGGCAGACGAGAATTCCAGGCCGTTCTATTCACCAGGAAGAGCCAAATGAAATATTTAAGCTAGTGCTGTTTCTGATAGCAATAAGTAGAGGGATGGAGGGAGTTTGGCAGGGAAATTGGGACCCATTTCATATGACAGAAATGCAAGATACAGGCTGGGTAGCTGACTTAGCCAGTGGTTCTCTAACATTTTTATGTTAAGGACCCCTAAATTGATATGTATTTTAACGTGAACACCCATCTTTTTTTCTTCAAATATAGCAGATCTATAAGCTCACAGTGTGTGCATTTTGAGCTTTGAGATCTATTTTTGAATAGCCAAAGTATGAAATAGTTCAAATGGATAAACAGATTTTGATGCTATATTAACCATATTTGCTGGGGACCCCCTGGAACCCCCAAGGATGACTCCAGGGGGTCCCCAGACCCCACTTTGAGAACCAGTAATCTAAGCTGTTTTCCACAGTTGGTGTGTAAATCATGTTTGTGCTCAAGTTCCAACATGACAAGCAAGTTTGTTTTGAGACATTGATTTATATTCCTAAGGAAATTAAATAGTCTGCCATACATGCATGAAGAGATTGTGGACAGACAGGCCAGTTACAGGGTTTCAAAGCCATGTATAGCAGGAGGGCTGCACAGCTTTGAAATTTGCATCCAGCTAATCGTGACTGATCATTGGAGTATCAACACCCTCCTCAAGTCTGTCTGGCTGCTAAAACCTGTGAGAACGCAGAATGATGATCTGTATTGTCGTCTTAGTTCACAAATGACGTCGTCTCTGACTAGAATCACTTGATGGTTTCTGTTCAAGGTTTAAGAATTCTTTATCGTTACATATTATGTACAGGTACATAATAGTAAAAATATTTTGTTCATCATGTTGTATCACTGTTATATCTAAATGGCCGATGCTCATAATTTCCATGCTGTTTTTAATGACTTTTTTGTAACTTGAGTTTTCATGTCGGAAGTCTAGATGAGTCCATTAGTCTTTGAATTAGTCTGTAATTTCAGGTCGAGATGGACTGCAGTAGTCTCCTGGAAGAATGCTAAGAATGCGAGTCCACTGTGGAAAATGGCTAGAGCGGGATCTCTTTATGGTTTTCAGGGAGAGTGACACAATGCAGGTCCCCAGACCTAACGTCATTCCTGCTGGAAAGCCTATAGAAATGAATTTCCACTGAAATACTGTTTGCCCAGCTATTGCTGTGTGGTGTTTGACTTCCTGCCTTTCTGTCTTCTACACATCTGTCTGTTAGTCAGTCAGCTGAACTGAATACATTTTTATGTAGGGGGGTGGGGCGGGGGTGGCTGGGAATTATGTAATGTTGTGCCATGTCATCCATATGCTAGCTTGCTTCTGGCCCATAGTAGAGTGGAACGCAGACCTCTGAGCAGCAGAGGAAGCATAGGAAAGCAGTCTTCTGGTGGTAAAGCCCAAGTGCTCAATTTTAGCTGAAAGCAGGCTCGTATATTCACTGTACACTGTCATTAGGCATTTCTTTGTTCAGCACCAGCAGCTGTATGTGTATACTAGGTCTATTAGATTGTGATGTGGAGAGTAATGGGCCCAGAGAGTGTCATTGCTACATTGTAGCAGCTTGTTGTTATGTGTAGACTAGATGATTTTGACACATTGCTGTTGATGAGTTCGTTTTCTGTAAAGTCCTGAATGATGAGCAGTTACATTCGACCAGTCTGTTTGCACTTGAGGAGCCTCTCCTTTGCTGACAAACCCCCCATATCCATTTGAACCAGATGTTGCAGATGTTTGCCAGCATTTAAACTGGAAAAATATGGCAAGCGAGCCTCTAAAACTAACACTCGGGTGAGAATTGCCCCTTGACTACACAGGACAGGTTTCCATTAAAGTCTACAGCTGATCACCCCTAAATTATGTGACACACAAACAAAGCTAATGGCTTAACACATGATCCAGTGAGTCATAAATTACGCAATTAAGACATGGCTCATTGCTTTATATATTATACGATCAGCCTTAAATTCTGTTACGAAGACATGGCTCATGCCATGATGCTGTGGCCTTTCCAATTGGTCATAAATTCATTGAGACACAGCCGATGCTAAATCACAGAGCCTCAAAAGTTTATTTTTTGATTTGTTCAGCTTATGGTTTGCTCATCTGAATTCTTTGGCCTGATTCAGACTTGAGAAGAGAGCTATCTCAGTGGGATTCCCTCGATTTCCCCGTTAGCATTCCCATCTCTTCCTCACTCACTCTGAGTCACTCCTGTTCTTTCGGACTGTATGCCTCTTCCCCATCAGTCCAAAGAATATTTCACCCCCACCCTTGCTAAGTGAGCTTCCTTTTTGGTTCTGTCTCTATTTCTCTGTCTTTGTCTTTGCCATTCTCTCCTATTTCTCTTTGTCTCTTTATCTCTCTGAATAGTTACAGGTCTTTTGTTCCCCTCTAAGAAAGATCAGCCGCCATTGTAAATGTCATTTGACAACGCTGCAGCAGGTTTCTCTTGCTGAAGAGTCAATGCTGTCATTTTTGATAAAGCGATTGCTAGTGTGCCCGCGCCTTTTCTCTGCTACTTGGAAGATGATGGACTGCTGAATGGACACAGATGCTGTTTCCATGGCCAAACAGACTCATTTTTAAAGACGCGACAACAAGCTGTGGAGGTTAAACATAGGCCCACTCTACAGCCTTGATTGAAATGCTTGGGTCTTTTCTGTTTAGCATGTTCCTCCCTACACACACACACACGCACACGCACACGCACACGCACACACACAGCCTTGCTTGGCCTGTCTTTAGTCTACTGATGAGGGTCTTTCAGTGTGGGATCATGGAAGAAACCCCCACAGCTGGGCAGAGACGGAGGCTGTGGAGGCCCAGAGAGACTTGATGATCAAGAGCGGTTTTAATGTGGTCTGAGCCTGCGCATGGTGCATTCATGTGGCCTCAGTCAGAGCCCTTTTTTTTCTTTACAGAGTGCCTGTATGGAAGTGATTTGGGCTCATCTGGGTGTTCAGACAGGATACATTGTAAATACACAATGATTAGCTACATGTGGGGAACCGTTGACTCTACTTCTTGGTGCACAGACGACGCAACATTTCCACATTCTGCTGCATAGCAAGATGAGAAGGTGAAAACAAACTGATAGCAAAGAGAAAAGTGGGTGGTGGAATTGAAGGGAGGGTTGAAAGAAAGGGCAACATAACGAGCATTATTGCACGTCATTTGTAAATGTTTTCCTTCTTCCCCGCCGAGGGCCTCTCTGATAATTTTGAAATTGTTCCGTCAATGAATTGACTGACTCTGGGCCCGCTCCGCTGTTGGTTCAGCTGCTCTCTTCAACGAGGACAAAGGCTTCTGCGGTCGCTCTGCCCTCAAACCGCTGCCAGCAACAGCTCGCAAGAGACCAGATGTAGCCTAGGGGGAGAGGAAGCGCTCCTCCGATCCGAACACTTGTCTAAATGTCACCCCTGACAGGTGGGGAGCAGAACAGCCCGGTCCAGAACCCCCCCATGCCCTTGTTTCTCCTCCTTTAGAGGTTCCCCTGGAATAACAAAGGGAAGGACTGCAGTCATGTTACTCAGCGGGACTCAAGGTCTCACATGTTGCTCAGACTCTCTGGGCGCTTTAACAATTCAGATACAACTTAATTTTCACATCTTAAGTTTACAGGTGTAAAAGAGATGGTGAAATTCTTTGTTGGACAAGTGCCCATCAATTTGCAGTTTCAAGAAGGGGTAAATAATAGAGAAAGATAGAAACAAGGAAAACAGGTTAGATATGTCAAATATTATGCTGTAAGACGAACAATGTCTAATAAGGTGCATGGATTAAACATATTTTTTTAAAGCGATGAAATAGCAATATAAAATGGCAATAAAATGTGACATCGAATCCTTTGTGCACAGTACCTTGTGCAGGTGAGACCCATTTTGTATTATAACAAGTGTGTCATGTTTGATTAGCGGGTGGCGAGATCGGCTTCTTCCTGCCAAGTTACAGCAGGGAGGATGATTAACTGCTTTTTTTACATGCACTGTCAATAACACTAACTGTGTGCTGCTAACAGACATCGAAAGCCTCTGTGTCTAAATATTCCTCCCGAATTTAGTCCCCTTGAATAGTCACTAGTGCCGCAACAAAGAACATAATCCCGCGCTAGCAACCTGTGAAGACAGACAATTGTGTTTGAGCGCCCCACCAAGCCGGAGGCACTGTGGAGGAATCGGGCATCAGTCTCCACGCTGGTGGGTTAGTACTTTACCTGTGAGCCACCTGGACACACCCATGTTTTTTTTAACGGTTATTTTCATTGCATTCAGACTTTTTAAATAGGGGATAGAGAAAAGACAGGCAGACAGGACGGCCCGTGACAAAGGACACAAATCCCTTTCATGGATGATTCATGGCATGTGTGTCTGTGTTTGGTAGCTCCTTGAGCCACTGGGAAAGCCCTCATCACCATTATGTTTTATCTGTGTGCTAGAGAGGGCATCCAGTGTTAAGCAGATGCTGGACATGAGCAGAGTTGCTCTGAAACCTGCTGTGTGGTCCTGTACATGTACCTCATGGGTCGAGTCGTCCATGCACCACTGGACCCATCCCAGGCTAATCCTATTTTGCGCATGTCATTATGTAGGTGTATGTTCAAAAATAGGCTATTTTCAGAAAATGTTTCACTATTCATTGTACAACGAAGTATTGGACTCAAGTGATTAACACGCAGAGACGCACATCTTAATATTCAAGATGTGTGACTCCCACCTCTAGCTCATCTGCTTGTATATTTCCACTCTTTTCATTTTAATTAATGCGGTCAATCCCGTCTGATGCAAAATTGACTCCAGATTCCTAGACAGTTCTAATTAGTTTGGTGTGATCAGTCACAGTGACTCATATGAGTTTACATCTGGATCGAGTGTCTGCCTGTGACATGCCTGTATTTTAAACCAAGCCTCCTCCCTCGCCTTCCCTTAGTTCGAGCTTGTGCTGGTCGTGTGCCCCTGTTGCAATGTCCACAGACGGTGAGAGAGAGAAAAGACTGCTCTACTCTTGCCTAGGAGAAGTGCTAATCCTCCTGGGTGGCTGGGGAAAAGGCTTCTTCAAAGTCTTGATGTGTTAACCTGGCTGTGGCGGTTAATGCATGGGTCAGAATTGGATTAGAGGACGCCGGCGAGGGGAGGCGAGGGAGGGGTCCTCCAGCAAGTATTGCTTTGGCCTGATCATTCCTCCTTTTCCCTGTCGCCGCCTTTTTGTGTCTGTCCCCTGTTATTTCACACTCATTTCCCCAGTGCTCATTTTGAAGTTAGACACTTCACTCTGGGGTATTCCCCCCCACCTCCCACCCCCGTGGCTGTGCGTGAGTATCCTATGTTGAGTCTGTAGCTGTGTTTGAGTTTACATCCCCTGGGTATTCTTCAGCCACTCTGGTTTGTTTGTTTTGGGGGCAAAGTGGACGTATGCCAAATGTTGTACAGTTTCTGTTGGCTGTGTTGTGTTCACTTTTTTTTCTGTTAAATTCTAATATACCAAGAAGTTGGTCTATCTGACACTTGACTGGAATCTTACTTTTAAAGTGATATTGCATTATTAATGTCCCAAAGCGATATTTAACAAGCTATTTTGTTACATTCTTTCAAAGTCGTTAGCCACTTAAGGCCTATATACTTATTCGTATGTAATAATAAATAAATAATAAACAATATGATTATCTACAAAGCTCATTGTCACTCTTTCTTTCTCCTTTTTATTTAAGTAATAACAACGCTGAACAATTCAGGATTTAAGGGGAAGTGACGTCAGAGAGACGGGAGGGGAGATGAGTTTTGCTGAATTATTTTCCTGTTCACGGTGGAAGGATTGAATGGAAATAAGAATTCTACATTTCTTCATATTGAATATGAGCAAAAACTGTATTTCCCAGGCGAAAGGAGAGTTTTAGCAGTCTCTAGATGAGTTCAGAGAGGCTCACTCCAGTCTCAGGTAGTTGGGGAGATCAATCCTCGTTCTGCCTCGGCCCTCCTCTGGCCTCTGTGTTGTTTAGTCTGACATCAGTGGCCCCCACACACACACACTCCCGACTCTCCCTCCATCAGCTACACAACAGAACCCCCATTCTTCTGTCATTACACTGGACATTGTTCCTCTGAGCCGAGACCTACAGGTGCTGCGGTTTTGGGGGGGTGGGGGTGGTGGTTTAGGGGTAGTCAAGCGGTGCGAGGCCAGCCCCCCCTCTTCTTGTCACATTCCAGTTTTTGATATGTGATCTCAGCCGCAGCATATTTCCCCTTTTTTTTCCTTCTTCTTTAGTGCCGTCTGTGATTGTTGTTTTCTTTCAGCGAGCCGGCGGTGGTGCTCCAGGTGAGTCGGCTCAGCATGTTTGTACAAAAGTCTTATTAGCTCTGCTAGACATCCACACACACCCACAAGAGCTGTTTGGTTTTCCTAGAAATGGGAGGTGCAGGGGAACAGCCCAGAGAGTCCCTCCATCCCAGCCTGATGAAGATAAGTGGAAACCTGAGCTGAATTCTTGGATGTGCTAGCTCGGCTATAAACCTGGCTGGACATGGTTTTGATACAATTAACTCTCTTGCGCTAACCTCCAGCAGATGGGGAGGGAAAGGGTGGGGTGCAGGGGGTTGATTGGTGTGAAAGCCCCAAGATGCCAGCAGCTGACTGCAGACGTCTGTCCGTGCCTCAGCCTGACGTCCAGCCCCTTCGGTCCTCTAGGAGACGGGATCAGAGGGGAGATGTTTATATTCACACTGGATCACGTTTCAAATGGCATCTCCGTCAAACTTGAACAAATACGCACAAGGATTCCTGTAAGAAGGGGGCACTCCGGCTGCATGCGAGCCAAGAGGCATGCAGCCGGCAAACATTTCAACACAGGCTCTTTTTTCTTCTCCTCCTCCCGAATGTTCTGGTTCTCAACGCAGAAAAATCCCAGATATGCCCATAGTAGCCACCCTCAATTGTATTTTCACCCCTGTCTCCCTTGAGTTTGGCCGTTTTGGTGCGCAACTCTCTGCATGATAAGCGTTTGGGTTTGCTGGTCAGTAACGTTCTTATGAAACTCCCCTCCACATCCAGCACTGTGAGTATGGGCCAAATAATGACTGACTGCAGTTGGCTTGATGATTCATGTGTTTGGGCTCACCGGTGGAGGCCACAGAAACTCCCAGCCAGCCAGCCATGTTGAAAATGTTCAGGGATGTGAGCCTAATGTTTACTCTCCCAGTAAAGGCTTACCCTTTCATTATAGGAGAAACACTTTGATGTGCTTGTTTACTGTACTGGGATTATGGCAAACGGTGATGATTTCCACTATCTGACTCAGCAGTGGGATTTCCACAGTTGACTCCACTCTGGAGTGAAATGCAGGAGCTCGTCTTAAGGCATAAAACACATGACTTGGTCTATGTTCGGCCAAAGTATTTGTGTCTCAGCGGTTTGGCAGAACTTGGATTAAGCATTGCAGCAAAGGTCAAAACAAGGGGCCAGTGGCATCTCAATGATGACGCATCAGGACTAGCTCATGTCAGCTATTATTGATGATGACCCCCACCCCAAGAAGTAAGAGTGTGTGTGTGTGTGTGTGTGTGTGTGTGTGTGTGTGTGTGTGTGTGTGTGCGTGTGCGTGTGCGCGTGCACGCGCAGAGGAGTTGTACCAGAAAAAAAAACTAGAGGGTGGCAAAGAAGTTACCACATGGCTAATGAATGCATGGTTGCAGACAAGAAAACATTAGTCTATAACATTTGTGTCGCATGTAGATGAATGGTCGTGGATCTCCAATCTATGGGGGCGGCCGTAGCCGAGTGGGTAGAGAGGCCGCCTGGGAAACAGAAGGTCTCTGGTTTGTGCCCCGGTCTATGTGTCGAAGTGTCCCTGAGCAAGACACTCAACTGCTCCCAGAACACTGTACTAATAGTGCGCACTGTTTTTAATATGTGTCTTATCTGGTAAAGCAAATTATAAGTCTTGCGGCCGAAAAGATCTCAACACATTCTAACATTTTAAATGGGTTAAAGGCCTGGCTGGCTGGCTTGGAGCCGGGCGTGGAATGCAAGTGCGCAGTGGGCCACTTTTGGTAAGCAGGATGGGTAAATGCAGATTACAAATTGTATGCAAACATACAGTGACAAAAAAGGAGGGTATTATTAGTTGTGTTGTTATAATTATTACATTTGCCAAAGAAAATGGTGGAAAATACTGCATAAAATAACCACATTTGAGGTTAAATACAGTTGCTAGGGGCAGGCAATTGCTATCCCCTGGGACCCAAAATGACGCCCCTGATTTTATACTTGCATTGTGTAGTTCGCCTAAAATAGCAGATGCAACACATTGTGAGCGTGTAGATCTGCCATCTTTGATGTGTGACACGGGCACAACTAAGGGCACAGCTACAGTATGTTATTTGTTACTAGTCTTTGTCCCCACTCATGTTCCTCTTAACTTCTAAGCTGTTGAATGACTTTAATATGACGGTTGTTTTAATACTTAGAAGCAGCACAGGGGTCCGGTCAGCTCAACACATCAACGTGCTTGGCTGGGAATGAAGATTAGGAGGAGGGAAGTGGGGTGCAAAATGGTGGTAATGATGTAATGTTGCTCTTAGATGGAGTTGTGAAATCATTCTAAGAAACTGAAACCCTGTGGGAAAAGAAGGTGTGGAGAAAAAAGAAAAAGACTGGTCTGGGGGAGCGTGGATTTTGCACAGCAGCAGAGATTCAGGCAGGGCAATGGCAGTCCTGGACTTCTGTTAAACAGGTTATTGCCCCAACCCCTCTCACTGCAGCTCAGCCCAGGCCTCCACTCTCCTCTGCGCTCCTCCATTACATCAGTGAGACCAGCGAAGCCAAGGAGCTTAGAGGGAAAGCCGTGTGGCTCTCTCCAAACAGCCCAGGTCCCAGCCAACAGCGGTGCGAGCCTGCAGAAGCCCTGCACTCGGCTCTGCTCACTGTTTTGACTTCTCAGCTAAGCAGTGGCAGCAGCAGTGGTCATGGTGCTGTGGAAGACTTTACTCGCCCCGGATGACTCTCTGTTAGGCACATTGTATTGTGCAGAGTGGAAAGAGCGAGTGATGTGCGGTTGCAGGGGTGGCGGAAATGCCGCAAAAGAAAAAAGGTCATTATGGACGGGTTCCCTCTATTAGATGCCGAGAATAGTCTGGGTTGACTCCCTATTATGTAATTATTACAGTATAGCCTGTATCACGAGAGGGAAAAGGTGACGTAAGACGGATGAAATGTTCTCACAGTAAGAATGACGTCAGCCCATTTCCTTTAATGCATGTGTGTGTTCCCATCGCACCTCGACATCTTTTTGCAGTGGTAGGTTCAGCCGCTGAAGCTCACTCACTCGGCTCAATGCAACACTTTTGTATCCATCTTGGATACAAAAGATGCACAAGTGTTGCATTGAGCCGAACTTGTTTTCTCTTGTTTGTTGAGGAAGGACAATTAACATGCGTCTTAGCTTTGAAGGTCACAGTGTTACCAGGCCCAGGCTGGCGCCACCTCACTCTACTAACCACCAACAACTTAATCCATGTGTAAAATGGCACCTGGCCCGACGGGTTCTTTGCACCTCAAGACCCTTCTCAGAGCCAGAGCTCTATCATCACCATAGCACACAGGTGTTGAGTGTGATGTACGGTGATGTATGGCTTTTCTTAGTCACGACTGACATTCGGACCGTGATCCCATTTACGGGTTGACGTCGCAGGGGTCGGAGGGGTGGGCGAAGGTATGTTCCTTGTCTTATCTCTTCCTTTATTCCCAGGTGCCGTGCTTCGCTTTACAGGTCCGTGCACACTGCACAGCGATGTGTGACAGATGCCCCTCCCCTCCCAATTACTTCCTGTTTATTGTTTTGTTGCTCAAGTGCGTAACAGGAGTCCCAGGAGCGTCAATAATATGGCCGTATTTTCACAGGGTCTGTGTTGGGGCTCTTAATAATTACGTTTCACTGCTTTTTTTTCTCTTCAATGCCCAGTTGTTGACAACATGTGTCTTTTCTCCCCTGCTCACTGGCCACATGGGAGACACATATAGGCAGATATACCATGTCTTTGAATGTCTCCATGGTTTAAAAAAAAAAATCCTCTATCACAATTGGCTTAAGGGAGGACCGGCTGGTGGGCCGGTCTGTGGGCGGGCGGACGGACGGGCGGACCATAACCATGTAAGGAGTTCCATGCAGCTACACCCAAATATGGAGTGTGATGTCTAACCTCAATGTGTCGTCATGGCGCCATGGCGCGAACAAATCGCTCAGCTCCATGTATGGGCACAAAAGGGCGCATGCCCATATATGGGCATATACTGATGACATCTAATTCTCGGAAATTACAGGTCTGTTTATAGACATTAGAAGATGTTCCTGACAGTTTCCCACCTTCCCTGATCACTCAGCCACCAGTATCTCCTAATATCTCAATTATGTATCAGATTAACATATTTACATACATGTATGTGGATTTGTAAGACTTTTAGAAAATGTATTTAAAAAGTGCATGCCAACGCTGGAAACTTTCCCCATGCCTACCAATCACTTTGCCCTAACCACATTTCCACAGTCTGCCTTTACCCTGGGAAGACTTGGACAGAGTTGCTGAAATTCTACCCTGCGCCTCCACACTGCTGGGTCTAACTATACAGTCCGGGGCTACACTTGTGGTGTAGCCAGGTCTTTAAAAAGTAAGCCAGTTTTGATACCAGCAGGTCAGAGCTGCGTGTGCTCGTGGAGAGGGTAGTCTGGTCCAACGGCAAATATGTCCTGCCTCAACCCATAAAGCTTTAGGCCCTAGGGGATAGACCGGCATAAACATCAGGGAGACAGGGAGGCTTTTGCTGTACAACCCCTAACGCACTCAGAGTTTATATCAGTCAGAACATGGAAACCGATATGAGCTTTGTGATCATTGACTGTGAACCTGTCTAGATATTGCATAGCATTTGTTATTGCTAAATTGCACCCACCCACCCTAATGTCAATATTCATTAGTTTGTTTTTAACCGTTTCCCGAGGACCTGTCTGTTATTTCTTTCATGCGTCTGCCTGAATGACTACTTTTCACCCTTCCTGGGTGAGGTTGCCATGGAGTTTGTGTCGAAGATTAGCCTTGCTCTAAATGTCTTCTCTGATGAGAGGGCTTGAGGAGCCGGCGTTGGGGCAGACCAACACCTGGCAGATTGCTATGGTAGGAGTCTGCTCCCGGTCAGAAGAGATTGATCATGGCCATAGATAACAAATAAGTCCACCAGCACTGCCATGAGAATAAGCTCATGTCAAACCAAACCCCCCCCCCCCTCTCTCTCTCTCTCGCTCTCTCGTTAGTTGTGTCCCTCCCTTTTAGGGATTTTAAAGTCCCACAGAGAGTGGAAAGGGGAAGAGGAAGCCTTTGTTTACAGAAGAACAATGCTGCGAATGAGAGCGCTCGGCCCTGCGCCCGGAGTCAAAATAGGGCCAGTCAGACAGGCAGGCAGGCAGGGGAAAGGGTGGATGTGGGGGTGGGGGATGCGGGATGGGGGGAGAGAGGCAAGTTCCCTGAAGATGTGTCAGATCGTCTGGTGGGATTGGGCCAGGGCACTGGACTTGGAGAAGCAGGTGGACAGAAAGGAGGTATAGGAGAGGGGGTCAACCAGAGCTCACAAGCCTGGAGAGGATTGTTTAATTTCACACTAGTCACCAATGTGCACGTCCCCCTACACACACACACACACACACACACACACACACTCTCACACACTCTCTCTCTCTTCCTGAGTGTTAATTTTATTCTGAGAGTGTACAAATGGAGCCAAATTGACCTGTAACTCTTAAGAGTGTATGAAACCAAATGGTCCACTTAGTGTGATTCATATACTCTTAATACAAGAGTTAAATTAACATTGAGGATTTTAAGGTGTAGGCATTGAATCCAGACTTTTGACAGGGCTGGGAATGGTAGAGTTTTACTGGGCAGTCTGTATTCCCACACCCCCGCTTCCTCCTTCACGTTCTGGACTCCAGAGGTATGGTTAACCACAGCAGTGTGAACCCCCATTCTCTCCCTACGGCACTCTGGCCTTTCCCATGTTCCTTTGTGGTATCACTGACTGTATGCGTAAGAGAGAGAGATAGAGAGAGAGAGAGAGAGAGTGCACAGTAAAATCTGTATGCGTAAGAGACAGACAGTGCACAGTAAAATCCTCTGTGTTAATTTACTTCACTCTTCGGAATGAAATTAACTGTGTGACTGTTGAGAGTGTTTTCCCCTCTCTCTCCTTCTGCATCAGTTCACAAGAAAAGACGCGGGATCCGGCCAACCCCCCCCCCACTCAAACATTTTGTTTTGACCGGCGATTGTTGCCATGGTGATGTCTTTTGAGCGTGTCACATGACCTCTGGCTCCCCAGGTGTTTGGCTTGAGTCTGATCGGGAGGGCTCATTGATTCCCCCAGCACACTGGGCTTCTTTGTGCGCTGGGCTTCACTGTGAGAACCTCAGCCCTCCACCACAGGTGGAGCATTAACTCTCAACCCCAAGGCCCCTCTCCCTGCCACACAAACCACTTAGATAAGTAGATTTTTATTAAAAGGACTGTGCATTTCAGTTAATTGCTGATGATTATCATAGTGTATTGAAACGATATTTATACAACCCATATTGACTGACATTTCCCCGTTTGCTATTTCGACTTTCGTACGTTCTGAACTCAACTTTGTTGTCACACATCACAGTGTGTAAAAAAAGCAGGTGGAATTCTTTGTCGTACAATCACCATCGTTTTGCGTTTCAAGAAAGGAGGAAAGAATAGAGAAAGAAAGAAAGAAACAGGTAAACAGTGTAAACTTATAAATAAGGTACATGGTTAGAAATGGAATGAGGCAGTTAAAAATAGCAGCAAATATAACTATGTACATGGTTTAAATGAAAATGTCATCAAAATGTGTCAGTTAGAAGCAGATATAATGACAAACGTGATTGTGTATAAAGTGGTAGTGACAGTAATGTTGCCCATTCTTCTCACCACCTGGTGGAATATCTGTATCCTCTTGCCCACGGTCTGGTGTAGGCTTATGTCTCTGAGCAACAGGCGGGAGCTGTTGTGTTGAATTCTGAGCTGTAGTCCATGAGCAGCATTCATACACATCTGTTGTTCCCCTCATCCAGGTGAGAGAGGGCGTGTGAAGAGCCATGTCATTTCA
This sequence comes from Gymnoscopelus braueri, assembly GCF_963280865.1. Lineage (NCBI taxonomy): Eukaryota > Metazoa > Chordata > Actinopteri > Myctophiformes > Myctophidae > Gymnoscopelus > Gymnoscopelus braueri. Next base: position 36,703,982 of record NC_137615.1, on the reverse strand, counting down.
TTCTCAGTGGATCTGATTGACGACATGCAAATTGCCACGGGTCCTGCGAGGCAGGTCGCATGGAACATAATGTAGTCTCATACCAACCTTTAAAGAATTTATTGACAATAGCGGTGAGGGCGACAGCTCTCCACGATACCTTAGGCACCGGCACAATGGTGGACATCCTGAGGCCTGTGGGGACCATAGCCTGGGAGAGGGAAAGGTTGAAAATATCCACAAACACTCCCGCCAGCTGATCCACACATGCTTTGAGGATGCTGTCAGGGATGCTGTCAGGGCCCGCCACCTAACGGGTGTTCACCTGTGTAAAGGCTCTGCATACGTCAGCCTCCGATATGATTAGTGGGCTGGCCTCCTCAGGTGGTGCTGACACTGGCTGATTGGTGTTGATGTTGTTAATCTCCTTGTCTGTGTTTTCTCTGTGAATTCCAATAATGCAATTCACGGACAAGCACGATCATGAGGTGACTGGTCTATGGCGGACATATCAATATGATGTCATTGTTTGGCTGTATAGCAGACAAGGATCGTGTCATGGTCACTGAAGGTAACGGCTGAAAACGAGAAAGAAGGGGTAGTTTTCACATACAGGAATTTTATCCCAGTGACGTCACGGGGTAAACCTTTCAGCACAACTTTGACAATGTCTCAGTCAGAGACACCCTGAAGACTGCTCAATTTTATGGCTCTATTATTTTATGGCTCTATTATTAGCCCTATAAATAAACATTGAACTATAGACATTAGACAATGTTGAAAATCATGATAGTGTCCCTTAAGTAGTAAAAGTCTGGGAAAAGGAAGCACACACATGTCTATGTTGTGTGCGTATATTGGGGGGCTGTAATCTAGGGATGTTGGGGGAGCCATTATGTGTCTCAATACACTAAAGTCAGCCAAGCAGCTACCATGAAAGAGGATCCATACGACACCCCAGCTCCTCATTCCGGCGTGACACCATGTTTAGGCCTGTCACAAATAGTACATAATTGCCTTATCGCAATCATCGCAATTATTTTGCGTAATCGTCATAAAAGTTTCCATGTTGAAACATTTTCTAAAATAGTGGAACTAGCAGATCTACAAACTTACACTTACGTGTTATGAGCTTGTAGATCAGCTATTTGACAGCTAAATTATTAAATATGGCCTATTTTGGCATTATTTTGGCTACATTATTTATTTTGATTATTGGTATTGGTCACTGTCAGTCATTTCTTTGTATATTTAAATTATTTGTCATATCTGCCCTGTGCAATGTTTTAGTTGAGGACTGTTGCGTGAGTTGAGACTGTAGCTGGACAGTAAGTGATGCTACGTCTTTCTGAAGGAGATGTTAGAAGAACTATGCTCTCAAGTGGCTTACAATCGCAAAATTGTACTCGACCTCGATTTCCTTATTCTTCTACGGTATATTCACAATAATAGCACTCAGTACAAAAGTCAGCAGAGTCTTCTGCTCTAAAAGGTTTTTGTCATTTATCAGCGGGAGGGAGGTTTTTCTTTTTCCCTGTACGGACAGGCCAATGATGGAGCAGAGGCACTCTGTCTGTTATCAGCCGCGGCCCGCGCTCTAGCCGTGATGTACGGCAGTTCCACTTGTCATTACTCACGGTGTCGCCGTCACCCATACTTAATTCAACTGATGGTTTACAGGCACTGTAGGCACGGCCTGGTACTGGAAAGAAAAGCTCTGTCTGTCCCTGTCTGTCACATTCCACTCTGAGGCCAACCTTATGCCTGCATTAGAAAGCCACCTCTGAGGCGTCTACTATCTCCAGAGGGTGCATTTGATTGACAGGCAGCACCAATGCCCTGTTTCAGTATTTGCTGTCTTAAATGTCAATACTCGTCACTCCTCGCCTGGCGGGAATATCTCAGCGGGGCCTCATCCTCCCCCCCCCCTCCCCCCCACACATACACACACACACACACCATCAGTGAGCGCTGCAGCTCTTGGCTTTGCGACTGGAATGAGAAACACAGACGACACAGAGGGTCCCTTCTCTCCCTCTCTTTCTCGCCTTGCCTCGATACCACCGTTGCTATGACGACAAGAGGATTTAAGATGAGCCGAGATGCAGTGGAGGTTACGCCATGTTTTTCCGGAGTGTGTATTTGTATATGTGTGCGCATGTGTGTTTTTTTTGTGTGTGTGTGTGAGAGAGAGAGAGAGAAACTGTGTCTCTATCTCCAAAAAAGGGGTGCTGGGAAGGGAGGGGGAGTGGGTGGCCTGGTGAGAAATGTTTGGAAAATGAGTTTGTGCCATGGTGGTTTTAACGACATGTTTATTGTGGGCGCAGGGTGATATTTTCCCTCTGTACAGGAATAATGATGAGCTGGATTCCATTTGCAGTGTCACTTGCATGTTCTTTTTATAGAGCTCAACTCCTCTGTTCTGCTGCCGGCCTTTCTGTCTTTTCCTCCTCCTATCAAACCCCTCACCCCTTATTCGCTTTGGCAAGCCTCTGCATCATTCGCCTGGGCTAGGAATGGCCACTCCCTGAATACGGCATTTTGGTTGTAACGAGACGTGGAAAAGAAATGATGTGATTCTAACCATCTGAAATAAGGGGGTTTTACGTTTCTGCTCTTTCCCAGGATTTAGTAGCGGAGCTTGTGTGTGTGCGGTTACGTATGTGCCTTTCCCTGTTCCATGTTTATGTACCAGGACACTACAGCGAGCGCATATATTTGTCAGCGTCCGAGCTTGAGAAAGCACGTCTGCGGCGGCTAATAAAAAGCAGATTTACGATGCCGCCCTGTAGGTGCAAGCTCACCCGTTTCCGTTTTCTTGGGGAAGGCTCTTGTCATCGGGGCCGCGTTCCCCCACATTCCCCGTAAATTCGGAGGAGCTCCGTGCACTGGCAAGAAAACAGGGGACGGTCACTTGACTTAATGTCATTATACAAAGCCATTGCATCAGGAAGGAAGTCACATAGAGTATATAACATGTACAACATAGACACACTGTATATACAGTATATACTGTATATGTGTGTGTGCCTCTGTGGGGAAACACTGTACTATTTACATCAAGGGTGCGAGCACGACTTGTTTCAACTGAACTTTACGTTGCTGAACTTTCTTACCGGGTGCACGGTCTGGAAAAGTAACTTTACAATAAATCTCTGTAAGAGAATACCAGCACTCACAGGACTGTCCTTCTAAGGCTCTTTTATTTATATATATAAGTTGGCATGGTATACTGCAGAGCAGAAAGCAACGTACGCGTTTCGGCGTCAAGCCTTCATCAGCTCTGCAGTATACCATGCCAACATGTATATATACGTATATAAATAAAAGTGCCTTAAAGGACAGTTCCGTGAGTGCTGGTATTCTCTTATACTGGACTATATAGTACAGTACTTAATGTGGACTGAAATAAAATAAACTAACTTTATCTAATGAGCTTTAAATAATTGTTGTGCCCTGCCTGAAATATTGTAATTTCTCTATCACCAAGCATTGTGTTTGGACACACATCTTTTCCCTCCCGCCTACTCGCCCTTCATTCAGAACCTCTCTCTACTACTGGCTTCATCAAGGAGATATCAGACAGCTAGAGATTTGTTTGACATTTCTGATTTATTTGAGTGCCCAAGCTTGGAGATCTGTCGGAATGCTGGAAGCAAACAGCTGGGAAGCTTAACCAAAACTGAACTGGGTCAGCGGCACCACACATGGCAACACAAACCATCGCTTCCACAAAGCCAGTCACCATTTTGAGAGTTCTAACATATCCTCAAGCTCTTGCAGTCCAGCAACATCAAGGCCCTCAGCCACATCTGTCTGATTACATCAGATTGAAGATGGTTCTCCATATGTTTGGGTACTCGCTCGCAAAGTAGACTTAATGCTCATGTTCCACATGTTAGAGAACTGAAATTGGAAAATCTGCCTTTGGTTTCTGTGTCCTTAACGCTTGGAACAAAAACTACATGGCACCTTCAACTTGAACTCTCCGTTCACTCTTTTGAACTGCCACTGCGGCAGTTCAAAAGACTGATCTCAGAACTTAATTAACCCATTAAGTGAAGCCGATTCAACAAAATGTCTTCTAAATCCTTTTTTGGAAAAAAACGTATGTTCCTATGTCAGTGGTTCTCAAACTTTTTCATGTCAAGGACCCCCAAAATGATATGTATTTGGCCGCGGACCCCCCATCTCACAATATTTGGTTCCAGGGGGTCCCAGAAGCAAAGATCTGAGTTACAAATGTTCACTTTAAAAAATATATATATTCAAAGATTTGCACAAATGTTCAACATTTAAAAAAAATAGCAGATCTACAAGCTCAAAGCGCGGCACGCGGTGCGCTATGCCTATTTTTGAATAGCCAAAGTGTAAAATAATGCTTTTTTTAGCTAAAAAAAAAAATGACACAGATGCGTTCCAGGTCTTAATGGGTTAAATGAAACTTAATTGGAACTGATTTGAATCTCCTATTGTAGATTACAATGTGTTATTTATTTAGTTCATACTTTTCTTATATTCTCTCTTTAAACACTTAAAAAGACCCTATTTTATACTTTGTCATGACACTGTCGTGCGGTGAAAATCCATAAGCAGATCAACAAGCTCACAACGTGTCAGCATGCATTGTGAGCTATTTTATTCAGCTATTTTAGCTTTTTTAAATGCTTAAATATGGACGCCAGGTTAAGTGTTTAATTAATCTTGATTTGTGCGTTTTTCTATTATTAAATCTTACCATTGATAACGTTGATAACGTTGTAAATAAGGTTGTTTCTCGACAAGGCGAAATAAAGATTGATGATGATTGGAGGTGATGATAGAGGTGAAAGAATGTCTACAAGCTGTGAAACAAAGTCGTTATGGTTTGCTTCGACAATCAATCATATGTTTGTTGGGGACAACTATGACATACGAACATAGCCAATATACAGTACATGCTCACAAAGTGTCACGATGCGACACTTTGTGAGCTTGTAGATGGCTGTTTTCGAGAAAAAAAGGGGAAAAAAAGAACGGACATCAGGGTTAATCATTATCATAATCATTACATTAGAAACACTAGTCGTTGTGTTGTCTCAGAGGAACGGGAGCTAACTGTTGCACAGCATACCATGATACTGACATGTCACACTGGCCAAACAAAGGTAGCAGACACCCCTCCCTGCCCCAAGCCACCACTCCTTCTAGAAATAGACTTCCCCTTCAGTCCACTCAGACTGCCCCATGGGGGGGTCATGCTGCAGTGTGTGTGAGACTTTGTGTTGTCTGGCAAGTTCCTTTCAGGCCACCACATTTGTGTGTGTGGGAGAGAGTGTGTGCATGCTTGCATCTGTATGTCTGTCCATCACAACGAGACGCCTTTTCCGACCGCCAAGTTCCCCTTCCTGGTGTCCGATGGTGCTGACATCTGGCCTGGTTGGTCATCTTGAGTACCTTATTTTTGGGGCATGATGTTGTTTTTCTGCGTGGAAATAATTTGACAGCAGCCGGCAATATTGGGTCCAATGAAGTTTTTATGGTAGGTCAGTTCAAGAATATTTCCAGAATGAGCTCCCTCCAATCCATGCAGAATCAGAAATCGGCAACCTGAAGCATTCGCCCTCAAGCTCTCCGGTGCATCACTGTCACTTCTCATAATGACTGTTTGTGTTTTGCTCCAGTGACAAGCAGCAGACCGTTGTCTGACAGTGCTGTCACTGTGTAATGAGGGTTGTGTTCTGATGGTTGGCTTCCAGCGCGTCCTGATTGACGCCCTCGCACTCCACTCCCCCTTCCCCCTGTGCCTCTGTGGTTCTCCGAATCACGAGTGGCCTCCAAGCAGCCATTGTCTCCGCCGTCTGGGCCATTCCGGTGGTTTGGTCTCCGCTTTCTGTTTTTGGGCTGTAATTCTGCCCCTTGTATATTTTCATATGGAGCCTATATAGGCCTAATTGCAGTGTTGGCTTGAGGCTTGTGCATGGACTCGCAGGAGGGTCTGCAGGGCTCCTCGGTCAGTCCACAGGGATTTTATATAGGCTTAGCCTGACTGTCCGTTATGTTTGCCATGTCATCTTCGTACCTCAGTCAGACAGGCAGACGCTTGCCTCATCCTGTAGCTCTTGTTTTCCTGTCGTCTAAATGGTCTATTCCACCATATACATGCTGGGATCACGCTGTAGACTTTTCGTGGTCAAATTCAAGTTGAGCATATTTCTCGCACAGTAAACTCGTTGTGCAGGACAACAAAATAATGATGTACAAACATACGAAGTGCAATGTACACTGTCCCACCCACAAAATACATCATTTATAAACCCTGTCCATAATAACACCTACAATGCCATGCACATACACACATCACACGCACGCACATGGACTTAACTTACCTTACCAAAGGCTAGAAAAATGAAAGTCTGAAGCCTGCTTTTAACCACTTAAGCCCTTCTTCGTTGTATGACAAATAGTTAAAATAGAAAATGTTTTATATTTTTGAAAGATTTTGCCTACGTATAATGACGTGCCCAAAATATGGACGTGAGGGTGAAAGTGGTTAAAGAGAACACAGTTGTAGATCACTCACACAGGTCATTAGGCTGTCTACTGGATGACCTGCGGTACCGGGGAGCAGCGTTCTCTTCACCTCATTAGTTGTTTACTTCCTAATATTTCTTATATTTTTTTGACCAGGGTTACGTCCAGCCCCTTCCCTGGATCCTAACCAAGGTTCATATCCCTCTCTTACGGACATATGGACCTCACATTATAATGTAGGGTCACACACGGGCACGCTCTATCCATCTTGCTGTTAATGGTGCTGAGCGTGTAACTTAAATGGTCTGGTAAATGGTTTGCATTTAAATAGCACCTTTTTTCCAAAGCGCTTTACAATGTAGCTATATTACATCCACTCAGACACACACACACACACACACACACACACACACACACACACACACACACACACACACACCTCAATCAAAGGCAGCGGCAAACAGAAAGGTCTTTAGTTGTGTTTTAAAAGAAATAAGAGTGGCAGCAGACGTGCAGTTTTCTGGAAGTTTGTTCCAGATATGTGGTGCATAAAAACTAAATGCTGCTTCCCCACGTTTTATTTTTGTTTTAGGGACAAAGCAGACCTTTCCCCGATGACCCGAGAGGTCTGGATGGTTCATGGTATCGTACATGATCAGAAATGTATTTTGGCCCTGAACCATTCAAAGCTTCGTAGACCAACAGTAGTATTATGAAATCAATTATTTGACACACAGGGAGCCAGTGTAAGGACTAAGACCTGGAGTGATATGCAGGCGTTGATCTGGGAACCTTCCAATTCCAACACAGCCACTGAACCTCCTAGTGGCTCCTTGTTCTTTTTTGTCAACCTTTTGTGTGCATTTTTAAATTGCTCTTACATTCTCAATATTGTAAAGCAACTTTCTTTATCTACATTCTAAGTTATGTATGAACCGTGCTTTACGAGTAAAGTTTATTATTATTACTTCAGTGGTCACTGGTGTCAAAGAGATTTGAATGGGATATATTGATCCAGAGCCAGGGATGTTGGAGCTAAAAGAGGCCTGCTCCTCGCCATATAAGCTAGTGCCAAGGGCACCAAGCATTATAGAAACAAAAAGAATGCTGTCACCTGTTCCTTAACCACTCTCCACCCTCCCTCACTGCCTACAGTACACACACACACACACACACACACACACACACACACACACACACACACACACACACACACACACACACTGTTCCCTCTGCCTGTTAATAATTAATTAAGATCAGTGGAGTGAGAGTACAGAATGAGGGGTAGAAGACTGTGTATGTGTGTGTGTGTGTGTGTGTGTGTGTGTGTGCGTGTGTGCGTGCGTGCTGAGGAAGAGAGAGCGACTGAGGGAGATGCATACCAGATGTTTGAGTAATGAGGTGGGTTTCACTGGAACGTAACACATTCCCAGGGATGTTTGCGGAAAGAAATTCTTCCGCGTCTGTCGAGCATGCTCTCCCTTCCCATCCACCCCGGGCCTGCACCCCCCACCCCCCCAGAGAGGAATTAGATCCAGTTTTGTCGTCTGTTTTTTCATTCCAAACACCCCCTTCTCTCTCTTTACATGGCGTTCTTCTCATTAAGCCCTCAACCCATTGTCTGAGTAATTCACTGTAAACGCTGTGCGTACGTATGTACTCTTTTCTTTTTTCATACATAATCGTGCCTTTCACGCTACGGCAGGCAAGGCGTCACGTCACTCGTCGGCAACATTGTTTCAACTGAGGCCTAAACTATGGGAGGTTTGGGATATTTCACTGCAAACACAGTGGCACACATATGTACATACATACAACTGAATGGTTGGATGAATAGCAGTGACTGTAGATTCAGCGGTTTAAACGGCAGAACCGCCTCCCCTATGGGTGGGCCTTTGTCTATTTGTATTAGCAAAGCAAAGTCTGAGCACTCTTAACCTGCACGTGAGGGCATTAGGCAAGCTAGCCTCCATAAAGACACAGAGAGAAGAGACGCGCGCAAGCACACACAAAACACAGAGCTTGCCCAGGGCCATGCTAGTTAGACATAAAGATTTCATCCAGGAAAGGTGTGAAATGGACTCACATGGCACCGTGATGGCCCTCCCAACCGCAGCGTCTTTAGGTCAGCCTGCTGTTATTCCACGGTGGCTGGGTGGAGATTGGTCCCCCCGCCATAGTGAGCATGTTGATAGTCATTATATTGGCAGCGGTTTGTGGCTTAATTAGAGCTCCTGAACTCAAATAATCCTGGTTTAAGCCAGACCAACTCGAATTGTATTTTCATACACAAAATTGCATCTCTCGGTGCACATTTAGGCGAACTATTCTCATTTCTTGTAGAGTGTTTTTACAGGGTTACATCTATGCCAGCAGGGAGGAATTATACATCCCCAAGGAGGCAGGGTTAATTTTTGCTTTTGTCAATCGCTGTTTATAGGAAATGGCCTTTGGCAGTGGGTAACTGGGAATCTAAAACCCAGTGTTTTGATAAATTGATGTAAATGCTATAGGCACATTACAAATTCACCCCATCTACTGATGGTTTCGCTAAGACTAACAACGTACTACGGTGCTTTTGCTGAAAAATTAATTAAAAAAAACGAGGCAGACAATGTTTCAGTGAGAGTGACTTAAAGGAGTAGTTCACCCAAAAAATGACTTATTTTCTATCAATTACACACCCCATGAAGCCTTGAATTCATGGATATTTTTTAGTTTTTGTCTGTTTTCAATCTAGTTTTTTGACAGAAAATAAGTCATTTTTTGGGTGAACTACTCCTTTAAGTCTGATTTATACTGGTTGCGTGCTGATGTCACACACCAAAAATAGCACATCTTCAAGCATGTTGCATGTTGTATTAGTAGTTGTAAGCGTGTTGACACCTGCATACAACTAAATATATCTGGTGCTTCAGTGTCTGAGTGTCAGAGGTTTGCTCAGTTTGTGAGCGGACCCCTGTCCATCCACACAGACATAATGACTTCAGACCGACTGACTGACAGAGAAACGGGCATGCAGGCAAGGCAAGCAGGGGTGGAGGATGGTTGTGTTCACTCTGGCAGATACAAAAGTTACAAAGAAACAAATCTACACAGCATCTGTCGCTTTGTAGCTTTGTATCTGAAGTTGAAGCCAGCTCAACTTATTTGTAGCTTTGTAGCAGCTACAAATGTTGGATGTATCTTTGTATCTTCATGTCGCTGGCTTCCATTGAAAATGAATGGTAGATTGTATCTTTGTAGCTGCCAGTGTGTGAACACAGCATAAGTGTCTCTGCCTCATTGCCCCAGCAACCGCCTTCGTGGCCCCCAGAGGGGGATCTGTAGGATCAACTCCTTTCCTCCAGAAACCGTGACAAGGCTGGGAAAAGATTCTATTCTCTCCCTCTGTACAGTATAAAAAAGGTGAAATGTTGTTATGAGCAATAAGAATGCAACTTGAATTGTTTTGTAGCTTGCCGATTCTACGCAGACAATACAATAAAAATGTAAGGTGTGCCGACGAGGCATTAAGGTCGCTTGCCAAAAGAAAGTACATACCGATCAACCAAGCAGCTCGCTGTTAGGCCTGTAAGCCTTCGTTCTCAGCCAACCACTATAGCTGCCTACCACCGCTGTTGTTTATGTGATGTCATGTCATGCAATGTGAATGCAATGCGATCTACGGTGAGAGATGGATGGTGCAATCCATATCTGATGTTAGTCTGTGTTTGTAGAGGCTCCTATAATGAGAACGTCCCCCATCAGTCCTGAACCAAACAATCCCCTTTCAGCAACCTTCAACAGCAAGTATGTGTGAGTGGTGTCTGCACAATTTAAGTAACACCCACCCTTCTCTTATTTCTTTCAGTTCTCTGCGCCAAAAACTTGGTGAAGAAAGACTTCTTTCGTAAGTATCTTGCATTTTTAAATAGTAGTAGTTTCTTTATGGTGGCCCATGCCAGTGCCTTTGAAGTATGCACTGTGAAATACAAATAATTAGAAATGTGGGTTAGTCACGGCCAATGGTGGAAGAAGTACTCAGATCTTTTTACTTATATAAATATACTCTGTTACAAGTAATAGTATTCAAGCTTTCACTTGAGTACAAGTACACAAGTATTAATATTAATTATTATTAATTATCAAAAATATACTTACAATACCAAAGTAGAAGTACTAAAAAATTTAAAAGATATTCAAACAAATATTTGAAAATAACAGATCTACAAGTTGGCGACACAACATGTCGCGATGTGACGCTTTGCGAGCTTGTAGATTGGCTATTTTATAAAATAGAGCTTAATTGGTTGCAATTGATTTTTGTTAATTGCATGTTTTGTAATATTCTCAATCTGCAAAGTAAACGTTTTCAAATAACTGTAGTGAAGTAAAAAGTACAATATTTGCCTTTGAGATGTTCTTGAGTAGAAGTACAAAGTATTGGAGAATGGACATACTCAAGTAAAGTAAAAAAAAACAACTCGATATTGTATTTAAAGGTAGGGTAAGTGATATTTTTGGGTTAAAACAAAAAGTATTTAGTTAAAAGGTTAAAGCACTATATTCTGATAGTAATCATTGCTATAGAGTGTTTGTTCAGTAACAGGAGTCTCCCCGTCTCTCCAGCTCTTTAATAAACAGAAAATACATTTTCTGGTAGGTGTCATTATCTCAGCCAATCAGGAGAAAGTACCAATTTTTCAGCTTCATTTTTATAGTGTTCCAGTTCTAATTTTGCCTGCTCGTTTCTTAGTGTCATCACTTCCAATTTCACTTGTTTAATCTATATCCTGATTGAGTTCTCTATCCTGATTGGATAAAATTGGAAATTAAACTGAAACTGAAACGAAAATGCATTTTCTGTTTTATAAAGAGCTGGAGAGACATGGAGACTCCTTATGTGGACAGGACACTCTATAGTAACGAGCACTATCAGAACATAGACCCATTTTGCAATTATTTGAATAATTGCAAATCACTTACCCTACCTTTAAAGGAGAATTCCGGACAAATTAAGTGTTATCTTTCATGTCTCGTTACTCACCTAGCGACGTAAAAAGTGGCGTTCTTTTTTTCCATATATTACCCTGTCGTCATTTTTTAAACACCCTCCGTTGTTATAATGGGAGCGAGTGGGTTAGTGAAGTTCGTCTATTATAACCAACGCAATGTTATTTTTTTCTCTACTACGATTCATTGTAGAGTCTCATGATAGTCAAACATGCGCTGAAAATTCCTGCGAGCCTGCCGTTAATGGCGAACGATTTAACACTGGTTGCTTGTTTCCAGAATCTGGCAACACGAGTTGCCAGGTTCTGGAAAGAAACAAGCATCCAGTGTTAAATCGTTCGCCATTAACGGCAGGCTCGCAGGAATTTTCAGCGCATGTTTGACTATCATGAGACTCTACAATGAATCGTAGTATAGAAAAAAATAACATTGCGTTGGTTATAATAGACGAACTTCACTAACCCACTCGCTCCCATTATAACAACGGAGGGTGTTTAAAAAATGACGACAGGGGAATATATGGAAAAAAAGAACGCCACTTTTTACGTCGCTAGGTGAGTAACGAGACATGAAAGATAACACTTAATTTGTCCGGAATTCTCCTTTAAGTACATTACTTGAGTAAATGTGCATATTTAATTTCCACCACTGGTTACGCCCCCCCACCCGTGCTGCCAGCTGCCTCTAGCCTTCACCAACACACTGGAACCTCCTTATTAAGCCACAGCACCGGACAGACTTGTGTTACCATTGGATGTGTCCTCTGGGAACTCGCTGGATGAGAATGTTGCCCTCATCAGTCAAAGTCACCAAGTAATATTATCAATATTGTCTGGTGTTTCTTTGGAACCAAATGGACCTGCAAGAGTCCAATTGGTTCTATTTGTACACTCTCAGAGTGTTAAATTAACACTGAGGATTATTTACCGTGTAGATTGGGATCCCAGATATAAAGAATATCGTATCAAATTGGGGTCCTTGAAATAAAAAAGGTTGAGAACCAGTGCTTTTAAAGCAGTGTTCCGCAACCTGGGGTCCAGTCCCCTCTTGGGGGAGGGGCCACCAAAGATCACAGGTGGGGGAGTGAGGCCTATTATGCCCTATTTTGAAATAAATATTCAAATAATATTCAAAAAAAATTCAAAACCTTTAAAAAATAGCAGATCTATTTATAAGAGATCAAGCTCACAGCACATCGCCATGCAACACGTTGTGAGCTTGTTACAGAATATAGTGTCTGTGTGGTGACACATGGGGGGGGTCTCAGCTTATGCTTATGCTTCTACTATGTATAGCAGCACATAGTAGGCCTATTTGATACACTACATTGGGGAGTCATGTGTGCGAATCTCACTCTCTTATCAATATGACGTTTAAGAAGTTGAATATCACAAAGAAAACCATTCTCGGCACATTTAATATCGATATATATATACTGTATATAGTAACGGTTTAACACAGCGTTCTAGCGAGATGCAGCAGCATGGCCTGGCACACAGCCCATATGTCTTAAATGTGTAGCCAATTAGAAGACTTTTCCACTGTCGTTTAGCCTGAGCCAGCCAGTTCATTTTTAACCTGGGAGACTCACTTGGGGTTAGATGTCCACAGTGTTGTGTGTGTGTTTTGGTATGTTTTGGAGTGGCTGTCATGGTGAGTGTGTAAAGGTCCCCCCCCCACTCACTCAGGTGGTTTCTGTGGTGCCCATTCTTCCCATTCCAGCGTTCAGGAGCTGAGCAAATACTCAGGCAAAGAGTGGGTGCAGAGGAACTGCCATAGATACAGTATATAGAAGCAGCCGTCTGAGTTGTGTCTTTGTTTTGTGTGCACACAACGTGGCGTCTGTGTGTGTGAGTGCATGCATGATATCTGTTGATGGCGCTAGTATAAGTGCGCATGCCTCCAATCCAGGCGCAGTACTTGCAACCAGGTGAATGTCGCCCAGCAGGTCCTACCTGTCAGCAGGAAGCTTTTCCACCATAGGGCCGAGTGGGGGCCTGCTAGGGCCACCTTAACCACTTTAACCCTAGCATCCCTATTCTAGGACGAACATTTGGCATAAAATAGCAGATCTACAACTAAGCTCACAACGGTTCACATTACGATGCATTGTGAGCTTGTAGATCAGCTACTTTTGTCAAAGAGATTTGGTGTGTGAAGTGAAATACTAGCGGACCTAGTATACAGCCCTGGGGGACCCCGGTCAACTAAGTATAAAGAGTTTAAGTGGTTAAAACAATAATCCAGTCAGCTAAGTGTGGCCACTGGCAACAAGATGCTAAATACATTTTGAAATGTAAACGTTGCTTTAGACTAGGGTGGAAACTGACACCCAAGTACCGGGGAAGCCCTAGCTAGTCCTGTTTGGCCATGGTACTGAAAAGCACATTAAGTGTTTAAAGGCACCCAGGCATTAGAGACAGCGCAGCTCATCTCCACCTGTCACGCAGCAGCTCGGGTTCACACTGCTATCACATGTTGCCATTCATTCATGGCCTGTCACACACAGTCATTCATCAGTGTTCACGCAAAGCCCCGCATCTCATTGAGAGCCAGAGAAGTCTTTTGTTTGGCCGTCTCAGTAATGATAGATTGACCTGCCTCATTGTCTGAATTAGAGTTTTGTCCCCCCCCCCACCCCTCGTGTTGTGTGGTGGAGCCATGTGTTGTTTATGTTTTGTTGTGATTTCTTTCCCCGCAGGTCTCCCAGATCCCTTCGCTAAGGTGGTGGTGGACGGCTCAGGACAATGCCACTCTACAGACACTGTGAGGAACACACTTGACCCCAAGTGGAACCAACATTACGACCTGTAAGCACACACACACACACACACACACACACACACACACACACACACACACACACACACCTGCCACAACATCCTGACCTGTACCTCCCTCGCCGCCTCGCTCTCCAACATCTGCTCTGAAGGCGGAATGAGCACATTTGTCCTCCTTTTTTTTTTACAAGAATACCTTCCGCCTAACCAAAGACTTGAGCTCAGTGTTGCCGGCAGCCTGCATCCACTCATCTATCAGTGCAACCGCCTTGACTATTTTGAGCTCTTTATGATGTACTTTTCTTTATTTGACTTTGCTAAGAGAGCACACAGAGAAGTGTCTGCAGCCGGGGCCAAAAGGAACCCTTGTTTACACCAGGCCTCTCACTTACTTAGTGACCCAATAATTACATCATTCTATAGACCTAGCAATCACAGGCTAAAAAAAAATCTCCTTTGAGCAGCACTTAATGCATGTTGCATGGGGGGGGGGCAGGTCAGCACGATAGTATTTTCCCCCACGGACAGAAACACGTGCATGTCTTGTTGCCTTTCCCACAGACTGCTTGTCCTGTGAAAGTGACCTGGAAAAAAGGAGTGAAAGTGAGTGTGCACGAGTTGAAAAGCGAGAGTGAAAGTTTCCAGTATTTGCTCGGTGTTTATCCAGCCGTCACGCCCAGCCAACAGAAAGAGGAAGCACATGTCTCCGTTTGTTTGGTTGCTCAGGATACGGGACCCCCCTCTCCCTACATGGCTGTTTAATTAGCTGTTCATGTCACGTTTGACAGGAGAGAAACACACACACACACACACACACACACACACACACACACACACACACACACACAGACACACTCTTCCATACATCCACTGCCCCTCAGAGGCACAGTGTGGAGTGACCTCAGATTGATGGATAGGAGAACATGGACCTGTGGCCGTGTGGAGCTCTCCTCTCCAATCTCTCCCGAGAGCCAGTGAGCTGAGCGGACTGGAGTTTATGTGGAAACTGCAGGAGTGTTTTCTGTGCCAGTGATGAGTTAAACATCACTGTGTGTGTGTGTGTGTGTGTGTGTGTGTGCGTGTGCGTGTGCACTCTCTGGCCAGCGGAAGGACTCTCAGGTGGTGTATTGGAGAGGAGAGAAGTCTTAATTGACTGAGAGCAGCTCTTAGCTGGCTGGCGCACACTTATTAAAATAGTGACTGCAACACCTGGTGTTAACAATACAGCCAACTGCATTTAAAAGGCTGCTGGCAGTGACTCTTTGTTTCCATTTGTTGTGTGTGCTCATGTGAGGGTGGGGAGAGCCAGTATTTGTCTATGTGTGTGTTTGTGTTTGCAAGTGCACCATTGAAACATCAGAGTGTGGTCCAGGCACATCGTTTCAGTGGTCAGTTCAAGCCAGCAGACTGGCTTGTGAACTCTGACCTGTCAGCATTGTTGCAGGAAGTGGCAGACATGCCAAGGATAGCAGACAAAGTCTAGCTGGCAGCCTGCCTGGCTTCTCCTCCTGACGCTGCCTGTTCCAAGTATGTGAAGTACTGCAGGCCTTGGCTTTAACCATTTAAGCCCTATATACTTAATCGTACATCAAATTGCAATAAAAGCAGATCTTTAAGCTCAATGGGACATGGGAGCTTGTAAATGGGTCATTTTTTACACAATGTAAAAATAATTTGAAAATCTTTTAAAATGTTTTGAAGAAAATGAAAGATGTTCATCTGTGTGATGACATGCCCGAAATAGGGACACAGTGGACAGTGGTTCCGAATCTCCCATACATTCTCCATTTGTTTCATAGGGGGTGGCTTGGAAAATTGCTTTAATTAGCATTAAATAAAACACCTGTGATGAGAAGTCTGTTTGCTAATCTCAACCACGGGGTTATCAGATGTGATGTCTCTTGTAGGCTTAATCTTGCATTAAAGTAATACTAGGTAACGTTTTCAACAAAACTAAAGTTAAATTGTATATCTTTTGCGAGTGGCAAAAGTTTCACAACACCCACTCCGTGAATTTCACCCCCGGAAGCCTTTTATTTATATATTTTCTATTGAAAGTGGACTGGGGGGACTTTCCCGGGGAAATGACGTTCCTGGCCAACGTCATGACGTCGTGGCCGACGTCCCCAGGAACTACCGCAACGGTTTCCTGTTTGGCCAGGAACTACCGCGCTATAACAAAAAGGAACCTCACGCTGATGTTAAGATAATGTAGGATTGGAAGATCGAAAAAGAACAGAAAAAGAAAGCACAGCTCATGGTAACTAATGCTCCACTGGCTAAGAGAAACGATCCGTAGATAGTATAAAACAATTAAAAGATCGCTTTTTGAAACGCTTCCGGCTTCCGGTGAAAACGAATGGAATTCTGGGTAATCGAGGATTACGGAAATTGTATGCAGTGACGGTAGTGACCAGCAGAGGTTGCTAAAAATCGTTATTTGGGATTCTGCATTGTATAACTTTAAAGCAAAGATTGGGTTATTAAACAATGTTTTAGCTTCTGGTTTTGTTAGCCTAGCTTAGGTGGCTATAGGGTGAAGTAAGATTTTGTTATGTTATGTTATTGTGTTTTTTATTATTTTGTTGTTTTTATTGTTATTATCAGGAGAGACAATACATGTATGCATAATAGTGCTTCATATTCACCATACAGTCTTTCTGTACAATATTTCACATTGTCTCCCTATTGAGACAGCAGCAACAAAATAATAAGAAAAGTAAAGCGAAACAAAAGACTGACAGAAAATAAAATAAGAAATCAGAAGTAATCAAAGAGAAATATACAAACATGAAAGAACAGAAGAATGTACAATATGTATCCTCACACATACACTGTAACACAATATATATATATTTTGTTGTTGGTTTAATATGGGAACACGTTATAGGATTATGTTGTGGGCATTATGTGTAGTGTTGTATCATGGTGTTCATTTGGTCATTTAGGATGGTATATATGTTTATGTTATGTAACACCATGACTGTGATGTGTCTTCAATTTGATCAGTCCCTTTCCAACGTGATGTAAAATTCATTTCAATATGATTTTGCTGTAAATAAGGAGTAATTCCTTGAATATCCTTTGTCATGAACTGTTCTTCAGATGAACAGAATTCGGGTCATTACATTTGGTTATTGACTAGTTTCCGTTTTTGTTAAGCTAGTTTAGCATGACAACAAGACCGTTCAAATGCAAGCTGTAATGTGCTGTCTCTGGGTGAAACGCCTGTTTTTATGGAGTCCTGTTGGCTACTGTAACTGCCAATCAATATCCATGACGTCCCACCCCATTATACTGTTTTTACAGGAAACACGTGATATGTAGAAGCAAATATCATCATTTCTAGCATGTCACATGGGTCTTTAATAGCGCATTCCATCAGTTAAATACTGTAGCGTAGCCAGTTCCATCGGGTTCTGTGTATTGTGCAAATGCTATATCATGCTGTTGAAACAACACCTTTCTTTGGGTATAGGGTTGTGTTTGATGGCGGAACTGTTGCACTAGACTACACTAATACTTAATTTGAGGATTATCACTGAAATGTGTCAGGTAGATAATGATTGAAAGCGAGGTTCTATGAATTCCGGATGACCGCCAGAGGCAGTGTTTTCAACACCTGGATATCCAGGTGTTGAAAACACTGCCTCTGGCGGTCAGAAGGAATGAAATACAGAAGGAATGAAAACTGGAACAAAACCATTAGCAGCCTTCAGAGTGGTGGAACTCGGTGCATTTTCTGTCATTTTAACCACGTGCTGCACGCTGTGGCCTTGAGAGGAAATATGAGATTGACGGGGACAATGGTGTCTCTTACCGGTATTCTCCGGTTTTACATTTTTAGTGCTTAGGTGCCAAAACCGGGATTCTCCGTGAAATCAATCTTTTTGTTTTTTTTAGTTTAGGGGGGGCTAGCGCAGCTCTGGAATCACCCACGGTGACTCTGAGAAGGAAGGGACAGATGGATCACTGTGCCAAAAAACCTGGCTCCCGTCCGCTCCCATTCTATCTCCTTGCAAAAAAACTCCATATTTCCTTAACTTTTTACAGTGGGGAAAACGAGTAATTTTCGATCCGCGATCACTCCGCCATGGTGACTCGCGTGAGAGATGTTATTGTTCCAGTCGTTAGCCAGGACCATCTGCCATCGTGCACGCATATATTGTTTACAATCGGGTGCTCGTCGTGGGGTCTACAGCTGTAAACAGCGTAGCGTTACAAACGGTGAGATCTCTGGCACTCAACGTCACTTTTTTAATAAAACTCTGGCACCGAATGTGTTAACACAAATGTGATCTACAAATACAATAGGCTTCATTTCAAAAGTCCAGGCGAGTGTTTTTAATCTGCTGCCTTGCACCCTCAACCCCCCGCCACCCCAACCCTTTCTTTTTTCCGTACACATTCCCCGCTGCTCAGCATGTGTGTGATTATTGCCTTTGAGTGTCATTAGAGAAATCTCAGGCAGACTAATGAATTATATTACACAGAGAGAGCATTCCAGATCACCTGGGTTTGATTGCACCGCTTCCCCTCACGTCTGTCCAGCTCATACACCCCCCCCCCCCCACCACCCAGACAGGCATTTGGCATTGACTCAAACTGTCCAGACGCCTTACTCACACCCCATTGTTTCACATCCCTGTCGATTGCAGCGTGATAATTACAGTTGGGATGTGGTCCGCGTGCTCCATGGATGATTAGTTTTACACCGAAGGAGGGGAAACCCACCCAACCACGACGCGCTTCTTCATGGAAGAAAGGAAAGAGAGAGAAATGAGCAAAAGAGAGGAGGGGAAAGACAATTTACTGTAGGAGACAGACCGAGTCAGACGGGGGATAATGTAATGGCTCGGTCGTTAACGTTCGTCTCCTGTCTGTCAGGCTCATCTAGACGTCTCCCCACCAAATCCCTCATCCAGTGACAATGTTTGCACACACGCAATATAACCTGATTGTTGCAGTTAACTCTTATTACGAGAGTAACTTGATTAAGCTGTCTCCACACACAGCAGAAAGAGAAATGTCTGCCTGGATGTTCCCGTTTTCGTCCATACTACGGTTATTGATCGAGCACATCGGTCAGTCTCCTCGTCTGCGCTACAAGTGGCGCCAGTAATTCCCCTACTGTGCTAAGTGCGGTCACATTGTACCCATAGCATTTCTGTCTGTTATTTGAGTGACAAAACTTTCCCACAGTTTATCCAATACTGCAATTACACTAATGAAGATGAAGATGGGAGAGTTGCAAACAAAGCCACAAACATACTGTGTGTAAATGGTAAATGTTTCTTGACTTTCTGTCCCAAAATGTGGACTGGCTTGCTCAGGCGGGGATGTCTTTGGGTCAGATGTCGTCTATAATAAGTTGACCTTTTTTCCACATTATTCTCGTTATGCCATTCTAGGAATAATACATGTTGAGTTTTGGTTATTAGTTTTAATTTACTGGACAGTAGAGAAAAGTGTGCCCACATTTCTCTTTCAGTTTTTTTTTTAAAGCGGTTTGTCACTCGTCTCATTCTGATCTTCATTGTTGTCACCAGAAATTGTGTCAATAATACCATTACATTGATAGTGTCCACTCTCCATCCTCTCTTGCTCTCTCTCGCCCCTCAGGTATATCGGTAAATCGGACTCCATCACCATCAGCGTGTGGAACCACAAGAAGATCCACAAAAAGCAAGGGGCAGGCTTCCTGGGCTGTGTCCGCCTCCTGTCCAACGCCATCAACCGCCTCAAAGACACAGGCTGTAAGGATCCCCATGATTGACCTGTCTGTCTTTCTGGTAGTGTGTGCGCGCACAGTAAAATCCTCAGTGTTAATTAAACTCCAAAGAGTGTACAACTCTTGTACAACTTTTGTACACTCTGATTTTAATTTAACACAAGTATTTTACAGTGTATGCAATTTGTGTTGATGTGAATTTTACAACCCATGGTTTGCCACTGGCTCGATAAAACCTCTGTTACACTGGACTGTTCCAGCCCCAGGTGGACTTATTTGGAAGACATTTCAGACATAAGCTCTACCTT
Organism: Gymnoscopelus braueri; assembly: GCF_963280865.1. Taxonomy (NCBI): domain Eukaryota; kingdom Metazoa; phylum Chordata; class Actinopteri; order Myctophiformes; family Myctophidae; genus Gymnoscopelus; species Gymnoscopelus braueri. The sequence goes on along the minus strand of NC_137615.1, from coordinate 36,683,676 downwards.
TTTTATGCCTCTGCTGGTGCACAGCCGGTGACCAGAAGCATCATGTTTACATACGTACCGGTATGTGTACATACAGTACATATGTCCCAACCTTGTGAACTCGATAGCTCAGGATCGCCTTGAGGAAATTTCATGGCATTTGGCACAAACGTTCACTTGGACTCAAGGATGAACTGATTAGAATTAGGTGGTCAAATGTCAACTCAAGGGCACTGTGACCTCACAAAACACATTCATTAAATTCCATTAAAGTCTTCACTACATAACTATGAGTGTGGACAGACATGGATGTAAACTGCAACTATTGGCAGGCATACAACCGCGATGCTGTATTTTCAGAGAACGTTCCGGTGTGTCACTTGGCTGAGAGGTGAGAGATTTGAACTACCGCTATGCTAATTTCTCTGTCCGGTAGCTTTCGTGAGAAGAATTGGCTGCAGTACAGATGCAGAATGAAGCATGGAGACCTTATACAGTAGTTATCAACAATAATCTTTAAGCTTTTATCTTCAATCCCCTTCTTCTCCCAGCTGCTAGGCTTTTAGTGTGAGGAAAGTCCTACTTGGCCCAGTGAGACAAGCCAGATGCTAATAACGCAGCTTCCCTGTCAGGGCTAAGTGACGGAGGGTGTCTTCCTCCCTAGGCCTGACGGAGTGCAGACCAGGGTGCGAGAGGGTTCACTCACAGACACTCGCACACGCACGCACACACGCAAGAACAGGACGAAACAATCACTGTCACCCTGCGATTGCCATTAAAAGACGCTAATGGGTTCAAATGAGTTGTTAGCTAAGGTATGACATATCCTATCATAGAGAGTGGCCTGTAGTAGTGACTCGTACCTGCCGCCTCACATTCGAGCCAAAAGGAAGAGAATCCCACTGCCTTTTTCCTAGAAGCCGCTGACACTGTTGTTTTCCTGGAGCGGCACAGGAAACCTGAACCCCACTCCACAGCTGTGAGCGGTTTTCTGCTGCATTTCCTTACCCCCCCTGTCTTTCCGCATAGACTGGCAGCACACACACACACACACACACACACACACACACACACACACACACACTCTGCAGTGACTAAGCTCTGCCTATCTCCGTCTGTCGATCTAGACAACCGGCCATTTCACCCAGACATGCATAATTGTATGGCTATTTGAGTGTAAGCACAGATCGGTCTTGTGTTGTGGTCTCTCTCTCTCACTATGGTTTTGTCATTCTTTTTCTTTTCTTTAGCATCTTTGCCAGCTTTTTCCGTCTGCCATCCACAGGCATTGGCCACGATTTGGCATTTGTGTGTATGTATAACTGCATGTATTCAGACATACGTATGTGCAGGTATTCTTTTATAAGCTTGTGTATTGTTATTTTTTCTGTCCATCTGTGTGTGCTTTGCGTTTTTTCCGCGGGCCACTGACCCCGGGCCAGTCTCGTCACAAAACGGTTTCGAGTGTTGTCTTTTTTTCCCCGCTGCCTGTTTAGTCTAGACTGACATCCTGAGCGGATCTGCGCGACAGTCAGACAACAGAGCACAGAACAGATAGTGGCATTTCTCATGTCTGCAGGCAACTTGGTATTCCTGACATATTTTTGCCCCCCCACCCCCCCATCTGTCCCAATCCTCCTCCACAATTCTCTCTCTTTCTTAACTTTTCTCATTCCCAGACTCTGTTGAGAAGACAAAGACTTTCCAGAGTTTGGCAGAGGGGTTCGCGTCCGTGCTCAGACAGAGTGGAATAGTGCTGGCTTTGTACTGACATTTGTCAAATGTTTGACCTCTGACCACTGCTCCCTCTATACCGATCGGCTCAATGAGCTTTCTTTTATTGTGCTTTTTCTTTTTTAACTTCTATGGCCCTGTGGCTGCCTCCTCGCAGAGCCAGAACATCTGTTCTGGTACATCATATATACAGGTCCAGTCGTGGTCTAGAGAGGGAGAGAGAGGAATCGTCTGGCTGATGTAAATGATACAGAGCGATGGGACTTGTCCATAGGGGGGAGAAAAAGAAAAACCCCTCCCAGCACGTGCTGGTTTACATGTGTCTCTCTCAGACACTGATCGATCCAGCTTTCTCTGTCTCTCTCTATCTCTCTCTGCCCTTTCATCTATTGATTTGCCATTCTCTTTCTCTCTCTCTCCCTCTTGACTTCCTTACTTTGCTTCGCTGCTCTCTACGATCACCTCTCTCCTCTTCATCTCTCTCTCTCCCCCCTTTCTTCCTTCGACAGACCAGAGACTGGACTTGAACAAGCTGAGCCCCAGTGACAGTGACACAGTGCGAGGCCAGATAGTTGGTGAGTACAGAGGATGGTTGAAGGGGTTTAATTACTATGTTCTCACTCATTGACTAACGACCCCAAATGGAACTGTGACTAATTATTACCTTTATTTTCGGCATGCAGCACTATGGTACAACGAAAAATAAATTAGGCTTTATACTAGCCACGTTAATACTGACATCCCTGTTTTGGCATGTCATTACATGCAAAAGTTGTAATTCCATAAAAATATATAATGTTTTTTAGCAGGTCTACAAGCTCAGATCGCATTCCCAATGCAACACGTTGGGGGCTTGTAGATTTTTTAAATGGGGCTTCACACAAGCCACACAAATGTTGATACAAATGTTCCCTGGCTACATAACATCACCCAGGAGCCCAGCAACAGTTGGCCAGAAATGTAGCATTGTTTTACATTATGGCCATAGTGTATCACAGTTGTAAAGTAAAATACAATGACTTCAGGAAGAGTAGAATTCAGCTATACCAGACACGCTCCTCAGAAGGAGATTGGCCCCCACAAGGCACCCCACTGACAGCTTCTAGGCCCCGTTCCTGCGATTCATAAAGCTTTATTGCTCTGCACTGTCCTGCCCCATATGATATCTGTGCCCTGTGAGTGTATTGTGCTGTCTAGTAATGTGTGTGTGTGTGTGTGTGTGTGTGTGTGTGTGGGTGTGGGGGGGGGGGGTGTGTGTGTGTGTGTACGTGTGTGTACATCTGTCCACCATGTGTGGATCTAGTGAGCCTGCAGTCCAGGGATCGGATTGGCACAGGCGGACCAGTGGTGGATTGCAGCCGGCTGTTTGACAACGATCTGCCAGACGGGTGAGTTGGATAACCCCCCCCCCCCAACACACACACACACACACAAAACAATGTGCACTGCCCTCCTAGTGCAGAGATAGGCTAAATACATTCTGGAATATATTTGCAATGTGATCAGGCAGAATTCCGCCAACGGAGGTTCTGTTCTGCAGCTGTGTTAAAACCATGTCTCACTGCTCTCTGTGTGTGTGTGTGTGTGTGTGTGTGTGTGTGTGTGTGTGTGTGTGTGTGTGTGTGTGTGTGTGTGTGTGTGTGTGTGTGTGTGTGTGTGTGTGTGGGGGTGTGTCTGTGTGTGTCTGTGTGTGTGTGTCTGTTTTCTGCTGCCAAGGTGGGAAGAGAGGACGACGGCGTCCGGACGAATCCAGTACTTGAACCACATCACACGCACCACACAGTGGGAAAGACCTACCAGGTGAGTGCACATCACATGCACCACGCAGTGGGAGAGGCTTTACAGCCAGTGTTGTGAAGCTGAGACGTGTTCTTGTCGCCTCACTTTGGCACTATGTTGGATAATCTAGCATTATACGTTAGCTAAACTATCATGAAGATGAACTTCACAATACAAGGTGATGTCATAATGCTCTGTCCATTCAGGGTGGGAGTGGGTTGCACCAACTTAGGTGCCCAAAAAAAGAAACACGAGTTCCCTTTACTCTCCGGACTGGAGTCACAGGGCTGGTAAGAGAGGCGACAGTGATGAGGAGGAGGGGGCAGAGAGGAAGAGAGTTTGGCCGCAGCCTTTCTCTTCCCCTCTCTTTCTGTCGCTTGCTCTCTCACTGCTTTCCCTACTGTCCTTATCAGCTGTCTTCCTATTATTATGGTAGTCTCATTCCAGCACATCATCACACAGCTGTGTGTGCGTGCGTCAAATGTTACAGCAAATACACTAGCTGTTGTTCATGAGGTCAGCAGACAAGTGGCTGTTTTGGAACTGGTGTGTCTGTGTACCTTTGACTATAGTCTGAAGGAGCGGTTTAAATGTTTAACTCTCACAAATGATATCACACAGCTTGGATATAAACATAGTCAAATTGTGTTTATATTTGTCAGCCTAGGTCCACAGATTGTTGGTGTGGGGTCTCTCGTCTCTGGGTGGCAGGAATTAACATAAAGGTGGCATTAATGCTAACTTGAAAGTGCAAGGTGTGCTGTTCTGTATCGGAGAAGGCATTGCTATTTGTATACTGTTGGTCTCATAGAAATAGAAAGGTATAGAAGGGACATTTCCATGGGCGGGTTAACGATAACATTAAATAGCTGTACTGTTATTTAAGTTTACCCAGGCTATCTAATAGCTATCATTAAATGACAAGATTTGTTGGCTATAGGATTGAATATGATCTAGATTTTAGAACAGTCTGCGCTATCAGATCGCCCAGCAAAATAGGTTCTGTCAACACAGAATTAGGGCACTGAGCTCTTTGTACTATTTTATGGATGGACCAATGTCAAATTCATGCATAATTGATACATGAGCCAGCAAATCATACAGAGTCAGTCCACAGTGTATTATGTTCAAGGATGAATGTGTGCTATGTGTTATCTTCTATCCTTCCTTCCTTCCTGTCCTCCTTTGCTCTCTTTCTTTCTTTCTTTCTCACACTCTCTCTCTCTCTCTCTCTCTCTCTGTGTATGTCTAGGCCGGCGTCGGAGTACTCCAGCCCCGGCCGCCCCCTGAGCTGCATTGTGGACGAGAACACGCCCATCAGCACGAACGGGGCCACGCCCCCGCCCATTAGCGTCGTGCCGTCCAGTGACCAGCGTGCCCAGGAGAGACGCGTGCGCTCTCAAAGGCACCGCAACTACATGAGCAGAACGCACCTGCACACACCCCCCGACCTGCCGGAGGGTTACGGTGAGTTGCAGTGTGTCGGACACATAATGTGGATAAGCACCTCAATGCATGCAGTTCCTGTTAACACATTGATTGCCAGAGTTATTTCAGATTTTTTGCATTTTATTGCCAGAGATTTTTCATTGAAAAAAAAAAAAGTACTCAGGAGCTGAGATACAAATTGTTTAAGTTTTAAGTTAACAAGGAAGTGGATAGGAGTCTAGATCTTCAACAAATCATATCTCCTTGGTCTTTGGGTCAAAAAAAAAAAAAAAAAAAACGAGATCTTGGCAATCAAGTGATGGATTTTAAAAACGAGTAAAAACGAGTTAACTCGTTCTTGGCAATCAATGTGTTAATACACGTCATATTAATGTCTCTCATTTTGTCAGTCTGTGCTAGCTGTCCACTGATAAACAACACATAATATGCTTTTATTTAGTATTTTAGAACAAAATAAAAGTATATCTCTGCTGTCCAGCAGAAACGGCAAACTCCAAAATGTTCAATTTTCAGGAAATGAAAAAAAGTGGAGTTAGGAGGTTTTGTTCATTATTGATAAGAACAGCTGAATGGACCTCCAAGCTCACAATGAGATTGGAGGTCAAAAGGGGGTGGAGCCTGGAAGTTTGAGGATCCAATGGAGTTAGCTGGTTTTGTCAGAAGCGCTTTTTAATGCTTTTCATTGGTTCAATTTTTTTTTTTACCAACACACAGACGTAAAGGGTGTAAAAATGCAAAAGCGTCAAAATGGAGTTAACTGGTTTCTGCCGGACAGCAACGATATGAAATATTGCAGTATTGAAAGGGACAAAAATGTTTAATGAATAACAAAAGTACGAGTGGTAAGTTTACTGCAACTGACACGCTCCACTTCAGGAACACCGCCAACAACGTGCTGACAGCTAAATGCAAAACATGCTGAGCCCACAACATCAGAGCGCTGTGTGTGTGTCTGTGCTGCCTGTGTCATGATTCTTAGGACCCCCATCCCAGCTCAACAGCGGACTGAGTCACCCAGTTAATCGGTGTCCTGTTTAGACTGACTTAGTTGAATTGATCTAGCAGTTAAAGGCTGGCCATTCACTCCACCCCTTCCCCTCCACATGTCTCCCTCTCTCTGCACACATTCAAGCAGTCAGACATATTCATGTAAACACACACACACACACACACACACACACACACACACACACACACACACACACACACACACACACACACACAGCCTATATCCGTCACACAGCCTGAGGGGAGTTAACACTGGAAATCTTGTTGCGGCTTTTGGAGCCTCGTTTGGAGGACACTATCACAGTCTGTCTGATTAGGAGGCTCCTTGTGGTTTCTCTCTCACTGGCAGCTCCACTCTTTCTCTCTCTCTCACTCTCTCTCTATCAATATTTATTGCTGTTTCTTTCTTTTTTCGATCACAAAATATATATTGTAATATTATTGATATCGGTTTATCTCTCCATTTGGTTATCCAATTCATACCTGATGGGGGTGCCCCAAATACTGTGTATTTTCCCAAAATATCCCCCCCCCCCATTAAAGTTTTTGGGAACCCTGACACCAAGCACGTGCACACATAGACCTGACAACCAGTGCCAGAGCATTTTTGCTGGATTACATCATATCTTTCATAAATCTCACAGAACTGAACTGCAGTCACTCTCTGGTGTAATCTACATGAAACGAAGGCATCGCACTCTACAAACTAGTGATATATACTGATATGTATTACGTATACGTGAAAACGGCATGCACTCGCAGAAATAACGGCACCTAACCCCATATTTTATTCTGATCTCCTGCACATCTCCAAATTTCACGATACAGTAGTATATGATATCTGGTTATGTCCCAGTTCTGTTATTCTGTCTGTGTTTTCTGCTAAATCATCACATTTTTAGACCCTTTGTTCAATGTAAAAGCATAAAGGTCAAAGTGCAATTGTGGTTTTAGTTTTGCTCATCAGTCAAGATGAAGACTACCAGCAATAACCTAAAGCCCTTTTCACTTATGAATTCTGGAAAATGTCTGGGGAATCAGGCCGGGACATTGTCCAGTGTTAGCCTTTCACACATGTAGCACGCAACAGGAGAATGTCTGTTTCACATACTGTATAACTGAAAATACTCTGTTTGATAAGGCGAGGGGCGATGTCTGGGTAGACGCATGCGTTAGCTACTCCCACTTAACAGCGTGAAGGAGATGCGAGGATCAAATACGATCTTTTTCAAATTAATTTCCTTCCACGGAACATGACAGATTGCTCATGCAAATTCACCGGATAATCACTGCGTCCATTCACACATTGAGCTGTTCAATCAGACATTACCTCGACTTAACTCAATGGAGCTGGAAGCATAAAGTCTGTTGCATATCAGGTCCTAGTGAGTCGGACATTTGCGTTCATACATACAGCCCAACCGTTTAAAGTCTGGAAAATGTCCATATTAAAGTGCATGTGTGAAAGGCATTTAAGTAAAGGTTTAGTGTAAAAGCATTTATCCTCCTTTGGTTTTGCCACGACATGTGGAATTTACCATGATGTCATTGCTGGTTTTGTAACATATGTTAGGAGAACATGATTTTGGGTCTCACACCCCAGGTTCTCACACACCTCCTCTGAACAGAGCTTAAGAGTGTCCCAGACACTCTTACATTCATAGAATGTATTTAGTAAAATGTTACGAGGATATTATAGTGTCCCCCTGAACATTTCATATGCACGCTGATTAGTGTACCAAAACCCTTTTATTACACTATGTACACTTTTCTTTATTCTTCTTTTCCTTTCTTCCTAGTACAAATTGATACTCCAATCAGAATCAACAATTCACAAATTCCTTATTTTGAAAAGAAACAAGTGTTGATTGCATTAATATTTAGGTAGACGGAAACGCTTAACAAAATGCTGTTGAGAACAGTTTAAATATCATTATTACCTGAGTTTAAAAGTAGTCAGAGGTGTTTCTTAGTCTGACTTCATCTCTGACGAAATGCAAACAAGATGCACCCCTTCCACCCATTCTAATCATTTAAGGGTTTGGGGACTTCAGCCGAGATATTGTGCCTCGCATACGTATGCATGCATTGTTTGCAATGTCGCATGTATTTTTGTCTCCGGAGGCACAAATGGTCTCATAGAGTCATGGATGTGACAACGCCCGTCAAACAGGATTTTGATTCTCCATAGCATTTTCCTGTAATTGCCTTCACAAATTTGTGGGCATGGCCTATTTAAAAAAAAACATGCCGTATGTCATGAATTCGACATCCAATCATGCCCAAATTGGAATTGCATGTTGAGGGGCCTCTATACAGTGCACCTCCAAAACCCCTTTCACTTCCGCCCATAGTGGGCACCACAAACACACAGTCTGTCGTGCAAACTCAGTTTCCATCCGCAGCTTCCTCGTGTCCTGACGGCTGCACCCCACCACGACTGACACAGGCCTGGGTTGGCAACCGGCCTGGTGGAGATCTGTGCTCCCAAGAGCAAAATGTTCTAGTTTATTTTTCCTTCTCTTTTTTTTAAAGCAATGATAGCATTGATGATGACATTGTGCGAACCTTTGTGTGATACCGGTATGCCTTGGCTTAAAATAAGGCACATCAGCCAGCTCTACGGTATCTCCAGATCATCGAGTACAGTACATGGAGGCACCGAATACATGGAGTGAGTCATGCACTAGTCTGCTGTGGTGGAAGGGGGCTCATGTACTAGAGCCCAACTGATATATCAGTCTAGCTCATATATCAGCCACTTTAAACCTCTGGCTTCTCTATTTTGGGCATGTCATTATAGACGAGAATTTTCGGAAGTTTTTGGATTGGGCTTAAATGGTTAAATAAAAATAGTTCAGTTTGTTTTTATATTTTATCTATGGGAAAAAAATATATTTTTTTATAATTGTTTTTTATAAAATGTTTTTCAGATTGATTAGAAAAAACATTGGTTTTAGGTTTTAGGTGGTTTAGGCTCTTCACAATCAGGAACGGCATCAGACCCAATAATCTGGTCATCGGTTATGTACACGCACGCTAAAACCGGGCAGTAATGTCCACAGAGATGCCAGAGAGAAGAGAGCTCCCTGGCGGGCTGCTCTGTGGAAATATCCATGTCAACCCCTATGATGAATGAGCTCCCCCCATCTCTCCTTCTCAGTCTTCCCATCCACCTTCATCCTTCATCCCTCTTTCCTCCAACCCCACCAATCCATCTGGGAGTCTGGGACCTCCGCTGACAGAACGGTCTGCTTTTATCTCCACCCATGTGTGATCTCTATCTCTCTCTATTACGCACGCAGATGCCACACAAGCTCTGGCCCGACACACACACATACAGTATAAATCAAACCTCATTTCATTTTCCGACGTTGTCGACACAACGTCTTGTGCGCTCCACGTGGGGGTGCGGAGGAGATTTACGCCGCCCAAAATCGCTCTGTTGTGTAACCGTGTGCCTGAATCCTTCCACAGGTTTTAATATCCTTTTGTCTTCACCCCCTACAGAGCAGAGGACTACGCAGCAAGGACAGGTGTACTTTCTCCACACCCAGACGGGCGTTAGTACATGGCACGACCCCAGAGTACCTAGGTATGTCTGTGTATGGCTGCCACCCACAACACTGTATGCATTTCCCCATATTATTCACACTTTTTCGTTATTTTTTAGTTTAGCTTTAAACATATTCCTGTTAATGGTCATTTTCACCTGGAATTTCCCCAGAAAAGTTTGTTTAATGACAAGATATTTAACAGCATCATTCTGACCATGATCTACAGAAGATACAGTCTGGTGCCATGCATGTGTATATCCCCCTCACATCTCTGGTTACTGAAGTCGCCTGGTCCTCTAGTACACTGGTTCTCAACCTGGGGTCCAGGGACAATTTCTTTTTTTAATTAAAAAGGTTGAGAACCAGTCAGTGCTTTAGTATCCCCTAGGAAAGCAGAAGCTGATTACTGGCTTGTGCAACGCTACGAGTTATCTCTCTTGCTAGAGGTCTCTCTGTGCTTAAGAGACCTCTAGACTCTGGTCTCACCACAGGATGCAAGTACAAAAGAACAGGCCTTCCACTCTGTCATACTGGAGACTCAAGGGCCCGGCTCACTCAGGCATGTGAGCGCTATTGACTACCAAACTCCCAGAGGGACATAATGCACATGCACGTTCACACATGCACACAGACACAGCAGTGTGCTGCAAACTAGATCAATAAAACATGAGCGATATCATAATACCTGGGCCAGTCCACCCTCACTCTGTGTCAATATGCAGCGTGATGGATGGTATTTTTATTGCCATGAATACTAGCCACATTGGTCAGGCCACACCTCACTGGGCAGACGGCTCCAGATGAGACTGAGCCGCCAAAGTTCTGAATACTCTGGAGGCTCCTCTGCTCTGCTTTGGCTCTGAACCGGCAGAAGCCGATAAGTGAGCGCCAGCGTAGCGGCGCTACTCCGCTGCAGTGTTCTGAACCTTTTCGGCTCTGTGAACCACTGCCGGAAAAAAGGGCTCCTTGGCAGCGGTAAATAACTCTGATGGGAGGAAAGAAGGGAAAAATAGCATAAAAGTGATTTCTCAGACATGTCAGAAAATCCTCACTCTCCGCCTGAGTCTCCTCTCTCGGCCCTGAGTCACTGCTCTGAATAGTTTTTTATTATAAAGATAGACAGAGAGAAAGAGAAAAATTCTGTCTCTCTTTCTGTTCTGAGTGCCACTATACTGTATCTGACCTGTGTATGTGTGTGTGTGTGTGTGTCACGTCTTTCAGAGATCTCAGCAACGTGAACTGTGAGGAGCTTGGTCCGCTGCCCCCTGGCTGGGAAATCAGAAATACCGCCACTGGCCGGGTCTATTTCGTGGATCACAACAACCGAACCACGCAGTTCACGGACCCGCGGCTCTCCGCCAACCTGCATCTAGTCCTCAAGTGAGTCCGTCTATTGGTTTCCTTCTTTTTTTCTCTTTAACTGAACTAATTGGTGACAAATAGAAATGACACTGAAAGTGTCTGTTATGTGTGTGTTTTCTTTTTTTTTAATGTATCTGCAGTCCAAGCCCCAACGGTTCTCGTGGTGGTGTAGAAAGTCAGAATGTCAGGTAAGGCACAACCACACACACACACACACACACACACACACACACACACACACACACACACACACACACACACACACACACACACACACACACACACACACAAGGAAACATAAACAGACCTTCCCCCTCCAGGGAATGTTTTACAGCAGTGATTTCAAGGACCCCCAGTTTGATATACATCAGGCCATGGATGATACGTTCTTTTTTTCTGGGACCCCAATCTACACTATAAAATCCACAGTGTTCTTTTAAATCTGAGGATCAAGGGTCCATTTGGTTCCTAACTATCAGTTATTTAGTTGGGGACCCCTGGAACTCCCCCCCCCCCCCCCCCCCCCCCCCCCCACTCAGACCCGGACTCCTTGCGGGTCTGAGGACCCCACCGTTGAGTCTTTTACAGCAGGATCCTACGCCAAGGTGTGTTCACCACCTGTGGAGGTTCAACAATCAGAGCTGCATTTCTGCTGAGCAGACACACACACACACACACACACACACACACACACACACACACACACACACACACACACACACACACACACACACACACATTCCCATGCACTCCCCCACAGTTTTCCCTCCACACATGCACACACATTGAAGTTTAAATTCCACAGCCCTGCCTGCAGAGGTTTTGATGGTGAAGGAGTTTTAGCACACAATCCGTCACAAAGCAGGCTTTGGCTGCACATCAGATAGCGGCCTGGAAACCAAGGCTGCCGTGTCTGCGGCCAGGATTTGCTCAGTAAATGAATGAATCGTGTTTGTCTGTGTGTGTTTACGGGTGTTCACATGTGCATGTACTGTGCACGTGTGTGTATACCCACACAAGTCTGTCGGACTTGCCTCTGCACTTTGTGGTGGCTGCCTGTTTATTTTTTTTGCTTGCGCCCCTGTGTGTGTGTGTGTGTGTGTGCATTCTTTGAAAGATTTTCACCTCATGCAGCTGTTCAAATACAGTCATGGCGATGGCCACAGAGGGTCCCGGGCCTCTGTGGAAGGTGGGAGCAGCGTTGTGGGTGCTTCGACGGGCCTCCTTCACCGCCTGACCTCATTCCTCCTCCGCGTGCGGGGAGAGGCGGAGTGCTTCGACGGACGGATGGAGAGAGAGATCGGGTTTCTTTTTTTTCCCCCTGTCCTGACAGATCAAAGAACGTGTTTGAGTACTTTGTACTCATTTTTTTTCTTCTCATCCGTGGTCCTCTGAAAATCTTATAAAAACCCAGCCTGGCACGCCACGTACGTTTTTGTAATGCAGGAATTTTTCTTTTTCGTTTTAAGCCCAATAACGTCCAGATGTGCGAAAATCTCGCACGTAGCGTTTTTCCTGTTCTATAAATACACAGGTTGGATAATTATTACACATCAAAGCCAGGAAGGGAGTGGGGTTTTGGTTATTGATTACTTTATTTCAGAGGAATGATCATATCTGAGTCAGAGAAAGGATGGCGTCTCAGCGGCAAAAGCAAGTCTATACCCATTAGAGTGATGTACAATCCGACCACATACTTTCCTTGCGTATGTGCTCTGAAGTGAGAAACCCCTGACTTTGACATGGATGGAAGAGATCTGTAAAGGTGTGTATGTGTGTGTTAATCTAACACACCTCACAGAGTGTTTGATAGGGGTTTCATTTCGTGCTACTGATAATTCCACTGGTTAGTCCAGGGCTCAGATTCCTTTGCTCAAGTTGAGCAAACTAACTTTCTCCAGTCCTGACATGCAAGTGACCAGGTTTTAAAACCAATCACTGCCACGAGCCCCAGTGATCCATTCTTAAGCCTCTCCCCTTGCATTTGAAAGGCCATTTTCCATTCTCTGAATGAAATGTTGAAACTTGAAACTCCAAGCTGACCAGCGAGCGGCTCCAGTATGAAGCCGCTGGACCATGACTGGAACTGGGACCAGCTTCGGAGCGACGTTCCCGCTCGCGACAAAAACCTCTGGAAAAGAGATCAGTCGCCATGGCTTTCCGTCAAGACATCTGCCTTTTATCAAGGGCAGGGATTTCAGAAGTTTTCACCCCTCACACGGCCGTCATCCCACAAAAATGTTTGATATATATATGTCCGTCAATCTCATGGTTTATTGGCCCCTCTTTATTCGCTAAAGACATTGGATCGGCCAGCCAGAGCACGGTTTTGGTTAGACTCCCCGTGTGGTGTTGCAATATCTTCTGATGAATCCCCCCCCCACCAGTGCAGCTGGTCATGGTCACTGTACAATAGGTAACTGAATCCTTGTCTGTTTTTAAGAGCTGGCTGACCGTCTGTACTCTCGCACGGGAAGTTGCTGTTTCATTTCCACAGAGGATGGCTGTTTTCTTGCATTTAAGCAATGTTGAATTTTATTAGCGAGGATGGTTTGGTAACACTTTATTTACAACAGCCATATCCCAGTGTTATTAGTCTGTGTGTCACATCAACCTATAGCAAAGCATCCTAAGCACGCAATTGTTATGCACTTCCTACCCAAACAGATGACACATCGGAGGCAGAGTTGCATGAAGTGATTATAGTGTACATGAAATGGTTTTCCATGGGTTAGTAAACTGATTTAATATACAGGAGTTACACTGCTGTAGGGCTGGTAAATTAATATTCGAATATCGAATATTCCTTGAATATTGAACTTTTTTTTTTACATTCGAATATAATAATTAATATTCGAATGGCTTCCAATTAGTGTACAAAATATATTTTTTATCGGACCAGAGCAGCGCTTTACTGGTCTTTTTTAGACCAATATTCAAATATTATTTCTGAGGAATGTTAACAGCCCTACACTGCTGTAGAATAAAGTGTTTGTCAAAAGTGATTATTGTATTATTATATTATAATACACGTATCTCTGCAAAGACATAAAACCACAACACTGCGCTCACCAGGGGAATGACTTGGAAAGGGAAGAGAGAGTGAGGGTGTGCGTGCGTGCGTGCGTGCGTGCGTGCGTGCGTGCGTGCGTGCGTGCGTGCGTGCGTGCGTGCGTGCGTGCGTGCGTGCGTGCGTGCGTGCGTGCGTGCGTGCGTGCGTGCGTGCGTGCGTGCGTGCGTGCGTGCGTGTGTGTGCGTGCGTGTATGTGGGCGAGCGAGACAGAGAGGACAGTGCAGGAATGTTTGATTTATGGGTGAAAGTGCATGGAGAGTAATCTCCATGCCTCACCTCTCCCTTCTCCTTCCTTCCCTTCCGCCCTCCGAGCTGTCCTCTGTGTTTGGGTGCTGTCGGGAGGCAGTCCTTCCTGCCTAACCCCCATCTACATATCTTTCCCTCCCTCTGAGTCTAGTCTGCAGGAAATAAAGGGATTGGAGGGCCGGAGTGGCCTGTGGGGGCCCTGTGTCTTTCTGGGATAGGAGGAAGTGGATTAATCTGACGAGAGTGGGCACCTAGAAGAGCCGCCACTTTTGTTGAGAATAAGCTGTCATGGCACGTCGTGGCTGAGAAATAATTCGAGCCATTTGGTGAATACCATAGGAGCAAATTTTACTCTGGTTAATGTGGGAGTTAATTGGCCTGCTTCAGACATGAAAAAGCCATTTGCCTCGTTGAGAATTTAGCGGCTTGATCAAGTTGATATCCGCTGCATGTTTTTAGGGGATTTATAAATCTGGCACGTGGAGACATGTACTTTCACCATGCGAATCCTTCTTAACACTTAGCTTATGCTCATGCTCAAACCCACATGTATGCTCAACAAGAAATAACTGTATTTACCCTGACGCTGATGAAGACCAGAGCAGGTCGCAACATGTAGGTCTTTTTTCATTTTTTCTAGACATGTAAAATAAAGGGCTTTTAACTTTTTTTTCCCTCTACAAAACTACACTATGCCTTGGATTTATTGAAGGAGACTTGCTGTTTATACTCTCACTTCATGGTATAATACCTTATTCCAATCAGCAATTATTCCTTCCATATGTCTTATCTAAATGAACTTTATTGTTGAACTTGAACTCAGGTGGTGGTGTTCTTGTGCTATGGTTGTATTGGTTTGTGAGCTGTATTTCACGGATTCACTGTGTGTTGTGTGACTGCTATCTCCGTTGCTGTCTCTGTTATTGTTGGTGTGAGGGAGCTGTGAATAAGCATTTCATTGTTTCTTGAGAGTCCAGAGTTCAGAGTTTCTTGTCACCGGTCTTTTTTTCCCCTCCATGATAAATGAACCTGAACAACATATGAGCAGTGCACACAGATGCACTGAGTGTGTGTGTGCTCCCAGCAACCTCAGTGTGTCCCACCATCGAGTGGTTTGGTGTTTATAGCCAAGCTCAGAACCGAGTGTGCCTGCAATGCCCCAATGAAGTGCAAAAGGCCAACGTGCAAATGGTGCTAGCTTCATAAAGGGCCTTTTGATTCTTGTGTGTGTGTGTGTTGCGTGCCCCGCTCCCCACCGTACTGTGCCAGCCTCTTCCAACCAGCCCCCCCACCCTCCCATCCCCTCGGTTCAGAAGTTCAGTTTTTCGTCCAGGGGTCTGGGCCAGAGTGGAACTTGTGGCCAAAATGCAAACCTCAGATAATATCCACCGCCTCTTTGATAACTGCGGTTAACTGAGGCTTCTCTGTCCGCCCATCGCAGAGGTGGTCCTTGTAGGATTGACAGAGGCACAAACAATAAATCACAAGCTCCTGAAGATCCATCCCGCTTCTTCATCGTAAACAAACCGGTTTCTTGGTTATACTTTTTGTTCCTGGTTTTATTTTTAAATTTTCAAGATTTTAACAGACGTGAGTTCACGAGCAGGGCTCGAACCCACAATGTTAGTGATGAGGCATTTGGCCAAGAACCCTCGTATCCAGTAGAACGGCTTTGCTCTGCCTTTCTGTAACAGCATAGGACCCTGGCCTGCGAAGCCTCTCTTCTCAAACCCAAACATCCAATTCTGAACAACGGCCTCAGTGACCCTCGGGTTGCCTCAAGTATACAGTACATGATGAGTCAATGGCAACAGAGAATCTATTTGCAGAACTTTTCTTGTCTCTGCCTCAGTCCCACGCACGCACGCACACATACACACACGCCTCCGTTGAGACTGGGAGCCCTGTTTTAGCTGAGCTGTCTGTCTGCGCTAGACTGCCTTGGAGGCCCTGTGCCCAGCCAGGGGTGAGCAGGGCTGGCATGGCACTCACCTACTTGTGAATCTGGCCCCCAGGTTGGTCCCTGTGGCCAGAGGGGGCATGTTAGTGTGTGTGTTAAGGAGGGTGGGGGTAGTAGAGGACATACGCATTTGTTTGTAGAGTCTGTCGGGGCATAGAAGAAGGTTTGACTGCAGGGCCATCATTCTGTTTACAGACAGCATGGCTCCATGGACCTGTCACTCCAGCCCCTCGTCTACTTGATCCCCCCTGCTGTGTGCGCATGTGTCTTTGTGTTTGTGTGCGTTTAATGCTGTGTATTTAATATGTATGCTTGTGTATTTCATATTTGAGTGTGTTTGTGTACAGTGCATTAGCCTGTGTCTGTGTGTGTGTGTGTGTGTGTGTGTGTGTGTGTGTGTGGTTCCTCCGGCGAGACTCCCACCTCCACCTGTGTGTGTCTCTGTGAGGCCAAGGCAGCTGTTTGATTTGATGTGTTTCCCAGATGACCTCAGTGTGTTTACCCGGCATTCTCCACAGTCAGCAGAGAGCACAGACAGAGCTACAGGCCTCACTTTCAGTTTGTTGGCTCGTGGTGTGTTGTTTTACCCGGTGTGCTTGCTTGCTTATTTTTGTGTGTTATGAGTTGGCTGTTTGTCTTTGTTGTTAATTTTTTTCTCTTTCTCTTCTCCTCTTCTCTCTTTTTCCATGTCCATTTCTCCCATTTCTACCCCCCCTTTGCCCTTCTCCACAGCCGTCAGAACCAGTCGAAGGACCAGGCCCAGCAGGTTCTGGTGTCTCCCAGTCAGCTGCCTGAGGAGGCAGAGTGCCTCACGGTGCCCAAGTACAAGAGAGACCTGGTACAGAAGCTCAAGATCCTCCGTCAGGAGTTATCCCAGCAGCAGCCCCAGGCCGGCCATTGCCGTATTGAGGTGTCCCGCGAGGAGATATTTGAGGTGAGGGAAGGAAGGGGGTGAGTGACAGGCTACATGTACCATTTTGACATGTAACCTGTTTGGAAGGAGTTTTAGAAAAATTGATTGGCCAAAATGTGAATGAAAATGTTTCTCTTGCACGCGCGTGCGCACACACACAGCAAAGTCATACACTGCTCAGTCACTTCAAATCTGTTGAATCTTAGACTTGCCCGCATATTGCCAGCGAAGAATAAGGAATGCATGTCTCTCAAACATTCTGTCCTCTCTCGCAGTTCAAGAGTAAGTTTTCACATCCATTAGATACTCCCATAAAGGTCATTGCCTGTGGCAGATTAGCTGTTAGCTATTACACACACACACACACACACACACACACACACACACACACACACACACACACACACACACACACACACACACACACACACACACACACACACACCATTATCTATGATGTGTGATGGTAGTCTGTTCAAAATCGAAAGCAGACCCCCTTGTTTGAAATGCGGATTTTCTCAAGTGCATTTTCTCAGCGGGGGAGTTCTCGGAGTCTAGGAGGTGCCGGGCCTTCATCGCCGCAACAACACCTGCAAACAGACTACATGACCCCTCGTAAAATATGTGATGGAATGTGCTGGAAACAGCCGTGTCTGTTAATCTGAGGGAAGACATTTTTGTTGGCTGATCTCAACACAAAGCAGTGGGGCGGGGGGCCCGAACCAGAGGTAGGGCCATGGCAAGGGGCTAGACATAACTTCATAGCTTCACCAGACCGACCCAGGCATTAAATTATGACTGAATGGGGCAAGTGTTGGCCGGCAAGCTGTCAAAGCTGTCTTCTTGTGTACTTTTCTGCTGCGATAAGGCACTCTTATTTCTTCTCCCTCTCAGCGTATCTGGAGGGCACGGGTGGACCGCTGCTGTCAAAGAGGCCATGTTATTATAGTCTTATGGGTTGTGTTTATTATAACTGCCTCTAATCCACTTTAAATGAGCCTCCCCCTGACACTGGAAGCTGTCTGCACGTGGGCCCAACACTTGACGGAGGCGGTCAGATCCCAGCAGACAGACACGCGAGAGGGGTTGAATGGTTACTTTGCCTTTATCAAAATACAACCTAGTGAAAAGTGTTGTTATGGTACAGAGCGGTTTACACTGCTTCGCACCCTGCAGGTTTTTTATTTGCGATCCATTAAGGATAATCGTTTAGTAAGAGGGGTTGTCTGTTCAGGACAGACGAGGCAAGGCAGCCCAGCTGATGGCTTTGTACATTCCTGCCATGTTTCTCATGAGCCACCATGCAAGGCATCGGACTGTAACAGTGGGCGGGTGCAATGCTGGCTCTGCTCACTCTCTCATGGGACCGCCAGGCCCAAATGTGTCACATGATTTTGGGGACCTCTTATCGGCCCTTTAAGCCCCGATAATTTAGTTTGATAAAGGGCCTTTGCCACAGGGTTACTTTGGCACACATCGATTCTGGGATGCTCAGTTCTACATGACGGGTCACAGGAATGTATGTTCCTTGGCTTCCTCCCCAGAACCGGCATCGCTCACACGCACTTTAGCCAGTAGATAGATGCCTGCTTCTCTCTCTCTGTGTTTCTCCCTGGCCAGCGGCCATAGAGACTGTATATACCAGATGGTCCCTCTTGAGTAGTTTTTGGAGAGCTAACCGTTACTGTCACCAACTGTCCGCTTGTCCCTGTGCTGTGTCTGTAATACGCGCATGTTTCTGATGCAGGAGTCGTATCGTCAAGTGATGAAGATGAGGCCGAAGGACCTGTGGAAGAGACTGATGGTGAAGTTCAGAGGAGAAGAGGGGCTCGACTACGGTGGAGTGGCTAGGTAAGAAATCGTATAAGACACTCACTGTTATGTAAATGTTACATTGCGGTCTGCCCCCTTGTGGCAGACCTCACAGCCTGCTAAATGTGTTTCCTTGTTTTAGAGGGAATACATTTGTTTTGCCAAAGTCTCTTCATACATTTTCCATGATGACAGAGGATTACAATGCAGTGGACATATAATTGATGTCTGACTTGTCTTTTCTCACCATATATGTTCTCTACCCCCTGTCCGCGTCTATGCAGGGAGTGGTTGTATCTTCTGTCCCACGAGATGCTAAACCCGTACTACGGCCTGTTCCAGTACTCCCGTGACGACATCTACACCCTGCAGATAAACCCTGACTCCGCCGTCAATCCGGTGAGTCTGAGACAGAACTGACAGACTGACTGACCACAACACAGAAGACCCACTCTCCAGACAAACAGAATGCACGCACACACACATACACACATCCTCCCTGAATGCCGTCACTGTCAAGAGAGATCATGCAAACATTTGGTTGGTTCATCGGCTGTTATCTTCTACAGCTTTGCCCCTCCCTGTTTATTTGGCCTCGCGTCCCCCCTCTGTTCTCAACCACCGTTCTCAGGCCAGCAAAGATACTCTTCTGGACACACTTCCCCCCGATGAGTGAAGCAATGGATTTAACTGTTCTGTTGAGACTCTCATGATAGATTATTCACTGACTTTTTATCCTTTAGGATTTCTCAATCGGTCAAAAGACAAATGGTTGAGATTCTGATGTCCTCTACTTGAGTAGTAAGCGGAGACTTGAGACAGACATACAGACAGATATTGTAACAATCTTGCAGAGGGCCAAATGTCAGCTCGACACACTCAAACCCAGTCTTGAGCAATCAAATACATGGAATTTGTTCAGAAAACATGAATGCACGAGTTCCCTAAAGGATGGAATTGTTTTCAGATGTATGTCTTTAAAAAAGAAAAAGAACATGTGCAGTGTTCTTCCAGAAACTAACACGTTTGTTGTCTCTCTGGTAGGAACACTTGTCTTATTTCCACTTTGTGGGCCGTATCATGGGCATGGCGGTGTTCCACGGACACTACATTGATGGCGGCTTCACCCTGCCCTTCTACAAGCAGCTGCTGGGCAAACCCATCACCCTGGACGACATGGAGTCTGTTGACCCAGACCTGCACAACAGCCTCGTCTGGATACTGTACGTAGCATGTGGAGCAGATTGAAAAGGGCAGATGTGCCAATGTGGACGACAAACCCATTTGCATGTTTTCTGTGGAGGCATTTTTACCTCTTTGGGTACGCTCTACATGCCGATAGTAGGGACTGCTATAGAGTTGGTTGTTCAATAACAGGGGTCTTTCCAGCTCTTTAGTAAACAGAAATACATTTTCAGGTCAGGATACCATTTGTATACAATCAGGAGAGAGAACCCCACAACCATAATTTATCAGTGTCAATTTATAGTGTTCCAGTTCCAATTGTCTGTGTTTTTGTTTTTGTTTCATCACTTCTAATTTCACTACTTTATCCTTTATCCTTTGAATTCTCTCTCCTGATTGGATACAACTTGTATCCCGACCTGAAAATGTACAAAGAGCTGGAGAGTTAAGATAGTTTAAGCCACAAGGAAATTGTTACAATTATACATACATTTTAACAACCTCTAGCTCAAATGAGAGAATGACAGTGCCACCTAGAGACTTTACCTAGGTCTTACAGCAGGCATTATAAAATTATTATAAATACATTGTTAATGTTTTATTTTTCTGCTTATTTCAGTATTACTGTCCAAAAGTTTTCAAGTTAAAGCTGCACTCATGTCCTACCATGAGCTCGGGTACCCCGCACAACTGCTGACATTTTTACCACTGAGCCATTAGAGCATGTCTGCTTTCTCTGGGGAGAAACCACTTGTCAACCAGTAGTTGACAAGTGCAGATTGGTAGCTTTAACTACATGACACCTGACAGCCAGAGTCCTGCAATGATGTATGTCCTTCCATGTGCGTCTCAGGGACAACGACATCACGGGCGTGCTGGACCACACCTTCTGCGTGGAGCACAATGCGTACGGCGAGATCATCCAGCACGAGCTCAAGCCCAACGGCAAGAGCATCCAAGTCAACCAGGACACCAAGAAGGAGTATGTGCGGCTGTACGTCAACTGGCGCTTCCTGCGGGGCATCGAGGCCCAGTTCCTGGCCTTGCAGAAGGGCTTCAATGAGGTCATCCCCCAGCACCTCCTCAAGGCTTTTGACGAGAAGGAGCTTGAGGTACTCTTCCACACCGCAACTCCAGCATACCTACCATGACTTTATGCAATATGTGATGACATTAAAGTTTGCCTATAATGACATGCACAAAATAGGGATGCCAGGGTTTAGGTGGTTAAATGGGGAAAAAACAAATGCTACCCAAATGTCATACGTTGCATTTCAAATGGCTACACTTTTCGAGTGTGGCGGAGTGGAGGTCATGTGATGTATGTCCTGAACTGCGTTCCAAGGACATGGCACACTAATTGGGCCACTAAGACGCAGCCTGCAGTATATGGCCTTATAATCCATTATGTCTGAATACATTTGGAATTGGCGTTTTTAAAATGCCTCCCTCTTCTCCCCTTGCAGCTGATCGTGTGCGGGCTTGGTAAAATAGACATCAAAGACTGGAGGTCCAACACGCGGCTTAAGCACTGCACCGCCGACAGCAACATCGTCAAGTGGTTCTGGAAGGCGGTGGAGTCGTACGACGAGGAGCGCAGAGCCCGCCTCCTGCAGTTTGTCACCGGCTCGTCCAGGGTCCCCCTTCAAGGCTTCAAGGCACTGCAAGGTATAGTGTGATTCACAGGCCTGTAAGCCCCAACTGTCCGCCATCTGAGAGGTTAACCCATTGAGACCTGAAGCCGATTCTACGTGTCTCCTAAATCTCAACAGTTTTCTGAAAAACGTATGTTTCTATATCAGTGGTGCTCAATCTTTTTCATGTCAAGGACCCCCAAAATGGTATGTATTTGGCCGCGGACCCCCATCAAAATATTTTGTTCCAGGGACCCCCCAGAAGCAAAGATTTGAGTTAAAAATGTTCGCTTTAAAAATATATATATTCAAAGATTTGCACACATTTTCACGATTTTTCAAAAATAGCAGATCTACAAGCTCGTAGCGCGGCACTCGGTGCCGCGCTATGAGCTTGTATATCTGCTATTTTTGAATAGCCCAAAGTGTAAAATAATGCTTTTTAGCTCAAATCTAAAAATGACACAGTTCCAGGTCTTAATAAGCAGTGATCCCCCTCAAGGACCACTGGTGGTCCCATGTAGGCCTACACATATTTTATAAATGGTGCATTCGTATAGCGCCTTAACATTAGCATCTCATGGGAACAGTCACATGACTATTTAACTGTTAAGGAGGGTGATGTGTTTATTTAATTTATGTACATTGTTTTGCTCAGCAATATATCTGTATTCCAGTGGAAACACAGCTTATGACAGATAAAGACAAATATTGCGCTGCATTAAAGGAGCTATACTTACCTATCCTATAAAGAGCTGTCTGGCCCCTACTACACTGTGGGAGGTGAGGTGGAGCACTCACTTTTTCCATTTCCCACACTGATCATCCCTCTCCTGAAAGCGGTGCTCTCCCCTATTCAGTAGCTCTGTTGGCACAACGGGCGGCGGGGGGGGGCTGCTTGTTCTATTCAATCAAATATCTTCACAAGATTCTGTGCTCCTCTTTGTGCGTCAGTGTCACTGTGTTTTTTCTGGCCCGGGCTGAACCCTGAGTCAGAGCAGAGTCCAGTGGTTCAGTGGGTCCATCCTGGCAGACACCACTGCCCAGAGAAAGAGAGCGAGAGAGAGAGAGACATGCAGAGCACACTGTGATCCACTGCTCTTCCTGTTTGACAGTCAGGCAACTCACCCACCATCCAGCAGCCATAGGGGTCAAACACAACATAAATTAACTTGGCGCACTCACAGTAGCTACACCTGAGACCACACGTAAAAGTGTTGCTTAGAGGCTCGACTTTACAAGCTTGCAAGCTTTGCAGTAGAACATTTTCTTAATACTCTGCATTGGTTTTCGGCACAATATGAAATTTGTCCTGGTTGCAGGCAATCTTACACACAGGGAAGCATGGACCAATGCTAAACAACTCCCAGTCATTTCGTATTGGTGGTGATTGTGAATAAATATTTGTATTGCGTTATGACCAGAGTTTGGGTACTGTGCACAGCACATTTTATCTGGTCTTTAGGATGTCACTTAAACCTGAATAAGCAAGAATTATCTGGAATGAAAGAAAATATTATACAGTGAGAAGTCATGTAGTAACAATGGCAACCTTGATGTGTGCATAATTGAATGCACACCTCCTCTTCCCAGTTCAGCTCCCCACTGAAGTGAACAGGTTCCCTGATCAACGTGTAGTAGTCACTAGTGCAGTACTCTCTCAAGAACAGATTCTGCTCTGCGTTGGAATCTGTCGTGAAGGCTCGTCATAACATGTACACACTGGGCTACAAGTGGGCGTGCCTTCAGATCAGGAAGCAGGCCGAGCTTTACCCAATCAAATGTAGTGGGCGGGATTCACATGTCCGTCGATCTTTCCCCCTCGAAACAAACCCAAACTAATTTAACAATAGCGTCCGCGGAGCAGACAAAACCACGGAAAGATATTCACATTTTAACTTACTCTTTCATCATAGAAACAAGTGGGCTTATAACCAAAACGATCCATGTTCTCTGGGAGAAGTGGTGTTAGTGTTCCGTGTAGAAATATTGTTAGTGGGAATGAAAACATAGTGGCACCCACCGGAAGTGAAAGCTGAAGGCAGACCTAAACCCCGGTTTCCTTTGCGCACGTGTGCTACGTCGCCATACTCCCAGAGCCAATGTAAGATAGTACAAACAGCAGAGGGCGCTGTTTTTCATTCTTATTTGGTTCTGGGTTCCCAGATTGCTAGTGCAGTGACAGAGATCACCCTCCTCACCTTAAGCCTTATATACTTCGATGTAAGACAAATTGCTAAAATAGCTCATGTAAGCTTGTAGATCTGCAATTTTTGAAATCTGTAAAAAACAATTCTCGAAAACAGATTTTTTTTAAACTGTGAAAAGCACCATTGCGCTTGTCTTATTATATGCTGCTAATTAGAATAATGCAAATAATAAGCCAATACTATAACAATAAAACCAAACCAAAACATAGAATGAGCCAATAATTTAATATAGATAATAAAGGTAAGTTCTGACTATCTGGGGTGAAAAGTGTGCACTTCAAACAATAATGAAACAATTTATGGGACTTGGCTACTTGGTTTCCAAATTTCCAAGATTGTTTCTCTTTTTTCGCCATCATTGTGCAGTTCTTACAGATAAATATGTTTTCCATTCGACATGACCTTAAAAATAATTATCTTGCCATTTTCTGTGGAAATGGTATATCTTCTGTCTCTTGTGTCTCTTCCTAAACTCGTTCTCAATACTATTGTCTCATTAACTGTGGTTGAAAAGAACTAAACAACTAGCACACCTGGACCATTCATATGCTGAAAAGCACATTTATATGTTAAAATGCAGTGTGCCACTCCCCTCATATGAGTCGTTGAGGATTCACATTCAAACCACCAAGCCTGAGTGTGATTGGATGGCAGATGGTGTGACCAAGATCAAGATCGACTGGTTGATCAGAAATATATGGTTGCCCACCTCTGATACAGTACAGACAGACAGACAGACAGACAGACAGACAGACAGACAGACAGACAGACAGACAGACAGACAGACAGACAGACAGACAGACAGACAGACAGACAGACAGACAGACAGACAGACAGACAGACAGACAGACAGACAGACAGACAGACAGACAGACAGACAGACAGACAGACAGAGCCTCATTACAGTAGTTTCAAGTCCCTGTGTGTGTTTATTTTTTATTTTTGGCCCAACATTTCTGTCTCACACAAACTCTGTCACGTCGGGTCAAAAGTTGTAAGGAGGTGTCGAATATATTACAGTATTAAACTGAAGGCTAAAGAAACAGATTTGAACCATTTGAATGTTTTGTGTGTAGTTTGTGAATGAAGTTGCACAAACCAATTTTGGTGTTCAACGATGAGGTCACACTATAGACTCACATATACTCCTGCAAAGTTCGGACGGGGAGACGAGTGAGGGACGGGACCATCCGTGCTCTGCAGGCAATTTCTACGCATCTGCTGTCTCATTAACGTCTGCGGTTTGATGCAGCGGACGCCCACCATCTGTCTCCCCCCAAAACTTTGCGGGAGTATATTTGATACCAATAAAATTGCTGTTTGGTGTAACTACAAGAGAATTGATGATTTTAACAGCTTAGATCTATCTACAAGCTCACTAGTATGGACCCCTGGGGTTCTCCAGTCAATGAAGTATATAGGGTTTAAGTGGTTAACTTCACCCCAATTTTCACACTCTTCTTATGTTTGTATTTCACTTCTGTCCCTTTGGTCAAATGGAAATAGTGATCACATACATACTTCACCCATGACAACAAAAGTGGTGCACAAAAACTGTGTTGGTCTAATTTACATGCATAGATGTTGAACAACACCCCAACTTTCACACTCTTAAGTTTCACTTTTACTTCGCTAAGCCAATCACAGGCTAGCTGTGCTACTTTTGAGGAGACAGGCATTTACACACATGCAGTCAAACCCTGTTTTTGATAGCTTCTAATCTAGAATTCTTTAGGCAAACTAATATTTTGGAAAGTTTTCAAGGCACACCAAAGTCTATTCTGTAACACATGCCAGTAAACGGCATACATTACAATTACCAACTAATTCTGTTTAAAAAACAGAAATGACTCAAAAGGTGAACATTTAACTGTGCATAAACAGTATCTACTTTATAACTAACTTTATTATTTACGGTGGCACAGTTGGTAGCGCTGTCGCCTCACAGCTAGAAGGTCCTGGGTTTGATTCCTGCCAGGGACGCTGTGTCCTCTGCCCAGGATTACTTAGACAATTGGCACTGGGTGAAAAAAATGGGTTGCAAACTCGTGGGATAACAATTTAGTTAAAAAAAAAGAAATGGGCACCTCATTCCAGGGGTGGCCTGTGCCACCCGAGGCTACACCCTAGCCTAGAACCACCTGGTCCCACATTTTGTGCACCACAGCTTAGTACAGTAACTGTAGATCTTTCTTACAGGTGCTGCTGGGCCACGGCTTTTCACCATCCACCAGATTGATGCCAGCTCCAACAACCTGCCCAAAGCCCACACCTGGTGAGTCCACAATAGAATACTTTCCTATGCTGCTCATGGGATGCAACATATGTTAGAGATGGGAAAGACAGTTGTGAACCTAGACATAGCATTTAATTCACTTTATAACTGCTATGAAACTTTATGTTGAACAGAACAGGGTTCAGTTTATGACTGTGGTTTGTGTATCCTTAAACATTTATGATGTTTTAACATGTTCTGAATATTAACTGCTTCATCACACGAGGTTTCTGCTGCAAAACCTGGAAACTAAGGTCTTTTCTGCCTGTGTCTTCATCTAGTTTCAACCGGATCGACATTCCTCCCTACGAGCTCTATGACAAATTATACGACAAGCTGCTCACTGCCATCGAGGAGACCTGTGGCTTCGCTGTAGAGTGACACACGGATGCAGACGGGAGGATCGGCAAGCACCAGGAACAACGCAGTTTGACCGTGATTGGACCTCTCCACAAATCAGTCCAATTCAACAGGGGGTCGGCCATGGTCACCTGACCCCAGGACTCCCATACTCACCAGGGACATGTGGCCAGGCCTGGTGGGGAGGCGGGTGTGGCCAGAAAAAGACCACAACATGCGGCAAGACTCGCCTTGAGTTTCTCTACACCCACCTCTACTTTTTTTTATTATTATTAAAAACTGACCTTTACAGCTGCTAATAACTCAGACTATTTACTAACTTGTGGAACCTGCAAAAAGTGCTGACTCTTCCCTTTCTTTTGTAAGTTCCTTTTTTAGCATCTAAAATGAATAGACAGTATTCCATGTAGCAATGCATCATCTTACCATGCAGAACGTGTCAGTCCACTCAGAACCCACGTTAACGAGACTGGTTTGGCAGAGTACAGGGTTATTGCTGGTTAATACAACCACGCAAAAACACTCTTTAATAGCATAATGGATGCAGAGAGTCTGGGAATGGGGGTTTGGTGTGAAGGCTTCCCGGTGCCTTTATGTGGGGGTTTCAGTTAGCACCGAGGCTGGACAGCGGAGACTGCATCCCAGAACTAAAGACAAGAGGCTGTATCCAGAAGTAGAGCGAATGTGACCCAATGTTTACAACCCTCTCCAAAGACAGCAGCAGGGATCTACACCTGACAACCAGCGCTGCATTCCCAGTCAAAACCTATTTCCTACGTCTGACATCTAGGTTTTGTCCGAAAAAAGAAGAAATGAATGAATAGCTTGAAATGTGTTATTTTTATATAATGGGGAAATGAAAAAGAAACACTAAAATTATATATAATATATATATAATTTATTGCTGTTATATTCCAGAAACCCTTTGACATTATTCCAGAAAAAAAAAGAAATCTTTTAAATGTTAAGTGTTACTGTTTAAATTATAGAAGACAATTTGTGAAAGCAGAATTAAGCTTGAATGAAGTTAACTTTGATTGCTGTGGTTGAAATCTTTACCTAGCCTCTCTCCTACCTATGTGGAGTGGTATGTCTTAAGGGCAGATCAAACACACAATGTCCTCTGAGTGCCATAATAGTTTTGAATGAATGAATCTTTGAAAACATTAAGCTGACCCTTTAAATGTTAGTGATATCCTCCAACAACATTCAGTACGATGGTCTGTGAAAATCATGTTTTCTCAATTTTTGTAGTTCTTCTGTACTTGGGGTTTACATTATTTCCGCTAGCTCGACACATTATTTCCAAGTGATCTGTTCAAAATCCAGGAATACGAAAAGATAACCCATAGTGACATTTTGTATGTGTTGTCTGTCGACAAAGCAAAAACAACCTCTACTACCTTATGGTCATAGCCATGTGGTGCTAAGTAACATACATGTTTGTTTTATTGGCAAACTTACTCTTGCAGCTTAATGCTAGAATTCAAAATACACTACTTGCCCCCCAAAAACTGTTTGTGGCCACAAATCAATACATGCAGACCTCTAGTTAGCCACATTCTCAGGAGATGTCACGTTAAGTTGTAATATTTTTCAGGAACAAGCAAAACACAAATTCTGACCCCACCCATATTGATTGAGTGGCCTACAGATTATGTTAATGGCCTTACAATCTTGTCATTTGCATTATGTTGCCCACAGTAGACAGTTAATAACGCTGTTGTGTTTCCACATGGGCTTTTGATTAAACATGTAGTGAGTGAGATGATTATTTTTACCCAGCTAAGCAGTCGTGCCAGTAATGTTTTAATTTCAAGAACATGGATTTTCTATGATTTGACACAAAAACTCTTGAATGTTTTCTAAATGATACTGCCTGTCTAGCAATCTCTTATGACCATGGACTGTTCTGACGGTTTGCATACACTTAAAAAATGAGTAGCTCATTTTGTTATTTTTTAATGTAGATAAGTGTATGCAAAGTGAGAAGTGTCCTCAGATGGTGCTTTGTACAGTAATAAGATATTGTTCATTTATGTGGATCACGCAAAGTGTAATTTATCTTTAACTTAAGTAGAAAAGGTTTTTCTTAAAATAAAAAAATAATTGCACACATACAGAACCAGGTTGCCACGTGTACTTGGTGACGACCTCTATGCCAGATAGATAATATGGACTGATCAATTTTATAAGTAGACATTCATTTACTCTCAAGTCCTGTGCACAAACAGAACTCTCTAGTGTTTGTTTCCTACACTACATCTCTCAGTATCGCTCCACAGCTGCCTCTTCCTGAACAACTGAACTTTTTATTAACAAGTCAACATTGAGATGCAGCTCTTGGTTTCTTGTCCCGCCCCCTTTCCCCCCCTTTTTTAGCATGATCCACTAGCAGGACTATATCTCTCATAGCTGACTGATGCAATTTGATGTATGTTAACACTATCATTTTTGTAAGAGTATTTTATTTTTGTGTGTAATTAGTTCTAATTAAACTTGCCTTTGTCTAATGATGTAAGGCACCTTGTACAGAGATGTAATGTCTTTTTTATATAGTTTGATCTCTTGTGAATGAAAGCTAAACAGAGTTGAGTTGGGTAAAAGAAATACAGCGCAAACGTTTTAAGCATTTGTGGGGGGGAAAAACGAAATCAAATCAATATCTGGTGTGACCACCCTTTGCCGTTAAAACGGCTCCAATTCTCCTACGTACACTTGCATAATAGTTTTTTTTACGCTGCTCAGCAGGTAGGTTGTTCTTAACATATTGGAGAATTTGCCACTTCTGTGGATTCTGTCTCTATATGTAATACCAGACTGACTCGATCATGTTGAGATCAGGGCTCTGTGGGGGCTTACTGCTGAACATGGTTCAGTCTGGCTATATGTTTGGGTCATTGTCATGCTGCAGAATTAATTTGGGACAGATCAGAAGGCTCCCTGATAAGATGGATAAAAATCTACCTCTATGCAGCATTGAGAACATATGGAACTCATCACTGCAATTACATTGGTTTCACTTCATTTTTAAATGCATTTACTTTAGTTGCCCTTCTTATTTGAAACAGTATTTGGTTCCATCTACTTAATCATATCCACTTAGACACTTAGGCAATATCCTTACTTTGTTGTCCCACAAATCTTTAAAGAAGTTGGACGAAGGTCATTCTGCTACAAAGCTCCATCTGATTGGAATGATCTTCCTCTATCTATTGGATCCACTATTGGATCCTTCTGTCGCTTCAGGACTTCCCTCTATATTTACATCTTGATCAGCTTGTTTATGCTTCTAAATTGACTACTGGTAGGGAATAGGGATACATACAGTGATTTATTTGTACTGTACCCTTCTTTCTCTTCTGTTTAACAGCTGATGGTTTAGTTTGGTGGAGTGGGTGGGAGAGGGTGAGCAAGCTATCTGTGTATGAATGTATCTGTATACTTGTATGAATGAATGAATGAATGAATTTTCGTGTCTTGTCATAAGACCCACCCCTTACGGTGGACAAGACACCAAAAACCTTAAATAAACAATATCACGTTCACTTTCAGGAAAGCTGCACAAGTAAAAAGAAAACGTTTGGTTAACACCCAAAAAAAACTAAACTGAAAATAAATATACTTCACATGTTGTCTTTACCCGTTTGTCCCATGCCTTTTCTAAATATTCCTGTGTGCGAATACCATATGTTCAGAAATATATATACTTGTATGTATCTATGTCTGTTGTTCATGTTTTTATGGGACCCTCTCGAAAATGAGATGCCACATCTCAAGGGGCTATCCCTTCAATAAAAATCTGAAATCTGAATCTGAGAACGCCACTAAATTATGACCAAACCTCCCAACTCCATTTGCAAACATACTGCCCAGAACATGCAAGGAACCTTGATCATGCTTCATTGTTGCCTGCAGATACTCATCCGTGTAGTGCTCTCAGCCCTTGCTTGAACAAACCGCCTGCTGTTAGAGCCAAATATGTCGTTAGGTTAGCGTGCTAGGTATTATTTTGACTTATTAGTCCAGAGCACCTGCCACCATTTGCACAGCAGTTATTGTGTGTTTGTGCATAAGTGAGTTGCTTGGCTTTGTTCTCAGTGTATCTCTTCAGTGAGTGGTTTATAGCGTTAATGTATTATTTCATGAAACATTTGTGATGTATGCCAGGAATACACTGAAGTTTAAATCAAACCAATAATCCACAAAATGTTATGACATATGTAGAGAGTACAATACATAAACACATGTTCTTGTGTCTCAGTGTGAGGAACTATATATAGTGGAGTATGACTCCCAAGGACACTCATCTAAGGTACAGAGTGCTGTTTACAGTAAGTGCCATAAACATCAGGAACATCCAGAAACCCTTGTGTTTGTGTACAACGGATCGTTGTATGCATCACTCTTGTTGTAGATATGCATGGGAACCCCTTGATTCCAGGACATTCACATTATAAAGTGCAATGAGCATGACAAACCACTTTATGCAGTGGTAACATTATTTTACAATGTCGATTCAACAGTATGAGTTCAAGGTTGCACTTCCTTTAACAATCAGACATCATTTTAGTATTCTAAAAGATGTGTTACTTAATTTCAAACTCTATGTCAGGGGAATTAATTTTTAGCTGCAAGTATTCCATGAAGTCAACACATCTGGAAACCTGTCTGCTTCAAAATGTCTGCCTGTGAGAGACGCAGGATGACCATCTTATTAGTGCAATATGAAGGAAAAACTGAAAAACAACTCTGTTTCAGCTAAACTGGAGATAAAGAGGTTGCAGTTCATAAATCCCTCATTACAAAGATAAAAACGCACATTTGAGAATTCAGTGGTGCAAAAACCACAGGCACTGGTCTACAGAGATGTAGAAAAACTGATATGGTTGATATGATATTTGAGTTATCCTCTACAAGTGGGCGAGTGAATGCTTGACCCCTTCAGCGAGGGCGTCCGGTGGTTCTGTTGTGGGGTGCATTTTCCTTGGGGTCCACTAGCGTTACTGCAAAGCAATACAAAGTTATTTTTAAATGATCACCTTTGTCCTATGAAGAAACTTTTCTATCCTGATGGGTTTGGTCTCTTCCAGGATGACAATGCCCCCATCCTCAGGACATGAAGTGTCACTGAATTGTTTGATAAGTATGAAAATTATATGAATCATATGCTAGGCCTTCACCTGGGCCTTGCACCTGGGGTGACAGGGCTTTTTCAGTTGCAGCCCCCACCCTCTGGAACCCACTCCCACCTCACATCAAAGCTGCCCCCACTCTTGCCATGTTCAAAGCCTCCCTCAAAACCCACCTTTTCAGACTTGCTTTCCCTGCCTAACCCAAACCAAATCTCCCTTTCTTCTTCTTAGTCTTAGCTTATTGTTTTTAACCTTTTAACGTTTTTCTTTTTTTGCTCCCAATAAAATAGTTTTTTAAGCTGTTTTGTAAAGCGACTTTGGGTACTAAGAATAGCGCTATATAAGTCTGATGTATTATTATTATTATTATTATTATTCACAGTTACCAGATCTCAACCTAATTTAACACATTTTAGACTGACAAACACCAAATGAGGGAATATCTTTTGAAAGAATGGCGTTCCAGACGTGTGGAATCTATGCTGCCATGTCTATACATACGTACTGTATCTATTCTCAGAGAGAAGTGTAAAATTCAGCACTGCAAGGAACTTCCATCTCAGACTACAGTAGATCATGGTAATGCCTAGCCATAGGACACTATAGGGTCAAGAATTTAAATGTGTTATCAGACTAGTGGGTAATTTGCATGACAGAGTTTACATGTGTGAGCCAAATAATGGTTCAGTGGCCCCTATGGTTCAGTGGCCCCCTACCCTTTAGGACAGGGACACCCGCACCCACGCTGTATTAACATAGCAGTTTGTGGTACTAAGTATTCACCAGATGCAGATGGGGGTAGGGCCTTATGGTGTGTACTGTGTATGGGGCAGCCAGGGAGGTTAGTAAGCATACAAATGGAATAAAGGCTTATAACGTTTGATTGTGTCACAAATAAACCTACTGTGAGCAAATATTTTTCCAGTCTCTCCAAACCTGATAATTATGAAAATTGAGTTGGAAGGTATTTTGAAATGAGCCTACAGTTGTTGTGTGTTTGCCTATGGTCAGGAATGATTTGAAACCTAAAAAGGCTGATGTTATACTTTTTTACTTTTCTATTTGATTATAGGACCACAATGGAAACAACAGACCCCAGGACTATTTTTGTGTTAGCTCTAATGGCTGACCTCTGTACCTCGTGCTGTTTGCATTTCTGTCTAATAAAGTATTCAATCAATCAAAAAAACATGCACCTCAGGGCTTAGGCTATGTAGTCTAGTATTTGACATGTTGACTGTTATCTGATGTTGTTTCAGTTCTCTCTCTATGACTGTTTTTCACAACGTTGGGAACTTGAACTAAAATAATTTCACCCACTCTTTTTTACACCTGTAAACTTGAGGTGCAAAATAAACTTTAAATTAAAGTTGAAACTTTGCATCACCCTGGCCGGTTGTTATAATTCCACAAGGAATTATATCTCAACTAGTGGATGCAGTGCAAACAGTCCAAATATCAGTGATGGAAGAAGTACTCATATGTTTTACTTAAGTTCAAAGTATTTTAAGTAAAACTTAGTACTAAAAGTACAAAAAGTAAAAGTACTCATTGTGCAAAATGTCCCATTTCACAAGTTAAAAATGTATACAAATTATTGTGAAAATGGCAGATCTACAAGCTCACACATGGCCAAAACTAACTAACTAACTAATAACTAAAGTTTTCAAATAATTATAGCGGAGTAAAAGTACAATGTTTGCCTCTGAGATGTAGTGGAGTAGAAGTAAAAGTGCTGAAAATTGGAAATACTCCAGTAAAGTAAAAAATACCTCAAATTTGTACTTGAGTACTTGAGTAAATGTACTTAGTTACTTTACACCACTGCCTAATATATATATGCTCCTTAATATATAATAATATATTAATAATACATATATATTCTACATAATATATATATATATATATATATATTATAAGTCTAGTCCTAGATCTAAATTCTGTTAGATTCCCTTTGTAATGAGAAGGAAGAAACGACCCCGCCCTCTGCTGACGTCAATTCTAGTAATAACACAGGAACTAACCGAATTACCACTTTCAGTCTCGCACATATACGTCCGCGCCAACAGTTTCGCCGAAAGTCCCCAAAAATAGTCCCCCCCCCCCCCGATTCATGATGAGGGACTGTTTCAACAGAAAAAGCAACATTAAATATGACCTCTTCAATGATTAATTATCATGCGTTCACAGATACTGTTATTAGAACCCATCTCATGTATCCGCAGCCCGGCCTAGCCATATAATGGCTGTGATATTACATACATTTCATGTATTCATGTATGGGAATACATGGATTGTTAAAAAAAGGGATTGTATGTAAAATCACAGCCATTGTACGTAATATCACAGCCATTCTAGGGCTACAGTCCAGCCTTGATGCCAATTTGAGCAACAAAACAAAACAAGACAAGAAAAAACTAAACTAAACAAAACTAGATTTAATGAAACTCAAAAGAAAAAGACCACAGGGTCTCAAAGGAAATACGTTTTTAAATATAATAATTTGATCAATTGAAACTCAATACAAATGGTTATTGGTTAGTTCTATTTGAAGATAGAAACCATGGAAAGAAACAAACAAACAAACAACCCCAAAAACACGGCGGATGAACGGTGTTGCCATGTCCGCGTATTATAAGCTACTTTGGGCTGTTTTTTTCTGTAAAGTTGCTTGCAGAATGTTGGTCATTGCGGGTTGCAGTTTTTTGGGCTTGTTTCTAAAGTATAGTTGCTTACTTGGGCTTGTTTCCTAATGTTTAAACCAGTGGTTCTCAAACATTTTCATGTCAAGGACCCCCGAATTAATATGTATTTGTCCACATACCCCCCCCCATCTGAAAATACATTTGTGTTGTGTATATATATATATATATATATATATATATATATATATAGTCTATATATATATATATATATATATATCTAGTCGCTACTTTTGGGCATAGACCTGGTTGCTTATTTCTCTCGCAAAATCTGGCAACGCTTCGGCGGATGGATACGCCCAGGGCGCCATCATGATGCGCGAGCGCTTCCACCTCATCTGATAAAAGCCGGTCCTCCTTCTGTGATCACCGGCATCTCAGCAGCAACCAGAGTCGGTCGGGTTTTCAGTCGGTCCTTAGAAACCTATTATTACTCTTTCTTGTCTTACTTTATTTTTACATTCACACTTTGTTTACACAATGCCTGGATTTTCCGACAGAGACCGTGGCAGAGATAGAGGGTAGGTGTTTTCTTGCTGTTTTCTCATTCTTTTTGTTATGTCGTCGTCGTATGACTTGCTAGAAATGGCCGACGAACGAACGCGACTGGAAAAAGAAAACGGAAACTAACCATCGTGTCGTTTTGTCGGAAGCCCATAACTTTCATTCAACCAGTTTTTTTTTATTTAGAAATGTATTACAAAACCAACGTTTAAACGTATATCTGGTTCGTTTGACGAAAACGAGTCGTGCGGTTTGTAGTGTTACGTGAGGTAACGCTGGCTGAAGGCCTCGTCGGGCCTCGTGTCCCGACGGTGTTCTTCTAGCATCAAAGCTAAAGATGCTAGCCCGTCGCAGAGACTTTCGCTCGACAAAAACGCCAAGAAAAGGACTCTCCTCGACACCTTTTCTCGTCTGAAAATGTAAAATTATGTTGAGCGAAGGTCTTTGTTTGATAAATTAAAGCCAACGACTAATTCCGACGACGGGTTTGAAATGTTCTTTCTGCTTGTTGCTGTTCTTTTCGGCTTGGCATTCGCGGATTTCGCGGTGCCAGTATCTAGTAATAATATTGCAGTTCACGAAGTTCCGCTGTTGACACACTTGTATTCAGTTAATGTGTATTCTATTAGGCCTGTTAGTGGGCTAATGTGCTAGCCTCGTGGCTAGCCGGCGTTCCACCACGTGACTGCAGGAGTGCGGATACAAAATGCCGGCCCAGTTTTTTTCCATTGTTCAACTGCTGGTTGGAAAGTATACGGCACTTTTATTTTTTACGAACTGGATGACGCAATGGGCCACGTTGCTTTTCTTGCTAGATTTGAACGGGGATTCGGGTCTTCATGAGAGATTTTCTGACAAATTTGAACACATAGTTTAACACTCGCAACCATAGCAGTCACCTCGCGTAATGTCGAACTACAGGTACCACATGTGATGGTAAAACATACGGTGCCACATGTGCTCATGAAACACAATGTCCATGTTCTGCAGATATGGCGGCGGTGGTGGTGGTCCTCCTCGCTTTGGCGGCGGCGGTGGAGGTGGTCGCGGAGGAGGAGGTGGTAACAAGTATGGAAACCCAGGCGAACGTCTGCGCAAGAAGCACTGGAACCTCGACGACCTCCCAAAGTTCGAGAAGAACTTCTATCAGCAACATCCCGATGTGAACCGGAGGCCACCGGTATGTATGCGGGGCTTATGGTGTGATCTCACGTGGTCTGTCAGCCCTAAGGGATGGTTACATAATGTAATGGCTGCTCGAACTCAACACGTGCAACTTGAGATATGTTAAGCTACCATGTCTTCAACTACATGTGCATTTGTCAAACCTTTTATATATATATATTTTTTTTATATATAGGGAGAGGTGGAGCAGTACAGGAGAACCCATACTGTTACAGTGAAAGGAAGAGACTGCCCATGCCCCATCATGAAGTTCCATGAGGCCGCTTTCCCATGTAAGATTTAAGACCTGCCATATGTATCAAACTGAGAAGGTTCTGTTTTTCTATGTATACTGCACACTTTCTTTTTGGGTGCAACATTTACACATCTAACCTATCCTAGTCTACGGTCATTCACCATACTATGTATTATTAATAGTACCATACTTTGTATTATAACTTTATTACCTTACTTGTATTATGTCTTGTACTATATATTGGGCATTAACCTGGCTGTGCCACAATTTCAATGGACGTGTAACAAATGTCTTTTGAAACTTATTGATTTGGATTTTAATTATTTTGTTCTCACCCGTACAGCCTATGTGATGGATGTGATCGCTAAACAGGGCTGGACTGAACCAACACCCATCCAAGCCCAAGGGTGGCCTCTAGCGCTGAGTGGCAAGGATATGGTTGGCATTGCACAGACTGGCTCTGGGAAAACACTTGCTGTAAGTAAATCCTGTTTGACATTTAATATTGTGATGTTCTGTTGTGCTCAGACCTAGCATGCTTCAATGTGTACTTTCTTTATGCAACTGATTCTGCTCAACTAACTACATTCGTTTTGCTCTGCAGTATCTGTTGCCGGCTATTGTGCACATCAACCACCAGCCATTTTTGGAACGCGGAGATGGTCCCATTGTAAGTAATGACAAATGCAATCTCTCCCCTCCTTTGCTATGATATGTTTCAGTTGGATGCGATTGTCTTTTTGGGATGTACTTAAACCCCTCCTTTCTCCTCTGCAGTGCTTGGTGCTTGCCCCCACCCGTGAGCTGGCACAGCAGGTCCAGCAGGTGGCTGCAGAGTATGGTAGAGCTTCTCGTCTCAAATCCACCTGTATTTATGGAGGTGCACCCAAGGGACCGCAGATCCGTGACCTGGAAAGGGGTATGTTCCATCACCATCTTGGTGCCTTTTATTATTTCTCCCAACAAAATGTGCATATCAGCTTCTGACCCCTTGGTGAAGAAGACAGACTCTGTTATGAGTAAAAATGCCATTGCTAATAAGTTGGCAGATGGGTAGACTTACTCTTATGGCATGTTCAAATGGCTAGTCCACATTGCCCTTTAGTTCATTGAGTGTTATCAGTATAGTGATTGCTTTTTGTTTTTCTGTCCAGGTGTGGAGATATGCATTGCCACTCCGGGTAGGCTCATTGACTTCCTGGAAGCAGGAAAGACCAACCTTCGCAGATGCACATACCTTGTTCTGGATGAGGCTGACAGAATGCTCGACATGGGCTTCGAACCACAAATCCGAAAAATAGTGGACCAAATCAGAGTACGATTTCCTAGTTTTTTTTAAGGCATAGATGTCATGAAATGTTAAGGTGGAAATGTCCATGTATTAAAGAAAACTGCTAATTGTAATGTCCCTGTTACAACAGCCTGACCGGCAGACACTGATGTGGAGTGCTACCTGGCCCAAAGAGGTCCGCCAGATGGCAGAGGACTTCCTAAGGGAATACGTCCAGATCAATATTGGAGCACTGCAGCTCAGTGCCAATCACAACATCCTGCAAATCGTTGATGTCTGCAATGATGGAGAGAAGGAAGACAAGTGAGTATAATTTTAAAAGTGACATTGGCTGCAGTTGCTTTACTCAGATGTTAGACCGTGTCTTATGGAGTTTTGTTATTGAGCCATTTTGTCGCTCGTTTGCCATAGGCTGCTTCGCCTGCTGGAGGAGATCATGAGTGAGAAGGAGAACAAGACTATTATCTTCGTGGAAACCAAGAGGAAGTGTGATGAAATCACCAGGAGGATGAGGAGAGATGGGTATGTATTGCTGATTTGTTGTTCACCATGTCCTAAATGGTAGTGCCCTAATTTATCTAGAAATAACTTTCCCCTTCCCCCCTTTGCTTCCCCCCATAGATGGCCTGCAATGGGTATCCATGGAGATAAGAGCCAACAGGAAAGGGACTGGGTGCTCAATGGTGAGTTTGAGAATTGGTGTAGTGAGAAAAGGTGACTCTGGTGCAGTCTTAGTTTTGTTGACTAAGACTAAGATTTTGATATTTAGAAGACTGAAATAGGACTAAAACTAAATGGTTTGTTGTTCAAAGGACTAGGCTAAATCAGAATTTGCTGCAGTGTGTAATTGTTTTTGACTAAGATTTTTATATGTAGTAGAGCTTTCAAAATTAACACCGCTCTGCTGGTGAATTGAGTGTCCTAAATGGATTCCTTTGTTATTTCAGAGTTCAAGTTTGGGAAGGCTCCAATCCTCATCGCAACAGATGTTGCCTCCAGGGGTCTAGGTTAGTGATTGTTTGATTTGTATCTTATGTTGAATTTCAAAAAGAAAGTATTTGCTTTCTTTAACTCTTCTGCTTCTTTCTGAGTTTCTCCCCGTACCTGAAGGAGCAGTCTGTGTGGCAGGGCCTTGGCATGACAAGCCCAGGTCTCGTGAGGGGGAAGGAGGATTCTTGGAGGTGTCCTGACTGGGGGAGACGCGGGTCCCCCAGTCATGCAGATATACAGAGGTGACAGGGCCCCGGGTGCGGCATATCGTGCTGGCCTGCCTTTAAAAAAAGGGGGGTCTGCGATGGGGGCCACAGTCCCTCCCCCATACGCTCGTCTATGGCAATGGTTTGAACTGCTTCACACCCAGGCTTTTACTTAGCCCTGCATGCGTTTGGGCGCATGCACTCTACTGCTAGTCATTTAGTTGTGGAAGTTTTATTTCATTTAGAGTCTCTGTCAAAGCATGGGTGACGTAAGTGTTGCAGTTTACCTAAACGTAATGTTGTAAGAGCAGTATGTCTGGTTGATCATGCCATCACCTCTGTAATGACATGGCTACTGGCGCTTCTGGTCACAGTGGAACGCGCAAGTCGGCCATGGACAAAATCCAAGCTCACACTCCTCCCTCGCCTGCGTTTCAAAGTCATGTCGAGACCTGCCAACGAGAGACATTTGATCACCTGAACTCTGGTTCTGGAAATATCTTGCCATGATGAGAATGGGGATACGCAATCTTTTTTCATTTTTCCAATTTTTTTTCTCATAATAAGTCAAGACTAAGTGGCTCCTTTACAGCCCTCCAAATTGGTACAGTTCCTAAGATCTTGGCAAGACGCTGCAGTGTGGCCTTTATAGCAAGCTTCTCATGAGTGTGCGCGACAAAAGGACCATGGTCCTTGTTTGGGCATACGAAGAGGCACTTGTCAAATAGCGGCCCTACTGTGTATTTGCACCCGAGGGTGACTTGACATTATGTGGGGACATTTGCTGCAATGGGAACGGACTAGTGAATGCATACTCCAAAATGGTAAGACTTCTAATCGGTTCTTTATCGTTGTGGGTGGTTCAGCTGTGTGGCTGAGGGTTGGGTTTCTGTTGTCCTCTGGATTGGAAGCAAATGGAGTGTGCATCGTTTCTCTCTTCCCACCGTAGTCTCCCCGGGGTAAAGGTGTTTGTTCAGGAGTTGTCTAATACAAATTCTTCACAGGCTTATTGAATAACCCCATCCAATCATTCCCGTTCTAAACTTTACCTCTTGTTTCTGGCTGTTGTGGTGGCATTTTTTGTTTTTTGGTGTGCGTCTTTGTGCGCGCTCCTGCTCACCTTGTTATGCCACACCACAACACAATCCACAGATGTTGAGGATGTAAAATTTGTCATCAACTATGACTACCCAAACAACTCTGAGGACTATATCCACCGTATCGGCAGAACGGCACGTAGCCAAAAGACAGGCACGGCCTACACCTTCTTCACACCCAACAACATGAGGCAGGCCGGTGACCTGGTTGCTGTGCTCCGTGAGGCCAGCCAAGCCATCAACCCCAAGCTCCTCCAGATGGCTGAAGGCAGTGGAGGTAAATCCAATTGGTGAGATACAGGAACTGTGGTGTAAGCTGCAGACTTTATTTGTCTTTATTTTCCCCTCCTGCTGTCTTTTGTTTTGATTTTGGTTCACCACAGTTAACTCACAGAGTATCTCAAACAAACATTCTGTAGCTTGTCGTCTTAACCATTATATTGACATTATGGCTGTTTTTGTTTCACTAATTTCATGTCTTAAAAGAATTTTCACTTGTCTTTTCCAGGGCGTTCAAGGGGAGGCAGAGGTGGCTACGGTAGAGACGACCACCGTGACAGGTATTCTGGCGGCAGGCGCGACTACGGTAGTTTTAGGGACAGGGATAGCGGTAGAGGCTTTGATAACGGACCAAAGAAAAGCTTTGGCACAAGCTCACAGAATGGAGGTTACGGGG
Organism: Gymnoscopelus braueri; assembly: GCF_963280865.1. Lineage (NCBI taxonomy): Eukaryota > Metazoa > Chordata > Actinopteri > Myctophiformes > Myctophidae > Gymnoscopelus > Gymnoscopelus braueri. Next base: position 36,643,119 of record NC_137615.1, on the reverse strand, counting down.
GTGGCAACAGCGGCGGCAGCAACAGCTTCAACGGAGGCAGCTACGGAAACGGAAATGGACAGTCAAACTTTGGTGCCAACCAAGGGAGCTCCTTTGGAGGCCAGAGCAGCTTTCAGGCCCAGCAGTTTGGTGGTGCTCAGAATGGCGCAAGCCATCCGCCTTTCGCCTTTCCCCAGGCACAGGCCCCCCAGCAGCCACCACCACCGCCCATGATGCCATACCCAATGCCTCCTCAGCAGTTCTCACAGTAAAATTCACAGAGAAGTAATTTATTGCTTATTGCTTTTTGTCTTTGTTAAGTTCTATACCTGATCTACAAATGTATCCCCCCTTTTTTTAAATCTTTATTTACATGACAGGGTTTCAAAACCAGTCCAAACCTCTATCGAGTTCCTTGGAGGGTCTGCAGTGCAGCCATAGTGTTGGTGCACATTTTTGTTATTACTTTTACTATTTGCTATTTAATTTGTTACATTCCTCAGTCAAGTTTAGTCATGTTTTGTACTAGGTAATTATATGTTTTGGGTTTTTTCCACTTGTATCGATTACTAAGGTGATGTTAAAGACTGCATGGCCTCTCAATAAAAATCCCGAAAGACATTGGTTGTTTTTATTTCTGTGTGGGGTTGGTCTGAAACTTCTGTTTTTATTGTTTTATTTCTGCATGTGGTTAGTCTCACTGTTTCATTACTACTTAACCAATAACATTAACTAGTAGATTTGTATAACTCAAAGATATTGGCTATTCTACAGTACCACCTCTGACCAGAAGGTGTCATATTTTGTCTACTAACTTCAACATGCTGAAACTGTTAAATTCTATGACTGGGTTCTGACATTGCATGCTGAATCGCTGTTATTTGACTGGTTGCTTGATTTAATACAGTAAGCCAAATTTCTTCCTATAAATCCTCCATGGTACAGTTATTGCAGATGTTGAGAATTGAGGTACAGAAAGCATGATTTAGGTGAGTCATTCCCCAGTATGCAGTTGTGATACTGTAGATGGTAGTGTTGTGACATGGCGCATATGCGTTAAAAAAAATTCTGCTGTAGTCTCTAGATGACAGCTGACTATTAGAAACTTTTATCTGTCATGCCGGCAAAAGGGCTTAGTATGCCAGCAGTATAATTATATTAGGAGTGGAGTGACCGAACACAAGCAACCTTGTCATGTCTGCAAGAACTCAAACAAACGTTACTTTGAAAGATGCCTTTGCCACTTTAAATACCAACCTTGACGGTAATTTTGCAATTTTATAGTAAAGCTTTACGCTATTCCTTTTGGCTTGAAATATACATCACCTCAAGTAGCCTTTTAAACCGCCGCAGAGAGAAGTGACTGCACCCGCTGTGGCAAAGCCTCTGCCAAACATTGAGAAGACATGAGCGAAAAGGTTTCACTCAACAATCCATGACCGTGGGGATTTGGCAGCTGCTGCTGAAGTACTGTCTTCCAGTGAAGAGCAGTCCCTAAATAGTCAGGGGATATTAGCAGAACATTTTCCAATCTTGGAATAGATTCCTTACCAAAAAAAATCTTCACCAATGTGTTTGTAAAAGTGTCTAGTAACACATCTCACAAAGACTGAAATGCAGTTTCCCTAGGGGAATTTGACAGCTGCTGAAAATTGGGGTACCCACCATACCTTATGAGGGGAAATAAATAAAATTTTAATTATGCTTTAAGTAGCATGTGAGGGGTCAAACTAGGGTGTTTTTATGACTCTGAATTCATTTCAAGCATTTGTTTTGAACCAAAACCACTCCTTGAGCTGCCCAATCTCAATGGGCTTCTTACACAAAAAGTATACCTGGAAAAGGATGGCTATGGCCGTTTTTAGCCCAAGGAGTGGTTTTGGTGCAAAACAAATGCTTGCAATGGATTCAGAATCATAAAAACACCCTAGTTTGACCCCTCACATGCTACTTAAAACAGAATCAAAATTTGTTTTTTTTCCCGCATAAGGTTATGGTGGGTACCCCAACTTTCAGGAGCTGTCACAAATTCTCTATAGGGAAACTGCATTTAAGTCTTTGTGAGATGTGTTACTAGACACCTTTACAAACACATGGGTGAAGATTTTTTTTGGTAAGGAATTTACTCCAAGATTTTTTAAATATCCCCTGACTATAAAGGCCTGTTCAGCCCTGAAGAACCATGGTGAGAGATACAGGAAGCCTGTCACCCTGCAGTATTCTGTTACTGACACCTGGACTGGATTCCCCAAAATGTTGCATTGTCAGTTTATCCGTATAAATGTTCATTAGTTTAATCATTGTAATGAGTCATATATTGTCTTGTTTTTAGTTAGATTTGCATACGTAATAAATACATAAGAAGTTTCTAGCCATTTAGAAAATATTCAAAAGAAATGAAGATATTTACATGATTTTCCCCCAAATAAAAGATTGAAGTGATATATTTAAATGTTAAAGCTCTATTCTTTTAGTAATAACTGCTTTAGTGCTTTAACAGGCCTCCCCCAAACTCTCCAGGTCTTTAATGAGCAGGTGGGTTGCAAATTTCATCCAATCAGGAGAGAACAATTTTCCTGCTTCAATTTTATAGTGTGTTCCAGTTCCAATTTTGCATTTCTTTTGTTTAATAACTTTGAATTTCACTTGTTTATCCTGGCTGTTGCCTCTATGAGTTCTCTCTCCTGATTGGATGAAACTGGGATCCTGATGTATTTTCTGTTTACTAAAGATTATGAGAGACGGAGAGACCCCTATTACTGACTGAACAAACAGCAGGGGGATTCAGTGTTTTTTTCAGGCCATGGACCCCATAGCTTAGAGAGAGATGAACCAGTGACCCCTACTACATATATTGTAATACAATTGTGTTGCAGATTAAATGTTTTCATAGATAGCGTCATAGAATTTGAAAGCACTAGCATCAGTGTTGTGTGTAAATTAATGTGTTTGTTTGTTTACACTCTTTTCTATTAATATGTTGGATTCATGTTAATGTGTAATTTCAGAAATGTAACCGCTCTTAAACCATCAGTAGCCGACATTGTCGGTTTGACATTTGGCTGTATTTTATTTGGTCTTCTCTTTTTTCCCTCTGCACCCAACCTCTACACCGCAAATAGCCGACCTACAAGCTCACAGTGCATCACAGCATGACACGTGAGCTTGCTATTTTTGGCGAATCTTTCCCCCTAATGTAAAAAACACACAAAGATTTGATGGCCCCCAGGAAGTAACTCTGATGACCCCCTAGGCCCTAGGGGGTCATCAGAGTTACTTCCTGGTATCATACTATGATACCAATGTATATATAACAATGGAGACATGTTTTTGGAAACTGGCATCATTTATATCAGGAAGTAGATTGGATTTCTAAATGTGTTGGTGGTTCTGTTGACAGTCAGAGGGAGTTTTGCTTGTATCATCACACATTGTGAGCTTGTAGATCTGCTATTTTCTAATTGTTTGTTTTGTTAAGAAAAAAATCATAATGTTTTTACAATCTACCCAAGATAGAGACGCCAAAGTTAAAGTAGTTAAATTATACCATGAAATTGAGAAATGCAATTCACATTGCTCTTTAACGTGTCCTGTTGACGACATCACTGGGAGAGGAATTTCTGTCAAGACAAATGAGTTTGTGCAAGTGTACAGTGAGAGGATGCATTTCACATACACAGCATTTAAACCAATTCTGATTTACGTTCAATCTTTGATGTGTGCATCATAATGCAATCACAGTTCAACCACCAGCAACTAATTCACATTAACCATCTTTAAACTGGGAATTACCCTGGTGGTCTGATCTAAGCTCTTGTACTTCTCTAAGGCAAAAAATAGAGAGCACAACGCTCCTCATCATATCCAGTGCATGCATGTCCCTCGACAGGCTTTTAAAAAAATCAACCGCACCCACTGCACTGTCATATTTCCAAAACCGTGGTCCGTGATAATGTGCACTGAGAAGTTATGCCTGGAACGTTTACTCTTGTTATACTGTGCAGAGTTATTTCTTTTGTCAGTCAGAATTATTTGTTTTCAATTTGTAACCTCACCCTGCTGTTGACAGCCTCTGTGATGCTGTTGACAGCCTCTGATACAACTAAACAGCATTCGTTGTGTCAGGCTCGGCTGACTGTCTATAACTTAAACATTTGAGCATTTGATGAGGAATCAAAGAGCCTGAGTGTCAAGTTCACTGTGTTGTATATATTGACATGGTATGGTTGTGGTTTATGTTGTACACAATGAAGGGTAAATAATTGCAGCACAAACTGTGCTTATCTTGAATGAATTGTGCAATGTGGAATTTAATCAGGTGGGCTGTGTTTTCTTGTGGGGTGGGGCTGAACTATACGTATACAGGCCATTTATGACACAAAGTATGTGACCCCTCCCGATATTAGTCCACGCCTTATGAATACATAAGGCCTGTTCTTTAAAGTAAGTGATACAAACAGAAATGCATGCGTAGCCCCATTACCAAAACAAATAGCAGCAGAGACATGTTTTAGCCCCACTGGCGTTGGGGCTCTAAGGATGGCTATGTTGTTGACTGTGTTAAACCCCATGAACTGTAGCATCCGTATTCTGGGGCACACTTTTGGTGAAAATAGCACATCTACTGTACTTACATGCTCTCAACATGACCTTTTCGGCAAAGAGAGGGAAAAAGGTGGGGACCAACAAAGGGCCCTGGGGTACTCCTTGCTACTAAGCATAGGGATTACATGGTTAAATTTGGTTCACCACTTTGTTAAAAAAACATACTGTTTCTCAAAAACAACTTGCTGGATTGCCATGGTATTATCTGTCTTATCATTTATGCTCCCGTAGGTCACATGGGGTGTAAGGAGCAGCATGGCCTTCAGGCCCACCAGCGGGATTCATGTTTTGGCTTATTTGTAACTTTCTGTATTGGGGAACGGTAATGGGATTGTGTTAGTAATGGTTGTGAACATTTGAGTAAAACAGATTAATTGTCATGTACCAATCAAACTATATGTAAAAAAGGAAAAGAAAAAAGGATTGCACCTTTAACCACTTTTGCCCTGGCGTTCCTAATTTGGGCATGTCATTAGGCCTATAGGTGAAATATATAAAAAAAAAACTAATGTATTATTATTGAACGAATGTAGTTGATCTACAAGGTCTCAAGGCATCGACTTGCAACACATTGTGAGCTTGTTGATGTGCTATATATTTTTTTAAGTGGTTAAGGAATTTGTCACCAACAGTCAAACACTTTGTGATATGCATTAACTCTGAAAAACTGCTCTGATTGACTGGGTGACATTCTGATGTAGCTAACAAAAGACACATAGACCATCTGTACAAAAAATAACTAGAAAAAGTGCTCCTCGGAGTACAGGTCTCCGCCAGGTCAGGTATGTTATTGTGGGCCAGCAATGTTGCGCCAATCAGGATGGAATATGAAAAATCGGACGGATCCGTCTTGATCACTTGACCATAGAGATAATGTGTACCGATGTGCGTGATGTTTGGAATACATTTGTAGGAGTAATATAAAAAAAAATGTTTAGCAAAAATCCGCCTCCTGGTGGCACTATAATAGGGCAATGTTAAAAGGGTGGCATTTGTTCCCCAACGTAGTGCGTATGTGCGTGCAAAGTTTCACCGCAATCGGACGCTGCGTTCATGATTTGTGACATTTTGTTCAAAACTTTAGATGTCAATCTTAGCCAACCAGGATGGAATATGAAAAATCTAACGAATCCGTCCTGATCACATGACTATAGAGATCATGTGTACCGATTTGCATGAAATTTGGATAAATCTGAAGGAAAACCCTTCGGCCTGGCGGAGACAATTATGAGATCTGCTCAGTCACCATCTCATGCCCTTTCACTCAACATGCGTTCCTGGTTACTATGACCCATTCCCCTCCCTCCTGTCTTCAGGTATGTACGTAGGTGTTAGTTGTAGGAGTAGTTGCTCTGGGTGTGGTGTGTGTCAGACACACCTATCACAAGCATGAGGCCGAGCAGCACGTTGAACACGATTCTTTCCACTGAAGCAGAGAGGGACTACATTGTTAGACATTAAGGCACGAATACCTCAAACATTCTCACGGCTACTTAAAACTGTGTGCTTTTGTTTTTGTAGTTACACACAGAAACAATGTGTGTACTCTCCTTTTGTGCCCTATCTGTTTGTTATCTGAAGAGAACCCAGTCCTTTTCTTGGCAACAGGTGAAGTCTACATTCCTCAGAGCAGACCTTGACTCCTCATATTCCACACTGCTAATTTCACTGGGTGTGTGTCTGATAACCACTCACCTAGAAACCCCTTGCCGGGCCCTGCCGGGCCTCTCATGTGGCTCACCTGAGACATGGTTCGCCCAACAGAAATGCCCAGTTAGGTTTTGACTTGCTTTGTTACCCACATTTGAAATGATTAAAACCTCTGAACACTTTTTGACCAAGAGTTTTCATTACCAGAACAGATTACTTTTAAGTTGATATCTTTCTTTGCTATTTCTCTGAGTTTTTTTGCGCAACACAACTATCATGACTTTCAGTTACTGTATGCCATCTGCACATTTTTGACACTCTTGCTAAAACATATCGCACCCATCTTAAGAGGTTTATCATACTACCGTTCTACCTGTATTTTGTCTTGATTCTCACAGGGCATTATTATTATTATTATCTTGTTATATTGGATTGTTGTGTTAGCACAGTCTCTGCGGAACATGTCCCACCAACATTGCACTGCTTGTTCCTATATGGGTAAGTGATTCTTACAGTATGTGTGTATTGCTCAGTGACAGTGGGTCACTAAGCTAATTGTTCACCTGTGATTCATGCACTTCTTTAAACTCTTATATACTCCATATGTGTCATCTCTACTCTATGTTTACTTGTAGGGTGGGTGGCACTGATATAATGACAGTGTCCGCTGAACCAGAAAGTCAACCGGTGTATAAACATGATGGAACATTTGTGTGCAGTTTCTTTATGTTAAAATGAGCCAATTCTATTTGTTTGCTATTTGTTTTTCTGCAGGGGCCGTTATTCCACTTATGACTTTCTTAACCCTAAACTATAATTGAGGATTGTATTTACAAAAAACAAGTACCGGTAGGCCACATTTGCAGGTTATTTACTTAGTTACATTCTAATGAGCAACCCTACAACCCTAAGTGAACCCTAAGCTTAATATACAAGCAATACTGAATACAATAAACTGTCCCCTCTTCTGACTTGTTACTGTGTAGTGGAGTGAGTGAACATCTGTCAAACAGACAGAATGCAAGGCAGTCAAGGAAAATACAGTGGTACATAAAGTGAGAGTGAAAGAGTGGCAAGGAGCAGAACGGAGGTGGTGCCAGTGGTGAGGAACAGGTCTGCCCGGTCCGCTGCCTTGAATGACGACGCACCTGCTCCTGCTGGACTGGGAGGAGCTGAGGCAGCCAGGTGAATGCCCCTTAAATGATAGGAGGAGAGGAGAAAGGAGGAAAAGAGGAAAGGATTTGCGAGAGCTGTACAGGGACTTAGGGCTTACACACACGGTCTCCCAGGATGTCAAAGAAAAAGGAATTAAGTCCTGTTAAAATCAGCAAGTAAGTTTGTCCAGTGTGTGTGTGTGTGTGTGTGTGTGTGTGTGTGTGTGTGTGTGTGTGTGTGTGTGTGTGTGTGTGTGTGTGTGTGAGAGAGACGTTGTTGTATTGTGTTGTGTTGTGTGTGCTGTCATTGTATTCTATCTCTTGTTTTCTCCTATCTTGTGCTGCATCCTGTCTCAAGAGGATTTGGCTGGAATCTGGTTCACCTCCACATGGACATGCGTGTTGGAAGGAATTCCTTTTGTGTATGTGTGTGTGTAGGAAAGAGCTGTTTTATTGTCCGGATTCACAGTTGTCCATATGGACAGCTCACTGTGAGCTGTGATCTCCTGCATGTGAGCTGCTCACATACAAAAGATACAGTCAACAGAATGGGAAGTTGCATGAGAAACTCATGCATCTGTATAACTATGCAGGACATGCTGAAAATGAATAGACATTTGTGATATATTCCATTCCATTAGTTTCTCTCCTGTCAATAATGTCACAATACACTTAACTTAAGTGTGTCAGGAAAGAAAGACTTTAATGCTGCTTCTTGTCTTGCCTTCCTTTTGCAACAACAACTCTTTCATCTGTGTTTCATCTTTGTTAAAGGGGTGTGACATCCTAAGTGTATTGATCCAGTAGAGACATTCCTGGTGCAGCGTTTCAATAGAGCACTGCTCTGACTAATTAAGCTGACAGACCAACAATAGTTTTACATTACACTTTTATTTAGCAGCCAGAGAACCATTATACACGGACACAAGACACACAGCGTATAGTTGCAGCGTGTTGGATTCTGCCATCCTCTTACTGGAGAGAAAAATAATGGTTTCAATAGAATGCATTGCATTGACATGAGCTGTTGAGCAGCATGCTTGACAGTCACGTACACTTACAATACTGCGTTGCACTTAGAGGTCACAATATTTACCATTCCATTTTTACACTGACTAAGGGCAATCTGGAGTCTTTCCCAGTGCCTCTGTGTCTTTTACTATAGCTGTCAGTCACCCTGGAGGACATCTTCATCCATAACTGCCGCACAGTTTAAGGAGTGGCCAGACAGGATCCCCAGCAGCTTTGCTTGTTTATATAATCTACATAGTTACACTCACTGCACTGTCAACTACAGGTCTCATGACATGAACTACTAGACAGTCTGCCATGTCACACATTCCACACATCACTCTTGATAATGTCAGTTTAGTGCTAAAACTGGTTCTGGTGCGTTTTGCAGGAAACAGCACGGTTGCTTTGCAAGGCTAGTGTACACAAGGCTGCTTTACACAGCAAAATCCAGTGTGTTCATTTAACAGGAAAGTGTATTTTAAAAAAAAATTATTACACTTTCAGAGATAAATGAACTTATTAACACTTTGGACTTTTCTGTGCCATACTAATGGTCTTGACCATTGACCATTCAACATTAAGTTCACCACATTGTCCTGTTTTTTGGACTTTGCCAAGCTTTGGGGCCTAGGCTATAGTGTGTGTGTGGGGGGGAAGCAGTAAAGATAAGCGCTTGTCTGAATTAAGTGAAATACCAGTGTATTTCAAAAAGAAATGTGCACACTATAACCTTAAAGGGCAAGACCACTTTGGTAGAGGTTTGGGTTGTGTAGTTACCTTGCCATGATGTAACTACAAAGGTGGACAAGAAATCTAAAATAATTACTCCATCGATTAGAAATTGATAATTCAAAATATGCTCCTCATTGACTTACATTGTACAGTAAAACTGCTCTCAAAGTCACTCTTTTAGCACATAAACGAACACAAAAAAAGATGATTCAGACACTATAGAACATCACCAAACCCTGTACTGTTTGTTTTTTTTAATAAAAATGTCAACTTCCTGTTGATTTTACTATTTGAAGATCCGGATCCGGATCCGCGGATCCAGTCCGGGTTTTCTTCCTAATAAAAACAGCAAAATCAACAGGAAGTAATTTTTTTTTATTAAAAAAACAAACAGTACTGGGTTTGGTGATGTTCTATATTGTCTGAATCAGCTTCGTTTGTGTTCGTTAATGTGCTAAAAGAGTGACTTTGAGAGCCGTTTCAGCGTACAATGTAAGTCAATGAGGAGCATATTTAGAATTATCGATTTCTAATCAATGGAGCAATTATTTTTTATTTCTTGTTCACCTTTGGAGTTACATTATGGCAAGGTAACTACACAACCCAAACCTCTACCAAAGTGGTCTTGCCCTTTAACCTTATCATCCTACACTTCTGGTCCACGCATCATGTCTGCCTAAGGATTTTATGGCCCATGCTGGGCTCAACATTCTCTTGATTAGAGATGAATGAATGGGAGTGGAGATGTGTGAGTCACACCCTCACTAACAGCATTCCTGACCTCAAGGTGAAGGTGTGGGCACTCGCTAATGATCTGTCAATGATAGATGTAAGTATCTGGGGTGTGTCTCCGGAAGTAGTTTCAGAACAATTGGAGCAGAAATGAAACTAGAAAATAGCCGTGCAAACTGCCCGCAGGTTAGTTGTCGAAGCTACCAATTACCACTGACACATGAGGAAAGTGCCAATTAACCAAGTGCTGGAAACGTGAATGAATCTTCTTTGTTCACCCACACAGTGAATGGGTTTTGTCTCAGTGGCCTCAACACTAATGCGTACTATGTGGTGCTCTTCCAGAGGTATATTTGAACTTTTAAGTCATCTGTTGAGGTGCGCCATTGGATGACCAGATGCACTGACCACAAAATTGTACATACCGTAAATCCTCTAATAGTGACCTCTATTAAATTAAAAACCGTCTCTCTATTAATGACCGTGGCTCTTTTTTCTTTGAACATGTGTATATATATTGACATACGTACATGCATGCATACATACATACATACATACATACATACATACATACATACATACATACATACATACATACATACATACATACATACATACATACATACTGTACATACATACATACATACATACATACATACATACATACATACATACATACATACATACATACATACATACATACATACATACATACATACATACATACATACATACTGTACATACATACATACATACATACATACATACATACATACATACATACATACATACATACATACATACATACATACATGTGAGACTGAATAAGGCTGTGGCATTATAGAGGTTTCATGACCTTATCTCTGTCTCTTTAGGAGCCAGGCCAATGACATGGTCATGGCGATTTCTCGTATGCAGTTGAATGCAGACCAGGTGGAGAAGAATATTCTACGATCAGAGGACCTCATGGCTTTGGTAAGATGCCTGTATAAGTAGGCTAGCTTACATACAATGTTATGTATGCACTATGTTATGTTGTCGTGTGCATGGTCATGTTTAATGATGTGTTTATTATTTTGTCTGTTTTAACCGCATTGAGCCCCAGCATCTCTATTTTGGGGCGAACATTCTGTGAAAATAGCCAATCTAAATCGTCTATTTTCTGCAAAGACGCTTGGTGTAGACTAGAGGAAAATACTAGCAAACCTAGCATAGAGTCCTGGAGATGTTATCCTCTACCAAAACCGAAAGCAATTTCCATGTGTGGATAATACAGTTTCTATTCTAGTCTATTCTATTCTACACTAATCTAACCTAATCGGTTGTCCAAGTGTACACTTGATAACTGTACATATTCTAGTACACACACACATCAAACATATTTTTTCGATGATGTATGTTCTTTTTTCTATCTGTGGTGGTTCTGTGGATTCCAGGATACAGAGAATGAGAAGAAGGGACAACCCTTCGTTCACCAGAAGGAGAATGCAGACAACCTGGGGGAGGGTGAGGTCTTGTTAAAGCAGCTCTTCATGGATGTGGACAAGGTCAAGAAGCTGGTGCATCCGCAGGCTGGCGAGATTGAGAAAGAGTGAGTCCATTTCACAAGTAGCATGGAACTGTGAGAGTATGCAAATATCCATCCATCAATCAATCAATCAATCAATCAATCAATCAATCAATCAATCAATCAATCAATCCTATCCTTTTTTTAATCCATATATAAGATAAAAGTCTCATTGAGATTTAAATCTCTTTTAGAAGAGTGACCTACCAAGAGAACAGCATGAACATTGTTAGAATAATAAACAAGCAAAACTATCACACACTACAATCGAGTGAACACAACATCGAGTTAAAATGCAGTACAGTCTAACCCTAACCTAGCCTGGCTCCAGCCCCTGAATCAAATTTTATTGAAAAAACAAAAGGAAAATTCAGCCTCGACTAGGTCTAAAAGACTAGGTCTAAAAAAATAAATAAATTCATAAACAGGTGCAACAGGTTTCAAAACTATTTGTGTATGCATATGCACATAATGGATGTGGACATACACGTACATAAAAGCACAAATACTTACTGTGTACATAAACTGACATACACATAATGACATACACTTGACAAACACTTCACACACTGCCAAGATACTTATGTACAGCCATAATAAACATTCATAGCTAGTTCTACCCTAGATGTTGACCACCGCCTGCTTCATCCCTCTCTCTCTCTCTCTCTCTCTCTCTCTCTCTCTCTCTCTCTCTCTCTCTCTCTCTCTCTCTCTCTCTCTCTCTCTGTCTCTCTGTCAGTGTGAGTAACCTTCATGACCGCTGGGCTAAGGACTGTGTGGCGTACCGCAATCTATACGAACAGGTGCAGGAGGTGGATCTGACTCCTCGGATCGACTGGGCTCAGATCCTGGATGAAAAACAGGTCAGTGTGCTGAGACAGCCTCATGGATGTAACGTCTGTGGTTTGATTTAAAGCTGCAAACAGAACTAAATGTATGTTAATGCAACCTATGTTTACCATCTGTATGGTAGAGTACATTACTACTATATATATATATATATATATATATGTGTGTGTGTGTGTGATATGTGTGTATATGTTTATATACTCTTTCACTCTTTCATTAAGGGTATGACACCTACTGGTTGACGAGTAGTACTGCCTCAGGCTCATAAGTGCAATATCTTCCCTGGCCAAGTGGGGATTCCCCAAATGGGGATTGCAGGTTGCAGCTTTTAAACCCACTTAAACCCTCTATTCTTATTCTAACAGACCTGAGTTGCAACTGTACTTAGTCTGCTCTGGTTTCCCTCAACATCGAATCTCTTCGCCAGAAATAGCAGATCTACAAGCTCACAATGCTTCGTGCTGCGGCGTGTAGTGAGCTCGTAGATTGACTATTTCTGGCGAATGTTCCCACCCAGTTCATGTGGTTAACTCGAGTTTGGGTGAAACCAGCTTGCTCTCAATGCTCTTAAATTAAAGCACTGGCGGTTTCCACTGGTTTTTAGTAACTATAACATGTGGTGCATTAACATGTGTTCTTCACTTTTCAGTGGTGGAACTGTTCATGTTTGTTGTACTTAAACCCCAGCATTGGGGGCAACAAAAAACAGAAAAGATACTAGTATTGAGCCCTGAGGGACTCCAGTTACCCATATGGGGTTTAAGTGGTTAATGTGTGTCACTGCAGAAGCAGCTAATGGCAGAGGAATACGGGCCCAACGTGTCTGATGTGGAGAAGCAGATTGCTGCTCATAACATCTTCCACCAGGAGATGGAGGCCTACAGCTCGCACCTGGACCCCAGCAGCACTACGTCACAGGTGGGGTGCAATAGTTAATCAAAATATATATATATATATTGATAAAAATATATTTTCAAACATAGCAGATCTACAAGCTCACAATACTAAGCTTGTAGATTGTCTGTTTTTACAACAAAGTATACAATAGGGCTTAAATGGTTAATCAGACTAATTGATTTAGCCGATTATAAATCATCTATTACAAGTTCTTCATGTTGATTCGCCGGGGGAAAAAAGCTTCTTGCATGTTTGATTAATGAAAAAAGTGATTGATAGAATAATTGCTAAGAAGATAATCGATAGTTAAAGCCCAACAACATAATCATGAAAAGAGAACTCAGTTTGGTTCAAGTTAATGATAAAAGGATTACTGCAAAAGGAAGAATTATCGTTACACTGGAACTGAAGCTCCCAATATTTAATTGGCTTAGCCTATTCGAGATGTTTTGGTCATTTTGGACCTTCATCACGAATACATACCTGAGAAGAAACACAATTTTCAGTGTGCAACAACACAATACCACACTCTGGATTCATGTTTACCGTGAAGCTGCATTAATGAATGAAACAATAATAATAATAATAGAAAACTAGTGTGTTGAATGTCGTCCACACATTTGCAACACCAACAGCGCCATTATTGATTCTTGACCTACCTAGTTTGATTCCTGCTGGAGACCTGTGTTGCAATCTCTCTGCCCATGCAGATACCTGTTTCTGTACCCTCCTATCTAAATGAGGTTATTCTCCTATCTAAATGGGGCAAACACCCCCACACACACATGCACCACGCACGCACGCACGCACGCACGCACGCACGCACGCACGCACGCACGCACGCACACACACACACACACACACACACACACACACACACACACACACGGTGGTCAATTCAAATATAAGTCAGAATGAATGCTATCTGCAAGAAAATGTGTTTCTATGCCTAAAACGAATTCATTATGATTGACTAAACATAACTCTCTGCTCTTTGTCTGCAGGTCAAAGACAAGTACGCCAAACTCCTGGTGAGTTGAGTGTGTGTGTGTTAAACATGAAGCATAAAACACTGGGTTTGTTCCATACAGTGTTGTTTCAGAATTGCAGCTTAGAATCACTGCAGTCTCATTTTCTGTGTCATGTGCTAATAGTACATAACCACTAAACCAGTGGTTCTACAGCTTTTTAATGTCAAGGACCCCCAGTTTGGTGTGCATGATGAGGCCACGGACCCTCACAACACAAAGAGTGTACAAATGTTAAAAGGTCCATGAAGGTGTAAGGACCCATAAAGGTCCATTTGGTTCTAAACCAACAATTTGGCTGGGGAACCTTGGAACCCCCTCAAGGACCAATCATGGGGCCCTCATGGGCCAATTTGAGAACCACTGGACCAAACCATTATGTGTGTGTGTGTGTGTGTGTGTGTGTGTGTGTGTGTGTGTGTGTGTGTGTGTGTGTGTGTGTGTGTGTGTAGGAAAGCTGCCAGGGGAGGCGCAGGAACCTGGCGTCTATGTATGAATACATGCAGAGCTGCAGTAAGGAGCTGGTCTACATGACGGAACATCAGGACAGGATCCTCAAGAGAGACTGGAGTGACCACATGATCAATCCCCCAAGCGTCCGCATGGAGTATGAGGTGGTGTATATGATAATCATAATGAAAAACAAACATCTGTCACATATACGTATGTTTCAAAATATATCTTTGGAAATATTGCTTTGGACACAGATTTTTTTTTAAACAAAAAAGGCCAAAAATAAAAGTGCGATTTTCTTGCCAGTTTGCCTTAACAAATGCACTGACCAACAAATGATGGGCCTATCTGGTGCAATCAATAGTAAAAAACAACAACAAGATGGTAACACTTTCTATAAAGTCTAAAATAAGTTATAATGCACTTATAAGGCATTATAAAACTTGTTATAAATGTTTATAATTATGTAACAACTTATAACAAGGTTTATGAAGTATTATAACTTAATATAATAATATAATGTATAAGTGCTGGTTGTAATGCATTATAAACATAACAACTTAGAACAAAGACACATCATAAATAAACTGCTGTTCCACCGAGCATATAATGCATTATGATCAGCACGTTACTATTATACTACGTTATAAACGTTGTTATAAGTTGTCATGCATGATTATAAACATTTATATCAAGTGTTATAATGCCTTTAAAGCGCATTATAATGCATTATAAATGCGATTACAATGCATTATAGACCCGACCTTTAAGTAAAGTGTTACCAAAAAGATTTTTGCTTCATTATTTTAAATGCCATTATATATATCATTATATTTCTATTGCCGTTTCCATGTCATTCTTTATATTTCATGTTTTTTTGTTGGTTTTCATTCAGAAATTCAAGAACAGCGGTCTGCTGACTCATGAGGAAGAGACCAACCAGCTCCAGGAGGAGGGAGCGAATCTCATCGAGATGAAACACCCTGGAGCCCCAGCCATACGGGTACAAACATAACTCTGAGACTATAATACAGTATAAGCATAACTGTAATGAAATCAATTGATTGTGGTGGGGGGGTTGAAGAACTGATGAATTAAACTGAATTGCTTGAAACTGGTCTAAACGGAATTGAATTGAACGAAATTGAATCAAATCAAATCAAATGAATCGAATCAAATTGAAAAGATTTGAATCAATCTTAACAGCAGGCATTCAGCTGAATTACCAAGTGGAAGGTTGCAGTGCTGTGAAACAGTTCTCTTCACATCCTCCCACTGTCTTTTGTCAGGCTCACAAAGATGCTGTGCAGCAAGAATGGCAAAGTTTCCTCAACCTGTGTATTGCCCAGGAGACTCACCTGGAGAATGTAGAGGACTACACAAAGGTAGATGCCTTAATATATCTATTGTAGTGACTGATTGAATTGAGTTTGTTTTAGCTGAAATAATAAAACGGATTTGAAGAATTTCACCATCCCACTCTTGCTTAGCCAGATGGAGCGCTCGTAGCATAGTTCCCTGTTTTTCTGTGCGCACCACTGTAATATAACTACACTGTCTCACTCCTTTTCTGTGTGGGATAGTTTTGGTTTTATTTCAAGATGTTAGAGAACTTAATTAATTAATGGCTTGGGAGGAAAAAAAGCATTGGGGAAAAAGACAAAATGCATGTGTTACAATCTGCTTTTGTTAATCAGTTCCAGCTTGATGCAGAGACATTGTCTGAGTCCTTGAAAAGACTCAACTCCACTCTGGCCCCCAAATCTCTTGCCAACAAGAGCAACCCCGAAATCCTGATGGCGCTGGAGGTGAGATGCCGTTTTCTGCACAGTCCAGGATTGAATATGCATTAGGAAGTCCTCCTTGAAATTGGACAATATAGGATTTAGGTTAAACATCTGCAGTGGCCCTTTAAGTTGGCAAGCCAATGAATAATTGGTTATGTGTGACTGCAGGCAGATGAACCAGCTGTACAGAGGAATGATCAGCGCCTGGCTGCTCTGAAGGAGCTGAGTGCCTCTGTAGCTCCTCTCAAACTGAGGCGAACCCAGCCATCCAAACCCACCACCGTGTTGTCTCTGTGTGAATGGGCAGATGAGGAGGTATACGCACGCACGCACGCACGCACGCACGCACGCACGCACGCACGCACGCACGCACGCACGCACGCACGCACGCACGCACGCACGCACTCTACCACTCTACCTAACTCACTCACCAGTGGTCACTTGCATAAATATTTATATTTATTTTTAAATGAAAATAATAAATGCTTGATTTTTGAAAGTTTTGGTCCCCTTTCCAACTGTAGGACTCAGTGAGTCGTGGAGGTGAGCTCATTCTTAAGTCTAACTCAGACAATAAGAACTGGGAGGTGAAGACGAGCAGTGGGAAGATCAAAACGCTGCCTGGAGCCTGCTTTACGATCCCACCGCCTGATGAAGAGGCTCTGGAGAAAGTGGACAGGTACAGAGGGACATCTCTGTTTGTCCTGCATGTTGGTTCATCATTTGATCATTAACTCCCATGTAACAAAGGCAAGCTAGGTTGGCTCATCGTCAACCTGAATGAACCTTGATGATTTTTGAGTTAGAGACCTAAATGAAGTTTCATGTCCTTGTGTTGTGATTTACAATGTATTGAGTCACTGGGCAGAGTGACATACAGATGTACAGCCTCATTACAATAATATCCCATTGCCAAATGCTTCACAACTCAACTAATAAACTCAGTTTCAAAACAGATACATCTTTACTATGGACAGATGATTCAACTGCAGTGAGCTGTAATGAAACAGTGTATTTATGTTTTAGTCTGGGCAGAGAGTTGGCAGACCTGAAGAAGCGGAGAGCTGACCTCATGGCCTCTCTCAGGACTCCCAGTGTGGAGAAGATTCGCCCACAGACAGCGGGTAAGAAGAGAACACAGCTTTTACGAGACTCAACTCACAGCAGCATTATAATGGGGGAGCGTAGAGTGGGTAGAGAAGCCGTCTGGGAATCTGAAGGTCACCGATTTGACCCTCGGCTCACCCAGTCAACGTGTCGAAGTGTCCCTGAGCAAGACACTTAACCCCTTAACAGCCACCCCTATGTACTCCTTTGAGCCATCTGAGCAACCTTCTGCTGGGTGAAGCAGTCAAAGTCATTTCCCCTCCCTCAGGGACAAGGAAATACTCAATTTCCCCTTTATAATGCAATCAGATTTGTTTGGTTTTGATCCCACCTGGTTTTTCATTGTCTAAATGTTGCTTCTGTCCTTCCATAGTTGCTGTAGCTAGCGCTCCAGAGGACTCCAAAGCTGCCACGCTGTCCACCCAGCTGGACAGAATAAAAAAAGACCTGGAGCAGAGTGAGCGGGAAATCCAGGGCAGACTGAGGGCCCCACTGGATCGTCGTGACCCCACACAGGACCTGGCCAACAGGCTCAAAGAGCATGAGGTTAGTAAAGACTGATTTATAGTATGCTGGTGTCCTGCGCAGAAAATTGCAGAACTCCAAGCTTACAACACATTGTGGTGCGATGCGTTGTAAGCATGTGGATCTGCTATTTTGACACGGGACACCATCGCAAGACTAAGTATAAATTAGGCTTAATAACAAAGAATAGGATGTTTTATCGTCTTTTTATCACTTCATTTTAACAGTGACTCTTGTCATCTCTGACATTTTTTTTGCAATGTAAGCAAGGCTGCATTATACTGTTGAATCCAGAGTGTAGAGTTGTCCTGTGCTTTTCCCTCCAGAAAACCACTCTGGCAGTGAGGAGCCTGGAGGCTGAGAAGTCAGCAGTCCAGAGAGAGATGGAGCCCATCCTGGCCAAGAAGCCACTAGGGCCCACAGCTTCCAGCCTGCCCATTAAACTCAATGCTGCCAACAATAAGTTTGATGACATCAACAGCCTCAGTGAACTGTATAACAAAAAGTAACAGAATCAAACTATAATGATTTGATGTTCAATGCAGTTTTAGATAGATAGATAGATATATAGATAGTTGTGAGCTTGTAGATCTGCTATATATGAATGTCCGCCTATTTTCACCAAACGTTTGCCTGTTATCATGCCCAGAATTAATGTGGTTAATAAAGTGATACATAAGTCAAGACAGCGTGCAGAGGTATAAAAATATCGAATGAAAAATGTATTCGGAATATTAATTATATTTATAAGTGTCATTTTCCTCTTTCATCTACAAGGGCTACAGCTTCCATGTTCCTAAACAAGCAGATTCAGAAAGTGGAGGATGAAGTCTCAGGGTTTGAGGAGCAGTTAGCTAAGGATGGTGCCATCCCTGACACACCCAATGCCCTCCAGACACGCAATCAACAGCTACTGGTGCGCTATTCTTGATTTACCTGATTTACAACTATACTTCTTGGACCTCTTTTTTCCGTCTGAACCAAATCGCTTCGCCCCAAACAGCCGATCTACAAGCTCACAACACATCACAACCTGACGTGTTGTGAGCTTGTAAATCGGCTATTTTTTCAGGATGTTCCTCCCATAATAGGAATGCTGGGGCTCAAGTGGTTAACTGTCTCCATTAGCCAATCAGGTTCAGGTTCAGACATAGAGGTCATAAGAGGAAGTAGAATGTACACTGTAAAAATCCTCAGTGTTCATTTATCCACTTGTAACTCTGAGAATGTAGAAAATGTGAACAAATTGAAGGGTCCACTTGGTTACATTTGTACACTCTCAGTTAAATTAACGCTGAGGATTTTCCTGTGTACTGTATTGCTTGCGTATTTCTGATTGTCATTCCAGTTATTAATGATAGAATGATCGATCAAAACATTAATTGTTACCATCATGCCTTTACTTTTTATTAATGTCATCTGTGTGTCCTTAATCCCTCACACAGCTGATGAAGGATGTTGCCTCAAAGCAGGATGATATAAAGAAACTGGGCAGAGACCTGGAGCTGACAGAGCAGGTGTGCAACCCCCTGCAGAAGAACTTTAATGAATACTGTCCTGACATCCATCACCAGGAGAAGGAAGTTAAGCTCCTGAAGAACCGCTATGCTAACATTAGCAATCAGCTGCAGGACAGGTGAGACCTCAAATCATTATCATTAGTAGTAAATAATACAATAATACAGATAATTTATTGTCATTGTAAATGCAGTAACCATGTGTATTCATTTGTACTGGATAAATGGTGTAAGGTTCATCTTGTTGTTATCCGTTCCAGGTCTACTCTTGTTCAAGAGGCAGCCAATAAAAATCAAGGATTCGAGAGTGCTGTGCAGTCATTGAATTTCTTCTTGGGCAATCTGCCCAACAATAAGATCAAACCCACTGACAGTGTAGCTCAGATAACTGCCAAGCAGAACTCTCAGAAGGTGTGTGTAAATATTTATTTGTGTCGGATTTTAAACGTTTATAAACATTTATCCCTGATTGATATAGATGAAATAACCCAAGAGAAGGTTATTTTATAACTGATATGATACCAGTTTGGCTCATTGGTTTTATCGTGATGTACTCAATTATGTCCCCGGTTCAGAGAGTGATGGAGGACATCAAGAGAAAATCAGAGGACTTAGACAGAGTCAAGCATCTTTCTCGTGACTTGCAGAATGTCCTGAATGTGAGTTCAGAGTGAAAGGCACTCCCAATATCCTGTTCCGTGTACAACTAGTATATTCAACTTTAAATGCTTTGTTGTCAAATCTGCTGCTGAAGGTCTATTTTTATGCTATCAGGAGTATGAGGTCAAATCAAACAAGTACCGTGCCACTTTGAAAGATGATGATGATGATGATATTGATGAAGAACCAAGCCCCAAGAAACAGTACACTCCAACCATGGCTGATGCTGTACAGAAAAAGGTATGGCTGAGATCAGCTTCTAAACAACTATATGAGGTGTGTAAAAAAAAGTAACAGGACTGTGGCAGCCACGCTCATGACTCTAATCGGGTAACCGCTTATGTTATTGTGTTGTGCAATATCTCACCACTATTCTGCTATAATATTGTTCACTTCTCTCACTCTGTGCTTCTGTTCCAGCCAGGCTGTCGTGTAGCACACCCTCTGTTACCCACCGTCACGCAACTGGAGGTGGCTACGGTTAAGGTCAGGGTTAGGGTTAACCCATAAACCTAACCCTAGCCCAACTTAACCAGCAATTTCAAATTCATTCTTTGCTCCTTGTTTGCACCACCTCCAGTTGCATAACAGCAGTGTAATTACACAATAGCATGGAACAGAAGCACAGAGTGAGCGAAGTGAACAATATATAGCAGAAATGTGGTGAGATGTTGCGCAACACAGTGACATAAGCGGTTACTAAATTAGCATTGAGTCATGAGCAGGGTTGCCACAGTCCTGTTACTTTTCTTACACATCTCGTATGTGTTCAAAGGTAACATGTCAGAGATAAAATATATAATTAATGTTAAAATTTTAAGATGCAGTTTTTCTGATATTTGTTCTTGGGATGATTTTGCACTAAATTCCATTTGCTGCTATTGCAGGAGAAAAAGCTCCTGAAACTTTATTCTGAGGTGTCTGCAGAGAATGATCAGCTACTCAGCCAGATGAGAATGGCTAAGGACGTCATGGCCAGGGTAGGATATAATGCCTCATACTCATTAATATTACTCATCAATACTTTGTTACTGTAGAATTGAATACTGGATATGTGGCATTCAACATTTAATGAAGGAGATTAACCTCTAAAGACCTTCCTTTATCTTCTTCCATTCATTGAACAGAATGAAGAGAACATTAGCCAGGTGGTTGTTAGACAACAGCATCAGCTGCAAAGTCAGCAGAAGAGCTTGGAGGAGTCTGATCATCTGAAGAAAGAACTTAAAGAGGAGATCACCAGGCGTACACATGCTGAGAATGACCTGAACACATACAGGAAGAGATTCATGTCCCTGAAGAGTAGGAGAGGGGTGGAGAGGCTGGAGGAGAAGGAGGTGGTGCAGTACTACCGTGAGCCAAAGCTGGAGGTTGAACTTGAGTCCTTGAAGAAGAAGATCAAGGATGAGGCTGTGAAGCGATCAGGAAACCATTCAGAGATTGAGCTTATGAATGAGACGATCATCAAACTGGAAACTGAGCTGACAAAAATCGAGCCCAAGCTGGTGACAAAGGTGGTGACAGAGTACGAGAGAGACCCAAAGCTTGACAAAGAAGCCACCAGGATCAAGGATGAGATGCACAAGATAAGACTGGAGCTCCAAACGAGAGATACGGAGACGGTCCAAATGAAAACAGAGATCACGGTTCTGGCACAGCAGAAACCAAAAATTAAGGAGACAGTGGTGAAGAAGGAAGTGGTGAGACTGGAGAAGGATCCAGAGATGCTTAAAGCTGTGCTTTTCTTCCAGAATGACATTGCAGACGAAGAGTCCCAATGCAAGGCACTCAATGATGGCATTTTTAGCACAAGGAGCCACATAAACACATTAGAGAGAGTCATTCCCTCCATCCAACCCAAAATTGTCACCAAAGTAGTGAAGAAAGTAGAGCAGGATCCACAGCTACTTGAAGAGTCAAAGAAACTCCGCCTCTCCATGGAGGAAGAGAAAGATGAGATTGTCATCTTGATGAAGGACCTCGACACTCTACAGCTACATTATGGTGAGGTTGACAAGCTTAAGCCTAAAGTGGATGTCAAGGAGATCATTAATGAGATTTACAGAGTTGATCCTGAGACGGAAGTGGAGCTGGTGCGGCTGAAGAAAGAGCTGCAGGATTCCAGCCGAAACAGTGCAGACCTGGAGAAACAAATTAGCAAAGTGATGGTGGATCTGAACACCCTGCGTTCTCAGAAACCCAAAGTGGAGTACAAGGAGGTGACCCAGGAAGTGATCAAACAGGAGAAAAGCCCAGAGGTCATCAGAGAGTTGCAGAAGCTCAAGAGCCAACTCTCTCGCCTGCAGGTCAACTGTGATACAACTCTGGAGCTGTTGAACCACCTACGTAAAGAGAGAGATGAGTTGAAGGCTGAAAAATCCAAGGTGGAGATGA
The DNA here is from genome assembly GCF_963280865.1 of Gymnoscopelus braueri. NCBI lineage: Eukaryota > Metazoa > Chordata > Actinopteri > Myctophiformes > Myctophidae > Gymnoscopelus > Gymnoscopelus braueri. Next base: position 36,620,469 of record NC_137615.1, on the reverse strand, counting down.
AGCTGGTAACCAGGGAGCTGATCAAATATGAGAATGACCCCTTGCTGGAAAAAGAGGCTGACAGACTTAGGAGAAATGTGAGAGAGGAGGTTCAGGAACGGCGCAGTGTGGAGGAAGCTGTCTTTGACCTTCAGAATCAGTACATCATCCTTGAGAGGCAGAAGCCAGAAGAGAAAATTGTAGTCCAAGAAGTAGTACGTCTTGAAAAGGACCCCAAGCAGTTCCTGGAGCATGAGAAGTTGAACAAGAGTATGGATGATGAACTTAAAGCCCGTCGAAAGCTGGACCTAGAAGTGAGGCAGCTCAGAGGCCTGGTTGAGGAAAAAGAAAGAACCCTAGCACAGATGGATGACCGCCACAAAAAGATTCAAGTAGAGGTAGAGCTCAGGCAGATCAAGTCTCGTATTCTTGAGTTGGAAAATGCACCACCGCCCATTGAAGAGAAGATTGTCATTGAGGAGGTCCTCAAAGTAGAAAGGGACCCCAAGCTGGAGAAACTAACCGAGGATTTACGCACTAACATGGAGACTGAGGGCACCAATATTTGTCGCTTGGAAAGAGAAATTCGCAACCTGAAGATCAAGCTAGATATTTTGCTAAAAGAAAAGTCTGGTGAGAAAGTTGTTTACAAAGAAGTTATTCGCGTGGAGAAAGACCCAGAAGTCGAGGCGGAGAGGGACCATCTCAGAGAACAAGTGATGCATGAGAAAAATCTCAGAAGGGACCAGGAAGATGAAAGTGCTAACACCAACACTAAAATCATCCGCCTGCGGACATCTCAGGCCTCCACATCTCAAGATGAGACCTCATTTACATCCAGTCGAGATGCCCTTCAGAAAGAAAAGGGAAATCTCCTTCAAGAGCTTAAAACACTGGAGTCTGAGAGGCAGAACATCAATATAACATTCCAGCAACAGTCTAAGCTGATGAGTGAGAGAAACCAACTGAACCGTCAGAAGAGTGTCAAGATGGGGTCAGAGACGCAGAGTTTGGAGAAACAAATCCTGAGTGAAAAAGACAAAATACACCAAAAGGAGATCCTCATTGCCGAATTACAGAGCAGCTTGCATAAGGAAGACCACTCTGAGACTCAGACCAGAGAGACCAACCTCTCCACAAAGATCACCATCCTGGACCCAGAGACTGGTAAGGACATGTCTCCCTATGATGCCTACCTAACGGGCTTGATTGACCGCAACCAGTACATTAAACTTCAGGAGTTGGAGTGTGACTGGGAGGAGATTTCTTCAATGGGACCAGATGGAGAGACCTCCATTCTGCAGGATCGCAAGAGTGGGAAACAGTTCTCTGTCAAGGATGCTCTAAAGGCAGGTCGCCTGACTCAGTATGACTTGCAGTGCTACAAGGAGGGGAAAATGCCCATCTCTGAATTAGCTCTCCTGGTTGCTGGGGATTCCAGACCGAAGCCCCTACCTCCAATCAAGACCCCAATTTTACCCACCAGAGCCACTCCAATGTCACCCACCAGAGCAACTCCAATGTCACCCACCAGAACAACTCCAATGTCACCTACCAGAGCCACCACAACCTCACCTCTGAACTCAATGTTCTCATCACTGAGGTCCTCATACCCCAGCCTCAATCGCCTCAATAGTGGCAGTTTGACTAACCTCAATCGTCGCGATAGTGGGAGTTTGACCACCCTGAACGCCTCTGCAGGCGATGAATTCTTTCCAATCTCTGGTGTTTATGACACCACCACTGACAGCCGCATGTCTGTGAGAAGTGCCCTCACCCGCAAACTCATCGACCTCGACACAGCCCTGAAGCTCCTGGAGGCACAGGCGGCCACGGGAGGCATTGTTGATCTTGCCAAAAAGGACAAACTGTCTGTTCACAAGGCAGCAGAGTATGGTCTCATTGATTCGAGCCACTTGTATAAGCTGCTGAACTCCCAGAAAGCTTTCACAGGAGTGGAGGATCCTGTCACTAAGGAGCGTCTCTCTGTGGGGCAGGCTGCAGAAAAAGGCTGGATTCCTCTTGACAGTGCCAAAAGGTTAATGGAAGCCCAGTACCTGACCGGTGGGCTGGTCGATCCCTCCCGAGCCGGCCGCCTGAGTGTCCAAGAAGCTGTCATCACCAAGGTGATTGACAGCACAACAGCTGAAGAGCTCCAAGATCAGTCGACCCACACAAAAGACCTGGTGGACCCCATCACTAAAGAGAAGATGTCCTACAAACAGGCGATGGATCGCTGCAAGAGGGATGTCACAACGGGGCTCTTACTGCTCCCCGTAGCCTCCACTGATGCCATGGATGCTCCGTCTTACTCCAACTATCGCTTCAATGCCTCTCACAGTCAAGTTTAAGCATGTGCAGTTTAATACCAAGGTGTTAAAAGATTTATCTGTGACAAAGAAATTATTAAAAAAAATGTTTACATATATATCCTTGAAGAGATTTTTTTTGTTTTTGGTTACACTGTAAATGTTCATCTATTCTGTCTCAATCTGTGGTCAGGACTTGTGCAAACAAAAGGTTATGGTTTTTTTATGTTGATTTGAAATGTTTATATTTTTTCAGCATTTTGATGGAAATGCACACTAAACACTGTTTCATGATAGGCACTCAATAAACTATACAAGCCTTAAATTGTGCTTTAATGTCCTCAATTATTGCAGTTGTTAAAGAAAGTTTTAATATACCTTGTACAGTTTTTCTTGCAAAGGCAAATGTATGCCAATAGTAATTCCTTCTTCCTATAGTACTTCTGCACATGGTGCATGTTATATCTTATTGAATTTAACCACATAAGCTCTATATACGTATGACAAATAGTGAAAATAGCCGATCTATGTAGAATCTCACAATTCTTTGAAAATCTTTCCTCCCCAACATAGGGACACCAGGGTTAATGTGGTTAATATGGTCTCAGTATTGAGGGGTATTGGAGTGTATAAAGAGAAACGTGTTCAGGCATGTACAGTATTGCGATGCTAGTATGAACATTATGAATATCTACCACAAATTAATTCATAATATTTTACAGAGCTGAAAGGACACACATGACAGCTGTTGCCCAGAGTCCACATTTCCTATTCATTCCAGACCATGAACTTGTATCCCTAGGATTATGTGACTCATATGAGTGAAAATGATGGATTAAGGTTACAAAATACAGGTGCATCTCAAAACACTGGAAAAGTCAAATTTGTTCCGTAATATAATTTGAAAAAAGTGAAGCTTTCTTATATTCTACTGTGCATGAAGTAAGATATTTCAAACCTTTTTCTATAAGTGGGGTTGGGACACCTCATTAGTATTAGTTTCCTGCACTGTGATTGGCCCACTTGGCCCACTTTCCTGTACTGTGATTGGCTGACTCTATTGACTGACTATTCAGCACTGTGATTGGCTAGCGAGACACATGATGACATTAATAACCTATAAATAGGATTATGCACTTCCAAAAATCAAGTTTTTTTGGAAGTGAGCTTCCGTCACTATGATGACCACTGTGATGACCACACCGCCCACAGTTACTAGTAGTTTTGGCAATGTGGGCAGGTGCCAACTCCTGCTGGAAAAGGAAATCAGCATCTCCATAAAGCTTGTCAACATACGGAAACACAAAGTGCTCTAAAATCTCCTGGTGGTGGTGTGTTGATAGTGGACCACTTCCAGCAGATAACATGGCACCCCAAATCATCACTGACTGTGGAAACTTCACTGGACTTCAAGCAACTCTGTCTCGGTGCCTCTCACTCTTCCTCCAGACTCTCTGGGACCTTGATATCCATATGAATTGCAGAATCCAAGTTGCTTGAAGGTGTCAATGGGTGCCATCAATAATAACACTTAAGACACAAGGAAAACTGATGAAACCAAAAAAATACACAGAGGGCGTTTGTTTGTGGGACCAGAATATGGTCAGTAGACCTCAAGACCCTTATAGGGTTATTGGGAAGTTCTTTCACTATAGCAGAATGACTCAGACACAGAACTGAACCGGGGGCCTATTTCACGAAAGCAGGATTAGGGGTTAAATGGTAAATGGTGCATTTATATAGCGCTTCTATCCGAAGCGCTTTACATTGATTGTGCCATTAACCCATTCACACACACATTCATACACCGATGGCGGAGGAAACCATGCAAGGCACCAACCTGCTCATCGGGAGCAATTAGGGGTTCAGCGTCTTGCTCAAGGACACTTCGACACTAACTCTAGGGGAGCGCCCCAGCCCGGGATCGTGTGTGTTAAGCCTGGATTTAACACCTATCCTGGCTTAATTTAGCCAGGATTAGCGATGAATCGCTTTCATGAAAGCTGAACTATCTTGCCAGATTAGTTTAGCCAGACACCCTGGATAAGTTTATCCATGACTCGATTTCACGAAAGAAAATGTACGCAATCCTACCTTAGTTACCATGGAAATTTTTCCACAGCTAATTCAACACATTTATATGTCACAGGGAAATTGGCATTCCAGGGAAATTGAAAGAGGAGCGCTCGCTTTTAGGCGCGGGGCTTCGGCGCGAGGCGGGGCTTTTCGAGATAGGGTTTCGCGCCTCCAGGTGCGAGTGCCCGCACCGACCGGCCGAAGGTCTGCTAGTCAAATCAGCGCCGTCCGAGTTGTGAACCGATAGGGGGAGAATAGGTCTTTTCATGGGTTACAGTCTATGGTTACTATCCAGTGTCCACGACAACACACATGTGTGCGTGTGTGCGTGTGCATGTGTGCGCATGCACACACGCACACGCGTGCGCACACATGCGTGTGCATGCGTGTGGATTCAGTGTGCATTCATTGCCCTCTAGCATTGGTTATACAGAATTGCCTGGGGGGCGGTGAAAACAAGCGCTCCTCTTCCAATTTCCCTGGAATGCCAATTTCCCTGTAACATACACACACATATATATATATATATATATATATATATATATATATATATATATATATATATATACATACATACATACATACAAGCCTGGGTCTTAACTCAAGACTCTTTAGCTAAAAAGTTTGTGAACCACTGCCATTTAGAACAGTGGTTTTCAACCTTTTTCATGCCAAGGACCCCTAAATTGATATACATTTGGCCGCGGACTCCCATCTGAAAATGTTTTGTGCCAGGGACCCCCAGAAGCAAAGATTTGAGTTAAACATGTTCGCTTTAAAAATGTATATATATTTCAAAGATATGCACACATTTTCAAGATTTTTCAAAAATAGCAGATCTACAAGCTCATAGTGCGGCACTCGGTGTCGAGCTATGAGCTTGTAGATCTGCTATTTTTGAATAGCCAAAGCTAAGTGGTTAAAAATGATTGTGACGCTATAAGTGGCGTACCCACCGTAGAGGCAGGAACTAAAATCTCGCCTCCCCTAGAAAATGAATTAAAAATCCAAACAGAATAGTGGCCGTTGGACCATTAGCCCGCCTCCTCGTCCATTCACGCGGGCAGGCAGCTAATCACCACCGTATCCATTCAGCAGAGCGACCCTCGCCTATATAGCGATGCAAATGTATGCCTTTGTCTTTATGGGGTACCAGGAGTGCCAGGGGTGGGGGTCTGGGCCATCACCTGTACTCACCTGGCATAAAAGGGGCTCTTAGAGCAGCTTGAGCCATTCATTACTAAACTACAACATGAAGAGACCACTACTTGCATATTGTTTTTATAAACGTTTTTCAGTTTTGCAGTCAGTGTGTGTAGTGTTGTTGTTAACTTGTTTCCCCCGACATTTTTCCCAGAGAATCTCACCTGCCCTAAATGTAATTCCTGGGAACGCCACTGTTCCATGAGCTGCTGCAGTGCTGCTGTTCAGCCACAGAGAAGAACGCCACTCTGGTTTTGGGCTCCATGATTGGTCAAGTTCAAGGATTCTGCTATCGACTTTCATGGTCTTTTATAGGAATACTTGAAGCCTGGCTTTACCATCCTGGCTCGACACAGCCTGGCTTGACAAGGTCTAGCTCGACAAAGTCACTCCTTTTCAGCCTGGCTTGGCGTTCATGGAACGGAATAAACCAGGCTGTACGGACCAGACTTTGCCCCCTCTGCTTTCCTTTTGGCTGGGGTTTAAACGGCCATAACTCCAGCTACTAGATAGAGAAAATCCAGTCCTATATTGCGCTGATCAGAGCAATGGTCACCAAGCTATGGCTGTTACACTGCTGTAGTGCCCCACATGTGTGCAATTAAGTATTTTTTGGGGGTGTGACTATTATCATGGCAGATCCCTGAACAGCATTTGTGCCATGTTTGTTGATGTTTGTTGCAACGGTGTGCCAGTGGCCCCCAGGGGACCCTGACATGCCCCCCGGTGTGACTATTGTTATGGCAGACCCCTGGAGCAGTGTTTGTGCCAAGTTTGGTTTTAATTAGAGCAACGATGCACTTGCAACACCCAGATCCTCTGTGTGGACACACTTGTGTATTTTCAGCCGATCTAAGCGACTGAAACTCTTACCACACTGTTGACAGTGGAAAGGTTTTTCTCCGGTGTGAACACTCTGGTGACTTTTCAGGTTACCTAACAGACTGAAACTCTTATGGCACTGTTTACAGAGGAAAGGTTTTTCTCCAGTGTGAATACGCTGGTGTTCTTTCAAACTATCTAACCGACTGAAACTCTTATGGCACTGTTTACAGAGGTAAGGTTTTTCTCCCGTGTGGACACGCTGGTGACTTTTCAGGTTACCTAACAGACTGAAACTCTTGGCACACCGTTTACAGTGGAAAGGTTTTTCTCCGGTGTGAACACTCTGGTGACTTTTCAGGCGATGCATATGACTGAAACTCTTGGCACACTGTTGACAGTGGAAAGGTTTTTCTCCAGTGTGAACACTCTGGTGTTTCTTCAGGTTACTTAACAGACTGAAACTCTTGGCACACTGTTTACAATAGAAAGGTTTTTCTCCCGTGTGGACACTCTGGTGTTCTTTCAAACTATCTAACCGACTGAAACTCTTATGGCACTGTTTACAGAGGTAAGGTTTTTCTCCCGTGTGGACACGCTGGTGACTTTTCAGGTTACCTAAGAGACTGAAACTCTTGGCACATTGTTTACAGATGTGAGTTTTCTTTCCTGTGTTAGTCGGATGATTTCTCTTTACTTTCGATTGAGTTAAAGTCTTGGTAGACTGTTGACTACTGTAAGGACTTGATTCTTCTGAGTTTCCTTGCTGCTGGCTCGTTGCCGGGAACAGTGGGTTCATCGTCAAAGCTACTGCTATGCATAGGCTGTAATGGTCCAAGAACTAATGATATTTGGCCTTGCGATCCAGGACTGGTTACGGGGCAATCACCTGGATCTCTGCTGGAATAGTTCCTCTTGTAGGTGCTGAAGGCTTCCTCGATGTCTCTCTCCATGTGTGTCATTCACACTGAGCAGTCTGGTTTTAAGCTGAGCTGATTCAAAGCTCACGTCATCATTACGTTGTCATTACGTTGTCACTATGATGTCAGCCATGTCCAAATATGGAGTTCCTTTTCATTTACCGAGATAAAGTTTCAGCCCAGTCAACCCTCAATTGTCGTCTTCCAGTAATGAAGTTCTAAAAATAAATGGAAAAGATAAACTAGAAAAGAGTACTCCTCGGAGCGCAAGTCTCAGCCAGGCCGGGTTGCCTACCAAGGGCGTGCAAACTTTGGAAGGCAGAGTCATAGCCAATTAGAATGGAATCTGGACAATCTGAGTGATACATCTTGATCAAATGACCCCAGATAGGCGCTCGGGTCGCACAGTGGTAAAGTCTCTGCCCATACATTATATTAACCCATTAAGACCTGAGGTCTATTCTACAAATGCCTTCTAAATCAGTAGTTCTCACACTTTTAAGATTATTGTCTCCGCCAGGCCGAAGGAATGGTGGAGAGTATGTTTTACCCTCCGTGTGTGTGTGTCCGTCTCAGCCAAGCTAACATTGGTCAAGCTTCACGTGACACGTGACAATATGTAATATTGTACCGTGATTGGCTGACTCTATTCAGACCCTTTGCTTTGATTGGCTAGCGAGACGCATGATGAAATAATAACCTATAAATAGCACCACGCACTTCAGAAAATCATTTTTTTTTAAAGTGAGCTTCCATCACTGTGATGACCACTGTTGTTTCTAAATAACACCGCTCACTTCACACTGGGTGTGACTTTTGTCTCCGCCAGGAGAGTTTTACCCTCCGTGTGTGTGTCCGTCTCAGCCAAGCTAACATTGGTCAAGCTTCACGTGACACGTGACAATATGTAATATAAATAGGTAAGACAGGATTAATCAGGAACAGTACTCGCCTGGACAGTACTCGCCTGGCGGAGACCTGTTTTCTACATTTTCTAGTTTAATTCTCCTTTCGTGTAATAGGCCCCCGGTGTGGTTGGCCCTCCAACACTAATGTTGGATATCAGCAGTACTATGGATTATTCTTGATGACGTATGGAATTATCATTTATATTTTCATGGTGCGGTACAATCTTTATTTCAGACCCAAGGGGGATCCATATCACAATAAAAAAACACCATACAAAACATAACAATAACAGAAAAAGAAATACAATAAAAAGACTTCCACCATGTTCAGTTTCGAACATACAGACAAGTGCGCCAATGGTTCCACAGTCCTGACAGAGAACCTGACAGAACTACGTAAGGGGTTAATTATGACAGCAATGATGTGTGATGCATTTGCACCAAATGCACAATTTACATGAGTGACATTAATGGTAATTGCTGTTCCCCTTTGTGTTGCAGTGTGATTATTTCTGTAGAAACGCAATTAACACTGCACTTTTCTTTCTTTCTCTCCCCCTCGCTTTAGGTCTGTGATTTAGGATAACAGCGTATCCTTCACATCTAACCTGTAATCATTTCAATACCACATAAACTAGCACTTACGACAAGGGGTTAACGTGTGTGACCCCAGACAACACAGCCTTTGACTGATTATACATTATGCTTAATATCCAACAAAAATTGCTTTCAATAAAAACAGAAGCGGCGGACATTGTATAGCATTAGGAAATCAACTTTTTGTCCTCTTGCCACAGTGGGTGATGGATTCCAAAATTTACCAGCCACTTATATTCTTCTTTCTTTCTTTCTTTCTTTCTTTCTTTCTTTCTTTCTTTCTTTCTTTCTTTCTTTCTTTCTTTCTGTCTTTCTTTCTTTTCCTGTTACGATTCATTTTCCCATAGCTTCGTTTGATTGGCTCAGTAGCAGTTTGAACCAGAAACACATGACACCTTGATTTCCTACTTAGACCTGTATTGTTGTGACTCCCCACTCTTCCCACTCCCAAGAAAGGCCAGCTGCATAGTATGAATCTAAATTCTGAGTGGCAGTTTATAAAATAATAATAATTATTATTTTTATTATCATCATTAAACAAATGTGCATTAATCAACCCTAAACTTCTCTTCTCTAATCAAAATGTAAACAATCGAAGTATCTAAGCTAACCTGAACAAAAACAAGAGAAAAATGAAAAGGGGCTGTACAATTTTACAAATAGCAGTACAAACAGGTCTTCAAACTAACCAGGGGTCTATTTCACGAAAGCGGAATTAAATTATCCTGGTTTGAAAGGCAAATCCAGGTTTGACAAGCCTGCGCTGTTCAGCCTGGTTTATTCGGTTCCACGAACGCCAAGCCGGGCTGAGAAGGAGCGGCTTTGTCAAGCCAGGATCGTTAAACCAGGCTGACTGTGCGTTCACCTATTCCTATAAAAGACCATGAAAGTCGATAGCAGAATCCTTGAACTTGACCAATCATGGAGCCCAAAACCAGAGCGGCGTTCTTCTCTGTGGCTGAACAGCAGCACTGCAGCAGCTCATGGAATCATACAAGGAAGTAAAATGTATAATAAGCAAGAGAGGAAACACGGCCGCAATAAAAATAGATCCAGGGAGAAAGCGTGGCAAAGTATTGCCGACAAATTAAATGCAAAAGTTGTCCAAAAATATGCAATTAATTTATATACGTCCATAAATATATAATTTAGTTAGGCTTAAACATGAGGAGTTTAAGTGAATGTTGGAATTATAATTATAAACACTCCGAATAATTGTATAGAAAATCTACAAGTGAAAAGCTTGGGGTCTGGGGGTCCACGGGGGTCCATGGGGGGTCTGGGGAACCACGGGGGGCGGGGGTCCATGGGGGGCCGGGGGTCTGGGGGTGCAGGGGTCCACGGGGGGCCGGGGGACCCCCCGTGGAACCCCGGTTCGATTTTCGCATAAGAAATGAATACGTGTGGAAAAACTCATTGGTTTACGATGGACTAACAACTATTTCACAAAACTTGAAGAACAAGGCACTGGATTAATAAAGCTTGGCTGTTAGCCGGCTAACTTCACAGCTAAATTGCCATGGTAACTAAGGTAGGATTGCTTCAATTTTCTTTCGTGAAACCGGATCATGGATAAACATATCCAGGTTTACTGGCTAAATTAATCTGCCGAGCTAACGCAGCTTTCGTGAAACCGATTCCTGGATAATTTAAGCCAGGATAGCCGATTAAACCCGGTTTATCCCTAATCCAGGTTTCGTGAAACGGGCCCCAGGTCTATCAGAATCAATGAAGATTCAAACACAAGACTATACAAACTTTCCAAAATATTTGTCTACACAACAGTTACTCTACTTACAAAACTCTCAAGACAATTCACAGGACTATAATGCTAGCTCATTGTATGAGGTGAAGAGAGTGGCAGTTTATAAAATAATAATTATTATTATTTTTATTATCATCATTAAACAAATGTGCATTAATCAACCCTAAACTTCTCTTCTCTAATCAAAATGTAAACAATCGAAGTATCTAAGCTAACCTGAACAAAAACAAGAGAAAAATGAAAAGGGGCTGTACAATTTTACAAATAGCAGTACAAACAGGTCTTCAAACTAACCAGGGGTCTATTTCACGAAAGCGGAATTAAATTATCCTGGTTTGAAAGGCAAATCCAGGTTTGACAAGCCTGCGCTGTTCAGCCTGGTTTATTCGGTTCCACGAACGCCAAGCCGGGCTGAGAAGGAGCGGCTTTGTCAAGCCAGGATCGTTAAACCAGGCTGACTGTTCGTTCACCTATTCCTATAAAAGACCATGAAAGTCGATAGCAGAATCCTTGAACTTGACCAATCATGGAGCCCAAAACCAGAGCGGCGTTCTTCTCTGTGGCTGAACAGCAGCACTGCAGCAGCTCATGGAATCATACAAGGAAGTAAAATGTATAATAAGCAAGAGAGGAAACACGGCCGCAATAAAAATAGATCCAGGGAGAAAGCGTGGCAAAGTATTGCCGACAAATTAAATGCAAAAGTTGTCCAAAAATATGCAATTAATTTATATACGTCCATAAATATATAATTTAGTTAGGCTTAAACATGAGGAGTTTAAGTGAATGTTGGAATTATAATTATAAACACTCAGAATAATTGTATAGAAAATCTACAAGTGAAAAGCTTGGGGTCTGGGGGTCCACGGGGGTCCATGGGGGGTCTGGGGAACCACGGGGGGCGGGGGTCCATGGGGGGCCGGGGGTCTGGGGGTGCAGGGGTCCACGGGGGGCCGGGGGACCCCCCGTGGAACCCCGGTTCGATTTTCGCATAAGAAATGAATACGTGTGGAAAAACTCATTGGTTTACGATGGACTAACAACTATTTCACAAAACTTGAAGAACAAGGCACTGGATTAATAAAGCTTGGCTGTTAGCCGGCTAACTTCACAGCTAAATTGCCATGGTAACTAAGGTAGGATTGCTTCAATTTTCTTTCGTGAAACCGGATCATGGATAAACATATCCAGGTTTACTGGCTAAATTAATCTGCCGAGCTAACGCAGCTTTCGTGAAACCGATTCCTGGATAATTTAAGCCAGGATAGCCGATTAAACCCGGTTTATCCCTAATCCAGGTTTCGTGAAACGGGCCCCAGGTCTATCAGAATCAATGAAGATTCAAACACAAGACTATACAAACTTTCCAAAATATTTGTCTACACAACAGTTACTCTACTTACAAAACTCTCAAGACAATTCACAGGACTATAATGCTAGCTCATTGTATGAGGTGAAGAGAGAGGGCAGATGTCAGCTGTGGTTTAAAATGGCTGCTGTCATTCATTGCTTCAATCCATAGCAGCAACCCCTTCTAATGTTTCAGTACCATTACCCTACACGCACACGCACACACACATGCACACACACAAGGGGAAAGAGGTGTGCCACATAAAAACAAACCACAACATATATCAACCTGCAGGTCAGGGTCATAACACAGGTTTGCCCTTCAGTGCAGAAGCTGCTCACGCGCTGGCATGTTAGTGGATTAGACTTAAGTCTTCATTCAAGAAGGCTTTCCCTTCATTACCATGTGTCTCTTACTTTAGTTTACCTCGAGTTAGGAGTTGTTTGTGCAGGTGAGTCAGTAAAAAAAGGCATACCCTCCAGGTGAATTCCTGGAGGGTAAGGGGTGGTGATAAAAGAATAGTTGACAGTGAGCGACAGGGCTACAAAGATAAAGGGGTAATGACAAGCTGAGCCACTGATGTTGCCAGGTCCGCTTATTATAAGCGACTTTGGGCTTGTTTTTCTGTAAAGTTGCTTGTAAATATTGGTAGTCGCAGGTTCCATTTTTTTGGGCTTGTTTCTAAAGTGTAGTTGCTTATTTGGGCTTGCTTCCTAAATGTTGTTTAAACCAGTGGTTCTCTCAAACAATTAAGTATTTTGTGCCAGGGGCCCCCGTACCAGATTTGTGTTGTCAAAATGTTAAAAGAAATATCCATTATTTGTCACTTTCTTCACATTTTGCTTGAAAATAGCCGATCTACAAGCTCACAACGCATCGCATCATGACGCGTTGTGAGCTTGTAGATCAGCTGTTTTTAAATATCCGATGCATAGGTTTAAAGTGCTCATATGGCCTGCCGCCTGGTCGCTTCTTTTTGGCTTGTTTTCATAGACCTGGTTGCTTATTTCTCTCGCTTGTATAAAGGCTACTTTTCTGAAGCCATAGACATTTAAGGAAAAAAACTCACAGAATATAAAATTTACTTTAACTTTAATATACGTATTTCACAAGTAAAAAAAGAAAAGTATAAAAACATTTCAACATGTGTTTCTGCAACACACAATCCCCCCCCCCCCCCATTCCGGAAAAAGAGAAACAAATAAAAAGACAAAAGACACAATACAACTTTTTGTTAAGTCTTCATTGACCAGGTAGCCTATACTGTATACAGTATATGTAGGTGAGGTTAGTGGACCATGGATAACCGCCTGTGAATCCTCTCTTAGATCCTCTCTTAAGTCCTGAGACATTTGCAGGAGTTAATGCCTCCCTTACAGTGTGTCTGTTGAGCTGCTAATGCTCCAGTCATCACTGACGTCAGAAGGGGAGCTGTTCAGCACTGGATGGCTTATTATGGCCCACATATTCACACGACACGGCTAATGCCCAATTTATGCTCCGTCATATACGGTGGTGTAAAGTAACTAAGTACATGTACTCAAGTACTGTACTTAGGTACAATTTCGGTATATTTTTACTTTACTAGAGTATTTACCATTTTCTGTACTTTTACATCTACTCACCCTGGCATGTTAGTGGATTGTCTCCACACCACTCCACTAAATATCTCAGAGTCAGATATTGTACTTGTACTCCACTACAATTATTTGAAAACTTTAGTTACTAGTTACTTTGTATATTTTGATTATTATTACAATAGATACATTACCCACTTCAGCCCTTTATACATTTCGTCCATTTGAAATGGACGAATCTACAAGCTCACAATGCATCGCCATGCAACATATTGTGAGCTTGTAGATTTGCAGACATTCTGCGTAACGAGTACTTTTACTTTTGATACTTTAAGTAGGCTTTACTTTAAGTAACAGAGGTAGGCTACCGGAGTCTAACAAAAGCTAATTTAACAGTGATTTCTTCTGTGCGCCAAGTAGGCTACAGTGTCATGTACTGTACAATGCAGTAAATCAACTGTTTTTACTGAGTTTTCAGCATATGTGGCAAGTGGTGCTTGCCCTCTATTCATAATTAAAATAAGAAAAAGAATATATGCAACTATCTGTCAGACAGGCATTGACAAAAAAAACTTTTCAACATAATAACACAAATAATGTCAGAGTGGTGCATAATGTACCCAAAACATCCTTTGTTTCTTGTAGGCTTTACAGGGCTATGTGCAGGGTGGTATCTCCATCATACATCAACTGATTTGTCTCTCGTCTTCACTCCCAAAGTTAAGGGATGCTGAGGGAATCGGATGGCTTCACTGTTGCGGCGCATGTAGGCGTGGCCGCTAATCGGGTACCACATTTCTGTGAAGATTAGGTTGGCCACAGTGATGGAACAGCGCCCCAACACCTTAAAGCCAGACTTTCGGTAGAAAGGAATGAGGAAGTCCTCGCACATCAGCATGGCTCGGCGCACGTTTGGCAGACAGCGAAGATACTGAAGGTAGCGCCACATCAGAAGGGGGCCTTTGCCCTGTTGCCTGAAGGTGCGATGCACTGCAAGGACGTGGATGTGGACTGTGGAGCCGTGGGGCTTGTGAAGTGTCAACGCTTCCTGGAGGCAGAGTTTGATCATGTCAATACAATACAATTCAAACAGTGCTTATAATTCATAAATGACATGATAAATGTGTCTTTGCAAATCAATGCAACATGATCCACTTTTAACCCATTCAATCCGGGAACGCATCTCTGTCATTTTAAGATTTCTTTGGCTATTAAAAAATAGCAGATATACAAGTTCATAGCGCGGCACAGAGTCCCGCGCTATGAACTTGTAGATCCTCTATTTATTTTTTTCGTGAAAACTTGTGCAAATCTTTGAATATATATCTTTAAAGCGATCATTTTTAACTCAAATCTTTGCTTCTGGGGGGCTGGGGGGGGGGGGGTCCCTGGAACACAATATTTTGAGATGGGGGTCTGCGGCAAAATGCATTTCATTTTGGGGGTCCTTGACATGAAAACGTTTGAGAACCACTGATATAATTAGGATTTAGAAGACGTTTGTAGAATATATATTCAAAGGATTTGCACACATTTTCAAGATTTTTCAAAAATAGCAGATCTACAAGCTCATAGCACGGCACTCGGTGCTGCGCTATGAGCTTGTAGATCTGCTATTTTTGAATAGCCAAAGACATCTAAAATGACAGAGATGTGTTCCCGGATTGAATGGGCTAATTGAGGATTCTTGATACAACCACAAGCCATGCTGAGGACATTAAATTAGTCTTACTGTTGTGAGCCTGTCCTGGTCCCATAAAGAGCCAATGATGAAGGCCACAAGTCTCCCTTCCTCAAACCAACCCATGGACAGCTCTGGACACAAGGTCAAAAAATGTCGCACTTCATCCAAGTGAAGTGGACAGTCTCCTGTTACGGAAATAAATGCTGGGGAAGGGAGAGAGAGAGAGAGAGAGAGAGAGAGAGAGAGAGAGAGAGAGAGAGAGAGAGAGAGAGAGAGAGAGAGAGAGAGAGAGGAAGATTCAGTGGGTGAAATTTCCCTGCATAAATAATGGTTGGCATGTCAGACGATTCGGAGCGAGCAAATTGTGAGAATGTGGACGTTGTTGCGGTTGTGGATGTGTATGCATATTACGCATGGTCATTCAGTGATGCAATGTCCATTTTAACTCTTCAAAACGTACACATTACTCTTGAAACTTCTGTGTAGGCTATTATTTAAGTATGTGACGACAACAACAACAACAACAACAACAACAAAAACAACAACAACAACAACAACAAGTAGTATACAACGTACCCTCCCTCTCGATTTCAAAGACGCTTGTAGCATCTTGCGTGTTGAGCGGTCGAACTTCGCTTGCGGGCAGCGTGTGTCTCCTCTGCATGCCAGGCGAGTTGAAAGGCTCTGCGCCGATGACGGACATTCTGCCGATGAACTGCTTTTAAAAACCTTGCTGTCCTAAGGCTGTTCACCGCCTCTTCAACCCACCACGACCATTCGCACAATGTGCAGTTTTCACAGTCTCTGAAAGTCCTGTCAGGAGAGACATAAGCTGTTAGAGGCCGTATTTATATATGACAGCTGCTCGTGGTTATGATTCATAGCCTATTTGCATTTGATTATTTCACGCCACGTATGGTGACGTCAGTGAATGAATGAATGAGTGTTTGAAAGGCAATTTACCAAACCCTACCATTAACCGAATCTATTATGGCCATTTAGTGTTGTCTCTGTTTATTGACTGAGCTTGTGTTGTCACTCACTCTCACACACGCACACACACGCACCCTTGACCTGCGGCCTGCCCCATAGTCAGGGGGCCAAAGTTGATATTAACAGAGATAACACCTCTGGGTAAAAGCAGACAACCTATCCAGTATTAATCTTTAACCCCTTGTCATGTGTTCTAGCCGTATTGTCATCTCATAATTTTTTTAAACGATACTTTTATCAATATATACTTAAAACTGGTCAAATCTGACTTTTTCATAATACTGACATGTTATTTTAAATGTAATACTATAATGTTGAGCTGCTAATGTGGTAAAGTAATGAAAATGCAAGTAGCAACGCTAATATTAGTTGATGCTGGCTAGAGTGATGATGCATATTATTTCATTTGCTGCTTATGATCACACCCATTACACAAGATGGGGTGCTGTATTCACAGCAGACATGGGACATCTGGCACAGACAGCACCAGAGGTCTATCAGGGCTTCCTAAATGGTGATTTTGCAGCCAAGGAGACTAAACACAGCTTCAATTAAGTTCCTTTTGACCTTCGCCTTGAGCATATCAACACAAAAAGGTTGCTGGAGGGCTGATAGGCATCACCAGAAATGAGACAGCTAGAACCGTTGGTCCATCACCTACAATGAACGTGCAATCTTGGCAGAGGATACCAGCTCATTGTTTGGACTGACTCATGAGGATGATGAAGACACTCACAAAGACTTCCATCAAGAATCAAAAGAGATCATACTGATGTCATCCAACTTGTTGAACAGTTCTAGGGATACCACGTCTTCAACAGGAGAATGTGTTTGATCTAGTGTCTCTGACAACTGGTGATGCTGCTTCAGATATACTGAAGGACCTTGGAAATACTGCAGAGTCTGGCAAGCAAATGATCACTGAGTTTGTTAAAAACCGACTGGTCACAAAGAACACAGACTTCCACGACAGCCTCACCAAGAGAAAACCAAACACTTTCTCAAGCCTCTACAGTGCAGATGCCAAGCTTGAAAAACTCAAAACCAAGTGTGTGAAGCCAGACAGGGATATTCTCTGCCGCATAATTGTCTCCATGGAGCGTGGCAGAGAGGTCAACATGGATGAGCGTCTACAAAAGGAACTGTGTGCAGTCCCGCTGTCACTTGCGGCAACCGATGCAATGCTCAGACCTATGAAGCTGAGTTAGCTACCATACTACAAGAAGGTTCATAGGAGACAGAGCTCAGTTCTTCCAATGTGAGGACAAGTGATGCCTTGACTCTGCACATCATGAGGGTCCACTATCACTATCAGGGTTTGGAAACAGTCACTATAGTGACCCATCCACAGCTTCCTTCACCAATCAATTGTGGTTGGCACAAGGTAGAAGGCAGGTTGGTCCCCCAGCTTTCAAGCGAAGAACCTCTACAGGCCAGATGCTTGGAACCAGTGAAGTACCAGGCATTGTTTCTGTCATAAAAGAAGGATTTACTGCAGTGGAGCACGTAGATGTGCAGTTTGGTGCAAAAACTCATTTGGCGGCCCGGACCGCTGGCGTAGTGGTCGTAATACTGTTAAGATAATATCCAGGACTGTACAGTTACCAGTGGTGTAAAGTAACTAAGTACATTTACTCAAGTACTGTATTTAAGTAAAATTTGTAGGTATTTTTTACTTTAATGGAGTATTTCCAATTTTCTATACTTTTACTTCTACTCCACTACATCTCAAATGTTACTTTAGTTACTAGTTACTTTGTAGATTTTGATTATTATTATAAAAAGATACATTAACCACTTCAGCCATATATACATTTCGGCCATTTGAAAATAGCTGTTCTACAAGCTCACAATGCGCCGGAATGCGATGCATTGTGAGCTTGTAGATCTGCTATTTTTATATATCAATCTAAGACAAGAGTAAAACTAAACAATAAAAGCCTGGAGATCGAGGCTAAGACAAGAGAGACTGCAGGACACGTGGACCTCTCACATCAACACAGGACAAAACTCCCTGCAGTATCTGTGGAAGACTGTGTGTCCCAGTACAGGGCTACGCTCCCACATGAGGAGCCACGCTAAGAGGAAATTACTGCATGTCTACTCATCCGTTGGATCGACGGGAGACTCCACCACCATACATTTGAAAACTTGTGAAATGGGACATTCTGCATAATGAGTTTGTACTTTTGGTACTTTAACTTAAGTACATTTTGATACTAATACTTTTGTACTTTTTACTTTACTCCAGTAAATTTTGAATTCTGGACTTTTACTTGTAACAGAGTATTTCTACATTGCAATATTGATACTTTTTTGAGTATTATTTCCACCACTACAGTTACAGTTAGCCACATCAGCATTGAGTGTTTGTATTGTTTTATTGTCTATTTAGCATGACAAATTGACAATGATGTAAATGTTCTTATTTTCAGTCTTGTCCTGCTGTATGTTATCCATTTTGGTGTGATGTATGTTTTGCATTGTGCAATTTGTATACTCAAAACAAAACAGAGTAAACATTTGGACAAAAACGCCACTAAAGAAGTTTCCTCAAATATATCTTTTACCATAACATTTACAAATCTATTGCAATAACATTCAAAATAACTTTCCATATTGTTCTTTTATCTACGTCCTTTAATATAAAATATATTTCAAAGAAAGAATTAAGCATATGCATGATGTTTAATCTGATTATTTGATGCATGAAATGAGCATTCAAATATTAAAGGGCTTCTAAAAGTCACCAGAAAATAAATTCAACATGACAACCACCCTAAAACCTCTTCTATGGGTTCTCTTCTAACCAGCTTTTACCCAAACATATATAGCAAAGGTCATTTCTGAAGCACTTTTCTGTATTGGCCCCCTGACTACCACACAAAAGCTGTCAGCAGTGGTGGAAAGTAAGTACATTTACTCAAGTACTGTACTTAAGTACAATTTTGAGGTACTTTACTTTACCGGAGTATTTCCAATTTCCAATACTTGTACTTCTACTCCACTACATCTCAAATAGCCTATTGTCCTTTTTACTCAATTATTTGAAAACTTTAGTTACTAGTTACTTTGTAGATTTTGATTATTATTACAAAACATACAGTAACAACAAGTTATACCTTGGCCTATATGCATTTCGGCCATTTGAAAATAGGCAATCTACAAGCTCACAATGCCATCTACAAGCTTGTGAGCTTGTAGATCTGCTATTTTCAAAAGATTTATTTGAAAACTTGTGAAATGTGACATTCTGCACAATGAGTAGCCTACTAGTGCTTTAAGTGAATTTGTACTGTGAATTTGTACTTCCATGTACTGTTATGTACTGTCATGTACTGTTCTCATGTCTTACTAAATAAAGTACATCAATCAATCAATCAAGTAAATTTTGATGCCAATACTTTTATACTTTTACTTCAGTACATTCTGAATTCCGGACTTTTACTTGTAACTCTAGTATTTCTACATAGCGGTATTGATACAAGTAAAAAATTTGAGTTTCCATCACTGGCTATCAGTTTAATAACAAGCATTCTGCACTACAGTTACATACCGGTAGGCTAGTAGCTATCCCTGACGGTGACGGTGTGAGGCTCCATAGGAGAAGCTCTGCTCTCTCTCTTCTTATGGACACACTTCTGTCTTTCTGGATCAGACTGATTATTACAACGAGTCACGTGATCAGGGATTATTTAGACCTGTTCCTTTCAAGCCGGGAACACGTACGTCTGTCTGTCACATTTGCTGTGGCCTACATATTATATAGCGACATTAAATCTGTACTTTTGATGCAGTAATGGTCTTGTTTGTTTGTTTCTTTTATTTTTAGGTATTAAAAAGGTCTTCAAATCCTTAAATTGTCACTTCACGGTCATCTGAGGACCCCCCCCCCCAAAAAAAATAATGTGGGGACCCAACACACAGGAAAAAAATTAAATAAAAAATCCACTGCTGTCGAAAATCAGACGGGGTCAGAGTTCAAGTTCAACTTGAGAACACTTAGGAAAAAAACTGCCTACATATATATACCGTAGCCTATTATGAAAATGCACGTAGCTCAGGCCTTTAGAAACAGCCTATTTATTAATCAGTCAGTGACAAGAAACGACTTTGACCATTTTGGATTTATTATAGTAAATATATTACCATTCAGGCAGTCGAGGTTTACAGCAGAAATGTTTATATCCAGTTTGGTTCATAAAAATGTAACTCTGGAAAAATATAGATACCTCTCTCTAACATACAGGAATGACTTGTTTATAAAATGGCGTGACATTAAGGACAAAGAAGTATCAATATTAACAAAAATGTATGTGAAATACAGAAAAAACTGTAGCCTAGGCTACACCAAAAGCAGCTGCTGAAATAGATAACAGTACAGTACCATAACAGTTTATAACGCCTTACACCCAAACATCTTCTTGCAGTTATAGGCTACTTGTGTAGGTCTACATCATGTGTCTACCAAACTTATTCTATCATATCATAAATGCAGTGGTGTAAAGTAAGTACATTTACTCAAGTAGCCTACAATGCGTCACGATGTGACGCATTGTGAGCTTTTATTTTTTATTTGTATACATTTTGAACTTGTGAAATGGGACATACTGCACACAATGAGCACTTTTACTTTTGGTATATTTTGATGCCAATACTTTTGTACTTTTACTCAAGTACATTTTGATTACCAGACTTTTACTTGTAACAGAGTATTTCTATACTGAAGTTTTGATACTTTTACTTAAGTAAAACATTTGAGTACTTTTCCCACCACTGCATAAATCTGTCTATCCGTGTAACCGTTTTCCAAGTCGTTCTCTTGAATGAATGACTTGCAGTATAGAGATAGTCCACCAGAGGGAGCCAACGCTCTCAACACCTGACTGCGGCTAAGGCAAAGGCATCAACAGTAATGAACACAATTTGCTTTAACCCACTGGTTCTCAACCTTTTCAGGCCGTGATCCCCCAAAATGATCATATTTGAACAGGGGACCCCCCACTTGGAATGTAGGAGTTGAGGCATACAATTTTATTTGACTCGGTTCCACAGATAAATATAGTGAAAATAGCAGATCTATGTTGCCAGGCTTTGTGCCAAATATTTGCCTCTTTCTTAAATTATTTGACAATTTGTCAAATAATGTAGTTTGTTGATTACTTTTGATGCAGTAATGGTCTTTTTCTTTCATTTCTTTCTTTTTTTTGTTAAGGTATTAAAAAAGTCTTAAAGGTCCTTAAATTGTCAGTTCACTGTCATCTGGCGACCCCCCCCCCCCCAAAAAAAAATCATGTAAGGACCCCCCTGGGGGTTCCGACCCACAGGTTGAGAATCACTGCTTTAACCGTTTGTTCCTGCTACTTCGATTCTATATTTTGTATGGTTGGATAGTAACGCACACCCCATGGCCATTACTACGAAAACAACCCAGCTGGAAAATACATTTCATCACCTGAATAACATAAATGAGGATGCAAACTGTTGCAGCCGTTAATTTACATTATTGCATGTTCATATGTATATAAATATTTGCATAAAACCGAGTTAGACAGAAACCAGCACAGCAATGATAAGATGGAATCTCAAAATGAGGGATGAGTGTCAAGTGATTAACTTCAAGTAGCATTCATAGCATCATTTCGTGTACGTCGCAGAATGTGCGTTCACCAAGCTGCTTTTGATTGATTGTACTCCACAACAGCATCTATTTATCACTCAAAAACATCTGTTAAATCAGCACTTATCTGTTATTCTATTTGTTCACTTGGAGCATAATTTGACTGCCTCAAAAGGTTCCTTCAGCAGATGAATCAGCATTCACATCATTTAATCTCCATTACCCTGTTAACATCCCATTTCTCAGTACAGTACAGTACACAGGGTGAAGGATTGTCCCCTTCAAAATATATATAACAAGCCACTGTATACCTGTAACAGATATGGTGAGAAAGAATTTCATGACCTGGACTGAACTGAAGCAACAGACAGGTGAAAGAGAGAGAGACCGAGAGAGAAGGAGGGGGGCCGGGCCGGGGGGGTCCTCACATTTGCACTCTCCTCTGCTCCCGTATGCGAATGCTTATTTTATACTCTAACGTACAACCGTATCACGGAGTGAGTTTGTAGATCTGCTATTTTCAGCGAGCGACACGGTCGTACGACATAATTATAACGCTATACTTAACGCTGCTCATTATCACTGACATCTGAGCAAACCACTCGCATGCCTCGATCTCACATCGATCGCATTGTGTCAAATGTGCAACACTGCAGCGCAAGACCCTGCACCCCTCCCCCCGTCATGTGCTTGAACCCAAGAGTAAAATCTCAACATTGTCTAGTGAGCCAGTGTCTTAAGGAAGCACTAACAACTCAACTCACTTAAAAGCATTCATAACAAAACACATTAAAACTAAATGTCAAACTCTGTCTATTATAACATCTTCTCTTCTTGTGCAGTGTGAAGCTCTCTTTTAAGGACACCTCGGGTGCTGACAGCTCAGAAACCTCGAGAACATATGGAGAGCATATACAATCTTCAGACGGCAAGAGAGAGAAGGATCATATGTACACAGCTGTGTTGCGTACCCCTCCCCCGCCCGCTAAGTGCTGCAGAAATGCAACGGAATGTGTGAGGATATGTGTGTGTGTGTGTGTGTGTGTGTGTGTGTGTGTGTGTGTGTGTGTGTGTGTGTGTGTGTGTGTGTGTGTGTGTGTGTGTGATGGGGGCTAGGGGTGCAAAAGAAAAAAGGAAGAGATATTGATGGAGTGTGCATGCTTGTGTGAGAGTGTGTGTGTATGTGTGTGATGATGGAGGTGGATGGATGCAGGGAGGGGGGGGTGGACAAGAGTTGTAACCTCAGCTGGTCGGGGTTTCTGCACCAGCGCTCCACATCGGTAGCACTTATCACCACCACCTACTGTACGTTCCTATTTATCACCACCAACGAAACCCTCCCCGCTTTGCAGAGCACGGAGGTGCCACGAAGGCGGCTGCACGCGCAGCGACTATTGTGTGGCCCACAGGCCGCAGCCCATCAGCTGCTTACATTACGTACGGGTGTCTCCTACACAGTAAAATCCCGATTTAACTCTGAGTGTACAAACGGAACCAAATGCAATCCGTTTGTTATCTCTCAGAGTTACACTCTTTTATTGAGCTCTCAGAGTTAAATAACAACTTCAGATTTTACAGTGTGACAGACCTGAGACCCTAAGATGGGAGGTTCAACCACGGAACTAATGAGAATGGAGTTTGAGGTCCAAATCCATGCGATGGTCCTGGTTCAATGAGTCAAGGAGTGCTGAGTGCTGCGATCAGGCCTGTGCCGATTCCGTGACAGCAGTGGTTGGTGGCGGTGGGGGGTTGGGTTGGGAGCTGCTGGCCTGGTTGTATGGTTGGGGCTTCCTCGGGGGACAAGAAAATGTGCTTCTCTTTACGTGCGTCACACTGATCAAGACCGACAGCGGAGCGCGCAATGCTACGCCGCAGCACCCTGCCGTACGCTAATGCTTCACAGACACCTCACACACACAAGCACGGTTCACACAGGGCCATGCACGCAGTAGCAAATGCATGCACAATGCACATTATGAACATTTGCACGCGTACACATTATCTTCTAGTGCCCTCTCGAAGACACGCGCACACGCACGCACACGCACACGCACACGCACACGCACACGCACACGCACACGCACACGCGCACACGCACACACACACACACACACACACACACACACACACACACACACACACACACACACAACACACGCACACACGCACACACGCACACACTCACACACACACACACACACACACACACACACACACACACACACACACAACACACACACACACACACACACACACACACACACACACACACACACGCAGAGCTGGGACCAGCCAGCAGCAAGTACGACCACCCATGGCTTTGACCCTGAATCAAAGGGGGAGAGAGAAAAGGGGAAGGGTCTATCAAAAATAGGACAAGCAGTATCTGTAGAAAAATAGAAAGGGGAATTTCCAAAGGCTGATATAATGTCTTTGGCACTTCTGAAAACACAGTGTAGATAAAAGAGAACGGGATCATAGAAAATGAGCTCATTGTTCAGAACCAGTCAGATTTAGGGAGAATGAATACCCAGTTCATCCACATATGAGTCTGGCCAGCCGCGGGTGGATCTGGGCCTGGACGGGCCCATACTCCACCATCTCCCCGTCCACGGTGATCACGCCTTGGGGAGAGAGCGGCTCCAGCCGCAGGGCCCTCACCTTCTCGTAAACCAGGTGGGGACAGCCACAGGCTAGGTGGGCTCCTTTCTCCATAGCCAGGAACAGGCGCAGGAGGGCGGGGCGGGAGATGCCTGCCGTCACGTAGAACAGGTGTATCAGCCCGTCGTCCGGCCCCGCCCCCGGGGCCGTCCACAGATCCTCGGCCAGGTGGGACTGGTAGATGGCCAGGACCAGGACAAAGTCCTCCTCCCGGACCAGCGTCCAGCTCTCTGGTACGGGCTGATCCAAGCCGGGCAGCAGGGAGTCCGGTGGCCCCCTACTCTGGCTCTCCGCCGGGGTCTCGGGCCTCTTGGCGGTGATGGTGTTGTTGGAGGAGTTCTGGATGCTGTTGTGGTTGGAGTTTGGGTCACCGCAGCTGTGGTGAGAGTTCTGATTGGGGGAGGTATTGGGGAGGGGCTGGCAGGGGATAGAGGAGCAGAGAGAATGGCACTGAGGCATGGAGGGTGGAGGGTGGGGCTTGGCGGCCCCTCTGCCCGGCTTCGGCGCCTCCTTCACAGGCAGGTATGCGAGCCTTCCCTGGTACACTCTGAGGGAGGCGAGGCGCACCAGGGTGCCCATGAGGAAGCGGATGGCGCCGACATGGCGGTACTTCTCACTCTCGATGTCCACGTCAGCCACGAAACCCCACGCCAGGGACAGGAAGGAGAAGAGGCGCTGCTGGGATGCCAGGTGGACCGACACCAGGTCCAGACAGACTACCAGGCCCTTACACAGCAGGAAACCACAGCTCAACAGAAGCTCCTCGTTCCATGCTGGAGGAGACCTGAGGGAAGGAACACCAACCAGAGTCACAGGTAAGACATGACAGGCCAAAACATTACAAAACGTGAAGACATAACATACACACCCTGTTTGATTATTACATTATTAAATGTACAGTTTTCTTCAAAAGAAGAGGGCATGACATGACAGGAAAATAACAATGAAACCGAAAGAATAAAAAATAAAAACGTTTCATAACTTTACAGTAGTATAATAAAGTGACATAGTGATATGGGAATCTAAAGATTCTAACCATTTTATTTGGGGTGTTTCAGAACAATATTGAAATGAATAAATACATAATCATGGGTTTTATCACTGAGAAACAGTGATACAAAAAAGAAATGCGTTCAGTGAATCAATAGATTCCTTCTGAGCTCCATTGGGGCTGTTTTATAACAAGGCACCAGCAGAGGGGGTTAATGGCCACCTGCAGTCAGAGAGTGGGTCAATAGGTTTTACCGCTACATAATCACTCATAATGTGCTGATTTTTTTTCAGCGCATTACATCATTCCTCTGAGGGCTATCGTCAGCCTGGAACGACCTCCTTTCTGCACAGCCGGGCAGCCAGACTGGCTCCGCTCTCTCTCCTCCCTCCCGAGGGCCGAGCGCACGCTCTGCCCCGTCAGCCGTTGGGATAATTACACCCACGGAAGGGAGATAAATCAGGTTTTTGCCTGGTAGTGTATTGTACAGGTAGTCCATGCATTTAAATGACTCATTAGAGCAAAGGACTGACTTACTGGGTGTAGTGGTGGACAGAGGCGGCCAGGGCGTTGCCTGAACCACCTGGCAGAATGCCCAGGGGAGTCTGGAGGGCCTGCTCCCAGTCCTCTCTCTCCATCAGGCCATTTATCACCTGGACAGACAGAAAACACAAAGAGAGGCACACCTGAAGGTTTATTTGCTTCACCGTCTGATAATTACAGGTGTGCCATGAATGGAGGCAGAATGTAGTTGAATCCCTGTACGAACGACAAAGGTATGGCTATGAATGAGTGACTGCAGTCATTTTGGGGCAATAGCTTGATAGTGCTCAATAAATGCTTCTAACCCCCTCCCCACCCCCACCCATAAGGCAATTACATTTTCACAGGCCCAGTGTAAAACATACTATGAATAGAAGCAAGTGCAAGAAGGGCTGCACAAGATAAAACCCTACTCCATTCTCTGATTGTTCGACTTGAAACATTTTAAACGTTTCCCACACTTCTCTTAGCTTCCCCTCACTCATTGTTATCCTAATATTACACTATTGGGGCTTAGTGAGCTGGTGCTCCACTGCACCATATAACGGTTCTGAGAATGGTTAATAACTGCTCCAATTGCATTTCCATTTGCGTGCTGTTTGGTGCAGAACCCTTTAAACTGTGTCGGCATGGTCGCATAACCGTGCTCAGCGCAGCCAAACCAATCTGTGGGAGGGGTTAATGATGTAGGTATTCAATTATTGGTTTTAGGCCCTGCAGTGAGATAGCACTCTGACAGTTAAAACAAAAGGATGCTCCAAATGCATGTCTGAACATGCAGTTCGTACAGTTGAGGGGAAAGCATTTCTGATCATTTGTACCCCATTGAGTTCCGTCTGTCATATACATTGACATTATCCACAACTTGCGACAGTGAGTGAAATGTGTTAACTGTTTAGCAGCAGCTAAAATGTTGACCTGCACCACATTCTCATATCTTTTGACCAAACTCTAATCAGATGTTTAGAGTGCTGATGAAGCATGCACCAAAACGGATATAACACAGCACCGTGTTGAAATCACAGACACATCACAGATTTTAAAATAACATGCTTTGAGTGATTAGATCTGAACATCTCTACTTAGTTTAACATTATATGTCTGACTGCTTGAAAAACAAAACATTTTCAACTTAAAATAGTGCAGAGAGGAATGGACACTTTTCAGTTTATTGCCAGTCATGCCAGACACTTTTTGCAGAGCTGTTTTGTGTATGTGGGGTGAGACTAATCTCAATCCCCTTTCTCTCTCTCTCTCTCTCTCTCTCTCTCTCTCTCTCTCTCTCTCTCTCTCTCTCTCTCTCTCTCTCTCTCTCTCTCTCTCTCTCTCTCTCTCTCTCCATCTCATGGATATTGGCATGCGCACACAGGTCTCTTTCCTCAGGCTATTTTTGTCATTCCAAAAAACAGGTTTAAGAGTCTGCAGGGTCTACCGCATTTCAGATATACAGTAGCTGTGTACATCTCATCCTACATTACAATTAACTTGTTGTGTAGCTGGCATTGCCATTAGTGTGCTGTCATACCATGACTAAAACGATATTAAGTCACTGTAGTTTTTCGAAGGGACGTCCTGCTACTTCTATTCCTGTTTTATTTTGGTACTTTTTACCCCCCTTTTCTCCCAAATGTAGTCATGGTGCCAATTATTTCCTCCCCACACACATTTCTGTGTTATACTACTGACTCACCTGCCACTAAGGAGCCTCCACCGGGAGGATGTAGAGCCTTTCGCCCTACTCCTCCCGTCCAACACTCCCTGCTGACAGGTGCTGCCCCAGCCCGTAGGAGTACATGCAATGCCATTTATCACCCTACCCACCCTCTTCCCACGGTGGATTCAAACCCACAATCTCTGCGGTGACACTTTACCACTGCGCCACCCGAGCGCCGCTCCAGGTCGATTGCAATGGAAACACAACATAACCGTTTACATAACTCTGTCATAGAACAGAGCGATGCAGCACGGACTCATTTGGCCACAGAACGGTCGTCGAAAAGTGGTATATGATGAGCCAGTCGTGTATGGAAACAACTGCCAAAACGTTGGGTGATGTGAAATGTCCCTCGTCATCGCTGGTAGCAAAAGTAGCTTTATTGGTTAAGAGAGTAATGTGACCAGGCTGTTATGAAGCCGTAAAAGCACACTTTTATTGATCTTGCCCCAAGAACTCTCCCATGTCAGGCTGGAGAAAATATATTCAAATAAACAGAGTTCCTTGCCCAGAACTAAATGAGCGTATGAAAAAATAAGTCTTTCCAAAACTTGTCTTGACTTTGTCTTTACTTTGCCTGCAAGACAACATCCTGTGACAACACAACAATGAGAGTCAGCGCACCTCAAACAGCAGCCCGTCTCCTGACATGATGACCAGGGCATCCCACTTGGACAGGTCGGCCTTCCTCACCAGCTCCCGTGCATGGTTCTGATGCTCTGGAGGACAGAGGGACAGAAACATGTTGTCAAACAGAGATAGAAGAACAATATGGACAAAAACCAAAATTACAATGGAATTGGATACAAACTGCCAACAATGAAAAAGAGGGGCAATGAGATTAGTGGTAAAAAAGAAGAACAAAAAAAGATTGAACATTCGCTTCATCAGGCCAGACGTATCACACAGAGTTTCACATTATCCCATCCAGTGACTACTTGACAGCTCTGAGGCAGCTCAGCCTCACTGCAAACATCTGCAATTGGTTGATGTCTGTATGCACACGTGGTGTGTCCATGAGTGTCTGTGTGTGCAAGTTGAGTGTTGGTTAAATGCTTCGAAACGACTGAACGATTTCACTGGCAACATCCTTGAGAGCGTCCCTCTGCAGGGAGATTCCCTGACATCGCTCCTATGGCACTACACACTCCACAATCCTGCCAGCTGAGACTTACCAACTGTGAGTGTTTGTGTGCGACGTGTGTGTGTGTGTGTGTGTGTGTGTGTGTGTGTGTGTGTGTGTGTGTGTGTGTGTGTGTGTGTGTGTGTGTGTGTGTGTGTGTGTGTGTGTGTGTGTGTGTGTGTGTGTGTGTGTGTGTGTGTGTGTGTGTGTGTGTGTGTGTGTGTGTGTGTGTGTGTGTGTGTGTGTGTGTGTGTGTGTGTGTGTGTGTGTGGATGTAGGATTTGTGTGAGAGAAAGTGAGAGCAAAAGGGGAGAAAGAGGGAGAGAGAGACAGAGACAGAGAGGTGTGTTTTACAAGTGAGAGTTGAAGTCTTGTCATCACAAGGGCAATATTTTCCCCACATCAGCTTAACAACTTCTACAAGCTCACATCGTGTCGCATCGCGGCACATTGTGAGCTTGTAGATCTGCTATTTGGAAATGTTTTGGATTTTTGTTTAACTATTAAAAGTCACTTTTTTAAATCTTTTATTTTATTGTTTATCTTCTTTCTTTTAATATTTTTTAATTAATTAAATCAAATTAAATTCTTTTAAAAATGACATGCCCAAAATAGGGACTACAGGTTGAAAATGAACATGCCTGCCTTGTCTTCCTCTCCTCTAAGCTCCACCTCAGCCAAGCTCTCCTGGCTCGTACTGTACTGTACTGTACTGTACTGTACTGTACTGTACTGTACTGTACTGTACTGTACTGTACTGTACTGTACTGTACTGTACTGTACTGTACTGTAGCTCCCAGCCATAGTGGCCGTTTGTTATGTACAGTATGGGATGGGTGATGCAGTCCTGTGCTGTCAGACACAACTCGCTGCACAGCTGACTCAGCACTTTGAGCCTGTTGGGTGCTCGGGCTGAGGCTGCACTTCCACGCCATTTCCTTACTCGCAGGGTCACTTGCCAATCACGAGCACAGGCACGCACACACGCATGTGCACATAAGCACACCTAAACCTAGGACACGGACAAGGGCAAATATATGACTGTTGCCAATGTTTTTGTGGCATAGACCTCCCCCCGCTTCCCTTCCGATGTTCACGTTCTGGACCTTTTCCAAAA
The DNA here is from genome assembly GCF_963280865.1 of Gymnoscopelus braueri. Classification (NCBI taxonomy): domain Eukaryota; kingdom Metazoa; phylum Chordata; class Actinopteri; order Myctophiformes; family Myctophidae; genus Gymnoscopelus; species Gymnoscopelus braueri. The sequence continues at coordinate 36,590,516 of NC_137615.1, read as the reverse complement.
TCTTTCGATGCCAAGGATCCCCAAGTAGCCAATAGCCATAGCTTCTGGCCGCCGCCACCCTCTGTGAAATAGAAAAAATCACACCCAGTGTGAAGTGGGCGGTGTGGTCATCACAGTGGTCATCATAGTGATGGAAGCTCACTTTTAAAAAAAAATGATTTTTTGAAGTGCATAATCCTATTTATAGGTTATTAATGTCATCATGTGTCTCGCTAGCCAATCACAGTGCTGAATAGAGTCAGCCAATCACAGTACAGCTAGGGGTGTACTAATGAGCCAATCACAATACAGCTAATGAGGTGTCCCAACCCCACTTATAGGGGCGGCTACACCGCCCAAAAATAGAAGGAAAAACAAAAATAGTGAAAATAGCCAATCTATGCACTGATGGCAGTGGCTCAGGAGGTAGAGTGGCTGCTTGGGGAAAGGTTCCCGGCTCCCCCTGGGTTAGCGTCACACCATTTACTGTTTTGTAGATCTGCTACTTTTAGTATTTTTGAAAAAAGAAATAATTTCTTATTAAGATTTTTTATTTCATTTTATTTTCCCTGTCCTTTCCATACACCCCCCCACCCCCCCACCCACCCACCCTACCCCCGGCCCCCTGGGAGGCCAGTGTTTAAGCTACCTGCTGCACGGGGCGTAAGGTAATATGGCGGGTAATATTTCTGCTCCGTTGATGCAGTACATGAAAACTCAATTAAGGTGAAGAGATGAAATTCCTGCCTCCTGCCACCGACACCATACCCTCCCATCATCTCACTTTCTTTCTGCTGCTCACGTGAAGATGAGCCATTGTCCATGTATGTAACACATAACATACTGTCTGACACCCGATCCGGCTTTGTGTCGCTGGGCTCTTTCACGTTAGGTCGTCAAGCTCGCCGCTGGGTAAATGGAAGCAGGCCAAAGCACTCAGACATCCTTGACTGGCCAGCTACTGCGACGGCCAAACGCTGCTTCTCAGTGACCTATATTCTCTCCTGCTGCTGCTCCAAGCTGCGAGGCAGTACAACGACGAGCGTCTGTAATTACTCTTTGTCTTTTTTCATCACTGTCCGGCTGCTGAAGTCCCGAGGGGGGAACCGGCACTGAGCAGGTGCAGCTTCTTCATGACGCATGCATGTGCACACGCACACGCGCACGCGCACGCGCACGCGCACACACACACACACACACACACACACACACACACACACACACACACACACACACACACACACACACACACACACACACACACACACACACACAGAATGTGTCCTTGGTGCCCCACTTCTCTTTCCTATTCCATTTGACTTTCAGTTGTTGTAGAAATGCACGACTCAGTGACTATTTCACCCGACAACCCCCGGTCATGACATGCTTGATATTGTCGCTGTTGGGCGGAAACCTTGTATGTCCAAAACCGTTACTTTTCAGGAAATGGAAAAAAAAGTCACAAGCTCACTTGTTAATACTTTAAAGAAAAAGGCTAGTAGGTGGGCGCCTGGGCGGGCAGTCGGGCCGGCCGGCAGATCACTGCTCCATCACTATGACTCAGACATAACCATATATAGAGTTCCCACTGCAGCTACACCCAAATATGGCATGTGTCATGCTGACTGTGACAGCATGACATCAGACCCAACAAACCGTGTCGTCATGAGTCGGATCGGCGGTGCGACGTAGGTGTGGTGGTCCGAACTCTAGGCTAAGCAAACAATGCCTTTGCTTAGCCTTTTTTTTACTCTTTTACTCTATGCCTTAGTTCGTTTTTAATCTACTTTCTACGTAAGAAGGGTCTCGTTGTTCCCGAATGTTGTTTTGTTTATGTTAATAATACATTTATGCTAAAATGTATTATTATTATCATTATTATTATTATTATTATTATTATTATTATTATTATTATTATTATTATTATTATTGTTACTATTATTATTATTATTATGTGAGGGCCGCGTAGTGGCCCGAACTTCTAGTTTATAAAACCCACAGACTTAACCACTTAACCTCAACACTATGACAAAGTATAAAATGCATTTAGGGGGCGGCAGTGGCTCAGGGGTAGAGTGGCCGGGTAGAGTGAACTGTTCGATCCCAGGCTGGGGCGCTGGGGCGCTTAGTGTCGAAGTGTCCTTGAGCAAGACGCTGAACCCCTAATTGCTCCCGATGAGCAGGTTGGTGTCATGCATGTTTTCCTCCGCCATCGGTGTATGAATGTGTGTCTGAATGGGTGAATGGCACAATCAATGTAAAGCGATTTGGATAAAAGCGCTATATAAATGCACCATTTACCGTTTATTTATGGAAAAACATAAAAAGATGAAATATGGAGATACAAGCTTTCTGCCCGACAGCGACGATATGCTTTGCATGAATTTATTTCTGCCCTTAAAACCTTTTCCTGTCCTTCCTGACTATTCTGGGAAAGGTCATACAGAGTTCACACAGTGAGCAGCACATGATGATGGCAGAGCATAGCGTTGAACAGTTGCTTGTATGGCTGCAACTGGGGCTGGGCAATGAACCAAAAATATATTGAAACCGATATTTAGAACCAATATCCTACTTATAACCAAATAATTGAGAAATATTCTATTAGATGTTTTATAATTGACTGAATCAATTAGCCTGATTAACCACTTAGCCCTGTGTTATACTTGGTTGTACAATGGTGGAGTACAAAAATAGTGAAAATAACCAATATACTGTACAAGCTGCCAACATGGCGCTTCGCGATGCATTTTGAGCTTGTAGATCTGGGATTAATCACATAATCAAGAAGCAAAATGTTGTACCTGAAGCATGTTTTCTCATCTATAAAAACATTATAAAATCATAACATCTACTATACTTGAAATTAAAAAGGTTGAGAGGTTTAGAATAAAGAGTCGGTCTAATAAAAAATTGGCCTAGAGGCTGTGCTGCTCCTTACACCCCAATGGAAATGCTGGCTGAAGGGTGGTGCTAGAGGAAAGGCCATGGCTCAGCAAAATGAGTAGGGTTCATCCTACTATCTGCCTGGAGGATTAGGTGATATCTTGTGTGAAGAGTTGACATTCTGATGTAGCCGCTATAGGAAAGGTCATGGAGTCACTCAAATATGTATATGTCATTCTCCTTCACACAGCACTTTTCATGGCAAACCACCCATTACATTTTGAGATAGCGTAAGTGCAATTTGTAGAAAAATATAAGCTGCTGGATTAGAGCTCACCACGGTGTGTGTGTGTGTGTGTGTGTGTGTGTGTGTGTGTGTGTGTGTGTGTGTGTGTGTGTGTGTGTGTGTGTGTGTGTGTGTGTGGTACTAACCAGTGATGACCAGTGTGTAGGGTACAGCGGCCTCCCTCAGCATGCCCTGTACATGAGTGGTGAAGAGCTGGAGTGCCTGACCACGACCACTGTGAGGATTCACCAGCACCATAACCCTGCAGGGTCGACGCACCTCACCATACACCACACCTGAGAGAGACAGAGACAGAGACAGAGAGAGAGACAGAGAGAGAGACAGAGACAGAGACAGAGACAGAGAGACAGAGACAGAGACAGAGACAGAGACAGAGACAGAGACAGAGACAGAGACAGAGACAGAGACAGAGACAGATGGGGGGGGGGGTTAAATAAGAAGAAATAAGAGAATCAGGGCCATCCACACCAAGAATGCTAACTATAGAGATAATTGATAATGATGTAAACATCCACAAGGAAAAAGGATACCGTTCTGTAAATATGTGGAATGTAACGTGCAAAAATCCCTATGCCTTTATTGATAGGATAGTAGGTTGACAGGAAATGGGGAGAGAGATGGGGAGTGACATGCAGCAAAGGCCTCGAACCCGCGACGCGCTGTCAGGCAACTTTGGAGCCTAGGTGCCCGGACCGCTACGCCAGCGGTCCGGGCCTATATGTGCTATTTTTGAATAGCCAACGCAAAAATCAAAAAAAGACACAGACGCTTTCCTGGTTTTAATGGGTTAATATGATATATTCATAGTCATCGTTACAGTTATCATTCTTGGTGTGGATAGCCCTTAAAGCAGAAAAACAGAGCTAACACTATTGTATCTTTTAAACAGCTTATACAGAAAGCCTCCACGCTTTGTATGGCGAAAGGATACACTGTTTTAAAGAGATGCCAGACACTATTCAGACAGATGGCGCCTGACAAACTTCTTTCTATGCAATAATCTAAGCCAAGGCAGTCAAAAGACAGCCCCCCCCCCTCTCTCTCTCCTTTGTCTAACGACGTGCAGCAGTTACAGTAGGAATTACTGCCAGTTGAAGTTCCTCTCTTCGGTCGTGCATTAGGTGACAACCACTGGGCGAAGCAGGACAAACTTGTTTAGGTGACACGTGGTATTGAGGGAGCAGTGAGCACTGTATGAAAAGTCCTGCCTTCTTCCTTCCTGAAGGTGCATGTTGCTGCAGATGCCCTTGTCTCCCAACGGGAAAACACTCCCTTCCCAGAGGCCATATCAAATGAATCGAAATATATGAAATGAATATATATATCCCTTTTTAGAGACTAGAGGGACAAAAACGTTGGTATCAAATTGCACCCAATGGGTTTGGCTGCCTGCAATTTGATCAACTAACAAAAAGAGAGGCATGTGATTCAGGCCTGGCGTCACGGGGGGGGCGTGAAGGGGCGTCGCCCCCTCAACCGGACCAACTAGCCCCCACAGTCAAGACTGCCAAGTTTCGGTGTCAAGCCTTCCTCAGCATGTTAAGAAAGTGGTGTTGTGTGTACCAGGAGGCACTGATAGACAGACAGACATGACAAGGACTTGAGCTGCTGTCGGTAAAAATACATTATTTTTTTTAAATCGCACACGCCTGCAGTCTGGGTTATTTGATTTTCCTTTCCTCCCCCTGTCCCAAAACTGTAGTTTATAACACAGGGACGTGGCTGCTGTCATCGTGCCGCTTAGCCTTGTTAAGCGGGTGAGATGAACCGGCAGAGGTCTCAAAATATCTCAGAGAAAGAGGTGTGAACCTGTCGACAGACTGTGACAACACAGAGGCCAATGTGGCAAACTCTGTTTCCCTCTATTCACCAGCATTGGGTTCGCCATTGTTGTTTGTTTGTATTGAGTACAATGAGGCTTTCGGACACAAAAGGCTCTGTCTACAATTCCAGAATATCGGGCACAACACTGGAAGCTAGCTTTGTCAAAGGAAGAGCTTTAGAGTTTGGTTTTACACTCAAGGGTGGTAGAACGTGTTCAATAAAATGCCCTAGAGGTAGTGAATTGAACAACATCCCCCAATAAAGACCAGGCAGAGGTCAATGCCAAAGGCAATTAGCAGCAATTTATGTACTCCTGTCTAATAACACTTTGTTATGCTATACGCCTATAAACTTTTTTTAGCTTGCATTATTTAAAGGATCCTTTTTTGATCTCTTACGGTAGATCTTTGAATTCATGTTTAAAACAAGATTGTGTGAGCGAGGTCGATTACTCAAAGGGATGGACTACACACTGTTGTACTTAAAGGGATATTTCAACATGTTTGTGGTCATTTTATCATCTACCCAGGATTCTGTGAGCACCCCAGACAGTTTTTAAGATTGATTCAGTATTAGGATATTTGATATTCATTTTATCAGACACACCCCCTTTATTTACAAACCCATTGTAACTTCAAACTCCATTTTAGATTAATTGAAAACACATGTCCTTGGTTCTGGTGTCTGATATTGTTTGTCCTTCTAATGCGTGAGGGGGCCATTTCAATTACTTTTTTCATAAAAATAAATACAAAAATTACCAAGGACATCAATTAATCTAACATGGTTAAAATGGAGTTTGAAGTTCCAATGGATTTGTATAGGAACTGGAAGGGGGCGTGTCTGATAAAATGAATATCAAATTTAAAAACTGTCTGGGGTGCTCACAAAAGCCTGAGTAGACGATAAAATGACCCCAAACATGTTTGAAAGTGAAATATAATATAATATAATTACTCAAGTACAAGTAAGTGCTGAAAACGACTCTCTTGAAGACTACTACTGATAACAGTTACATACTGTATGGTCACCATGAAATCTCATCGACCTAGCAAGTGATCAGGGTGAGTGAATGTCTTATTGCATTTCATACAGTAAACAATACTTGATTGTGTTTATAATATTATAACAAAATGATTTACAATTACAAGTACATTTTACAGTGTGTTACTTGTTGATTATAGCTATTACCTAAATATCAAAATCAATATAACACAACTTATTGAGTTGAGCCATGGACAGCTCAATAACAGCCCCGCTCCAGCTTTTCAGTTAGTACATACATAATCAGGTTCCAACTGCCAACGCATGTTTGATGTACATTAAAATAAGCTTATTTTCATATAATCAAACTCCATCCTGGATGTATTTCACTTACAGGAAGTACCACTAAATGTTGTGATGATTTGCATGATGGCATATATAGATATGCTAGATGGAAATGAATAAGTGAAACCCTTTATTCATGCAAGGAAAATGTACAAAGAACAAGCTCTTTTATCCAGGAGTGCCCTGTTAACAGGTGGTTCAAGGCTAAAATATCTGGTTGTTACGGGACTGACATCCCCAATTAAATATTTTGCTGTGTGCTAAGAAGACGTTTACAACAGACATCAGCTCAATTCAGTTTTACATTAAATCATTCATAATTTGAGTTTGAGTGTGTGTGTGTGTGTGTGTGTGTGTGTGTGTGTGTGTGTGTGTGTGTGTGTGTGTGTGTGTGTGTGTGTGTGTGTGTGTGTGTGTGTGCACGTACGGATGCGTGCCTTGAGTTGAATGTGAGAGATGAAGAGCCGGAGGTGCAGGAGAGACAGTTTTTGAAATATGTGTGTGTGCGTGCGTGTGTGCGGGCGTGTGCGTGCGTGCGGGTGTCTGTGGGTTGAGAGGGCAGATGCCTGTGGGCAGTCCTGATCTTCCTCTGACTAGGGAACTGTCTGACAGGCAAACTCTAAACTCTGGGGTGTATTTCACAGTTTAGAGACGGTAAACAGTAAGAGTCAGAAAGGTGGCAGACAGACTCAGTGATGTGATGGAAATAATATGCACTGAGCATCTGGCTCATGAGTAAAATATGAATTTCTTAAGCATCCAAATTATAAGCCAGTATCACCATGCAAATCCCTCTCATAAAAGACTTAATATAGATTTGCCTGAGAACACAGCCGTCTAGACTGCGTCACAAGTGAGATCCGTTAAATTAAAATCTTTACTGCAAGACGTGCAACGAGGAGGAGGGGGGAGGAGATCAGTGTCTTACTCCAAGGACACTTTGACTGGAGGACACATGGCTGATGAGGGATTCAGACCTGTGACTTTGTGATTATGGGGTGGCTCCTATAACCACTACACTGCCTGCAAAAAAGCATCACAAGAAGTCCTACGAAAAAAGCTGCCATAGCACCAAGACAAACAAACAAACAAACAAACAAACAACAGTGAGCGAAAGCTAATCCTGGTCTCTGGTGTAACGCTCTCTCAACAATAGTTTAGGCTGGACTGACGGATCCCGAAAGAAAGCTTTATTCCAAGGTCGTGGTAAGGAATGGGAGGGTGCGAAACTGTGTGTGTGTGTCTGTGTGTGTGGTGGTGGGAGATAACACCACCAGACTGGGGGCCTCTCTGACAGGTCTCCTCAGCCGGTTGTCAGGAGACAGAAGGCGAGGGGCTCCCTGGTGAATTGGGAAGAGGCTGGTAGGGGTGAGAGGTCATCTCCATCACTGGAAGAGCTGTGGTGGTTCCAGCGGGCAGAGCCATAGGGAGGTGACAGGTCGCACGGTGACAGACAGCAGGGATGCACACCTGGCCCTGCGGCTGAACACAGCTGTTGGCTGTGTGAAGGGAACATGCCCCCGCCGGCGTCTCTTATTGATGTTTTATGTTGCCCACTCTCCTCCTCCCAACCTCAAGACGGTTTCACTATTGAATTTAATACACTGTTGGCAAACAAAGTTACTCTGTGTGTGTGTATTTTCTTTATGATTTTCTATGGTATTGTGTGTTTACTGTTTGTTCCAGGGGTTGATATGCTATTGTGTCAGTCCGTTATGCGGTTGTTGGGGGTATTATTATTTACACATTTTTGTCAGATTAGACTCTGACTGGCACCCCGGCAACTACACCAGCAAACCGTTACAAGTTTCTGTATTTTCTCTCATGTACAGAACACAAAGACACTGACCCAGCATTCAGCAACAACAACAACAGCACAGGAATAACTGGATGCTTCTAATTCAAGGGGACTTTGATTCAGGTGCATAGGGAGCACATAGGAAAACACGAGAAATCAACATGGTCCAACAATCACATTATATAAATGTAATAAGGTACGCGATGTGACTATGTGTGAACTGTGAAGAGTGTGACTGGCACCCTACCAAGCATTAGAGGAGAGAGGACTAGAAATAGGCTACAGCCAGCAGGGAATACACAAATTAAAATTCAAAATCCTACACTCAAGGCGACTGCTAGTAACACCAGTCAAAACAAGTAACCATCATCAAGTAGCCGTGTGCAATGCAGGAAATAGTTGGCTGTTGGCTTGTGCAGGACTATCTATGGCTCATTCATTCCAACGACCTACCTGTGAAATTGAAAACTGTGTTAGACTCTGTACACTATAGATTCCAGACCATATACTAAATGCAGTTGCAAGCTCGTTATCCTTGCTGCCAACTACTTCAAAAGAAGAATGACTGCAGCTTCCTACTGTATTTCTTTCCTTTTTAATCTATAGCCAGCAGGGTGATGATATACTGTATCTCTCTCCGTAAATACAAGCCTGGCATTGCCCCTGCACTTAATCCAACCTTTCCATCTGCAATACCAGATGAGATGGCATGTAATTAACTATACAAGGGATTAGCAAACCACACTGACTTTCATACACCCTCTCTACAACAATGTATTCAAAACAACAGATCACTGTGCTGGCAGTACTGCATCTATATTATTATTCACATTAAAACGTACCATACATTCTGTTAAATACTGTATTATTGGCTGCCCTGAATCGGGAATGCTAAAACAACCTCATAAATTAATGATGGGGCAGTGTTACAAAGGAGCACAGGAGCAAAACAAGCCAGAGTGAGATACCACGTTATCCACGACAAAATCATCGGCAAAGAGTTGCATGGATTTTGCGGTTCATCATCTGATCTGTGAGTTGGCGATTGAATAGCACACCGGTGACCATTGATAGCCAGTTCATCAATACACGTGTGAACTGACCTTTTAAAAGGCTTAATTTCTGGACTCCTTTGATGAGTCCAGCAGAAGGACAATAACAAGGCCACGCAATTACCTCTCAGGTTACCATCTGCCTGCCTGACAGGGGACTGAGGCTCTAACTGCTGCTGGCTGCACACCAGAGGAAGGCTGGGTCCTCCTCATCACACAAAGAGACCAGTTTCTCTCTCCCTCTCTGTTTGCTGTGTGTACACCTGGGGGCTGCAGCCAGGATGGCGACCTCATTCCTCATCCCACCTGACTCTTCTTCTGACAACCAATGTTCCAAATGAGTCCCTGCCAAGTCAAATATATGTTTCCTCGTTGAACTAGGGCCTATATGTTGGCTGCTCAGTAGGACTCCCGTGTTAGGCATGCAAGCTCTGTTTTCTATTTTAAACACATTAAGAAAAGAAAAAAAAAAGATATTGCCCAGCATGAATACACTGACATAGTTAGCTTTGGTGTGAGGCTCAGCACCTCATCATCTGAATCAAAACGGCACAGAAAGTCATTTTAGTTTTGTATAATGGACCCATGTCATCACCATCCTTAATAGCACTATCAGCATTTCCCTGCTACTGAATGACGGGGTTAATGAGCTGAATCAACACCACCTATATAGGTTTGTGTTATTAATGACTCGGAAAGAATGAGGAGAGGTTGATGAGATGGGGATATGAGTTTAAGCTCAGTACCATTAGGCATTTCAAACAACAGAAGACCCAATTAGACATAGCTGTAGCAGCAGGAGATGAAAAACATGCTTTTTTTTTTTACACGTAAAATTCCACCCGTCAACAATATTTTGCCCTGTGGGAATTAGTGGGCAACAGAGGACTGCATAACTCAGCCATCATGTTCTATGGAGAAGGTGAAAACCTATGCAAATGAATACGGTTCTGTAAACACACATAAACAAATAGGCTGATCTAGCAAAAGAGTCCTCTCTCTTGCTCATATTAATGTTTTACAGCTTTGCAAATAGTCCAAAAATAACATAAGAGAAAGTGGTTATTTGAGTAAATGAATCTGATTCTGTGTGGTTAATCTGCCACTGGGGGAGGTTTCCACATCACTGGGACCTGGTTCACCACCTTCCTCAGCAGGTAGAGCAGGTTCCTAGAACCTGATAGATTCCAGATGGAATGTGTCACTACATTCCTTGTGTTTCAGTCTGCCAATAAGACAGTTTTGGGCATTAGTCTAAAATGCCCAGGAAGGGAGCGTCAGCAACTTACTATGGATGAGTTGATGTAAGATATTTGACCTATGTTAAGATGTTTACTTTATTTGCAGTGGTGGGAAAAAGTACTCAAATGTTTTACTTAAGTAAAATGAATGATCAATACTGCAATGTAGAAATACTCTGTTACAAGTAAAAGTCCGGAATTCAAAATTTATTTAAGTGTTGGTGTCAAAATGTACTTAAAGTACCAAAAGTAGAAAGTACTCATTATGCAGAATGTCCCATTTCACAAGTTTTCAAATGTATAAAAATCCTTTGAAAATAGCAGATCTACAAGCTCACAATGTGAGGCATTGTGAGCTTGTAGATCGAAGTGGTATAATGTATGTTTTGTAGTAACTAGTAACTAAAGTTTTCAAATAATCGAGGTGGAGTAAAAGTACAATAATTGTCTCTGGGTTGTAGTAGAAGTAAAAGTACAGAAAATTGGAAATAGCCTACTCCAGTAAAGTAAAAAATACCTCAAAATTATACTTAAGTACAGTACTTGAGTAAATGTACTTAGTTACTTTCCACCACTGTTTATTTTCTCCCCCCCCCCCTACCAATCAAGTCAGTCCCGACTCGCTCAATTACTGTTTCTGGGGGTCTCACCATCTCGCCGGGGTATCTGTCGTATGGAGAAGTCTCTGATGGCACTCGCCCACCGCTCAGCCTCCTGGAGGTTGACGAGCGGGTCGTCCTGGACCAGGGCGACCCGAAAGCACTGCTCCACTTTCTGGCGGGCCGTGGTGCCGGTGGCGCTCATCGTCCAGCGCCGCTTGAACTGGTAGAAATAGGCTGTCACGTAAGCCCCGACGTCCGCGCCCCCGGCGTCCGCTCCGTGCGCCCGGCACCCTATGCAGTCGGTCAGGTTAAACACCACCTTGGCGCCGGTCCGTCCAGGTGACGATGAGGCGGAGATCTTCTGGACGGTGAGGGCGCTCTCCGTCAGGCTCACCGAGTACCTGACCCTGTCGTTCAGCGTGTCCGTGAACTCTCCGTACAGCGTGCCGCCCACCACGGCCCCGTTTCGGTCCGGCTCAGCGGCATCTTCTTTCTCCATCATCCCGTACAGAGAGAGAGGGTTCCGCTGCAGGATGATGGTGCGTTGCAGGACTCTGACTGACTGACTGCGGCTGACTGTCTGTCTGTCTGTCTGTCTGCCTGGCCTGCTGTAGTGGGACACTGTGAGAGAAACAGATGTGTTCGTAGTGGAGAGTCTCTCCCTAGTGACTGAAAGTGGAATGGCACGTTAAAGACAGGCCATTGAAACTTGGTAGGTTTAGGCCACTGTTTCCCAAACAGTGGGTCGGGACCCATTTGTGGGCCGCGGACACATTTTTATGGGTCACGACTTAAAGAGATAGTTCAGCCCCAAAATGACTTTTTTTTCCCTATCGATTAGTCACCCCATGGAGACTTGAATTCATGGATATTTTTTAGTTTTTGTCGCATTCCTAAGCCAATAATTTGATGACCGGCAGCGGTTCCGATAGGAGACACAAGTGGTGACACTTTACGTGACTTAAGAGAAATGTATTTGTTGTCGTTTTTTATTTAATTCTAATGAACACATGGTAGCCTAGTGTTATTCACGATTTGTAATCAAACCCCATCTAGCTTGATAACCTTATAGGCAATCAGCTGTTCTAAGCTCAGTGCTTAATGAGTCTTCCAATTAGTGGACCTTGTATTGTGAATTTGTACTTCCATGTAATGTTGTTCTCATGTCTTACTAAATAAAGTACATCAATCCATCAATCAATCAATACTTACTTGGTTTGTTGTTAGTTGTATCTAGAAAACCATTCTATTTTTTTTTCAATTAAAATGTAGAGCCTTTGCATATGTATAGTTGCACATGATAGTTGTTTAATGCAGTGGTTCTCAAAGTGGGGTCAAGGGACCCCCAGGGGTCCTTGGGGTGGTTCTAGGGGGTCCCCAGCAAAATGTGTAAATACAGCATCACAATAATTTTAACCACTTTATCCATCTGCTATTTTTGAATAGCCAACATATAAATTGTATATGTTGGCTATTCAAAAATAGCAGATCTACAAGCTTACAGTGTGTAACTTCGTGCTGTGCTGCAAGCTTGTACATCTGCTATTCTTGAAAATATTTGAAAAATATTGAAAATGTAAAATCTCTTCTGAGGTCTCTGGAAAAACCTTTTCAGATGGGGTCCGCCGCCAAAAACATATCAATGTGGGGGTCCTTGACATGAAAACACTTGAGAACCAATGGTTTAATGATCAAATAAAAGAAAGTACTATGATCTCCGAGGTGGAAAGACTGGTGATGCGAGGTTACTATAGATGGGTTTCCGCGCGACGTCATCACAGAGCAGAGTGCGCAATCTGCGCATGCGCGGGGGAGAACGAACCGGAAGCGCCATTCACTCTATTGTTATTTTCGGGATTTAGATAGGCATAATGCTGCTATTATAGGCATAATAGGCATAATGCTGCTATTATATACAAACAGATCCAACTTCCGACAAATCATTTTTATTGAGTAAAGAAGATATTACAAACTGCATCATTTAATCTACTTTCATTAAACCTGGTGAAGACCATTTATTTTCTGAATGTACAATGGCCAGAGCTGCTGCGGGTAATAGCGCCCTCTACAGGCTCATCCCGCCACTGCGCGCGCATCATCCTCTCATGTTTACAAACAGGAAACCCATCTATAGAGACACACGGGGACTACAAATTTCACGCCCACTTTTGAGACAGCGCCGCTACTCGAGGTCCGTTAGAACGATGAACTGCAGCTGCCAATGCAATCCCTATGAGAGGATATGAGAATTAGCCTACTTTTGAAATATTCGTACATTAACTGGAGACGATATTGATTTAAATAAAAATATGTTTCCAAATGTATGGAGTGTCTTTGTCAACATATCTTCTTGTTTTCTTAATAGTTGATGTGTTTCACATTTAATTTGCCACTTTAACGAGTTACCCATAATGCTAACACAGCAGAGGGTAGACAGCAGACAGGCATTTCAGTGACATCACTGTCTTTACGAGCGCCGAGCGCCGACCGACAGCGTACCCACTGTAGAGGCAGGAGAGGCGGTCGCCTGCCCAACTAAGATCTCGCCTCCCCTAAAAAAAAAAATAACCCGAAAATGTGTCATTGCGTGCTTAATGTCCTCAAAGTCACGCATCCAACAAGCTTTGAACTGAGCAGATTGGACCTTCTGTTCCAGAGATAATGACCAAAACCTATGGAAAACGTCCACTTTCGCCAGTTTTCTGGGTATTGAAAACCTCAAGGGATGCGTCCGTGATGCGACCACTTAAAGTCTGGATCTCCGATGCTAGCGGTTTTGACATACTGATGGAGTATATTATAGTATATTGTGGGTAGTATATCGAGATGAAAGATATGGGACATTAAAAAGGACAAATTAAACAAATGGGACAGATTATTAGAACACCAAAAAAAATCGCTACAGCCTCAGTAGTTAACCAGTGAAATGACGGTATTTTACAATGCCTCTCATAGAGATTGCATTGAGAGCTGCAGTTCATCGTTCTAACGGACCCCGAGTGTCAAAAGTGGGCGTGGATTTGTAGGCCTTCCGCTTCCGGCCGTGTGTCTCTATGATCATTGGTTAAAGTCCACGCCCTGTACTCGATCATTGGTCCACAAAGTCACGCGAGAATTGATGTGTATAAAGCAGCCTCCGCGATCACGCAGAGTCTTTCAAGTTCCGGTCAGACTGGAAGATGGCTGGCTGCGGTGTAAGCGCGGCGTAAGGCACAACGCGTTATTATTATGTAATAACTATGTTCCATCCAGTCCACGTCGGACGGACTGTAATCTACTACGTACCTTACCAAGAAGTGGAATGTGAACGTGAGTAGTAGTAGTAGTAGTAGTACACCACAATGTGGCCACACTACAGCCCATATTTTATGCTACCATGACTCGAGCTAATGCTATTAGCTGAAGCTAAACACGTGTGGTGCACTGGTGCCTGTGCTGTATATCACTTAGAATCAGCACGTGGCAGTGGTGGAAGAAGTACTACCTTTTTTACTTTAGTAAAAGTATCAATACTAAATGTACTTGAGTAAAAGTATTGGCATCAAAATGTACTTAAAGTATTCATTATGTAGAATGTCCAAATGTGTAAAACACTTTTGAAATAGCAGATCTACAAGCTCACAATGCCTGGCATTGTGAGCTTGTAGATCGGCTATTTTCAAATGGCCGAAATGTGTATATAGGGCTGAAGTGGTTAAAGGGATAGTTCACCCCTAGCCCTGGTCCAGAGTGTTAGAACTCACTAACGCTCTGGACCAGGGCTAAGTTCAGCCCCAAAATGACTTTTTTTCTATCGATTAGTCACCCCATGGAAACTTGATTTCTTGGATATTTTTCTGCTTTTGACACATTCCTAAGCCAATAATTTGATGACCGGCAGCGGTTCCGGTAGGAGACAGTCTCCTTGTGTTTCATAACCGCTGCCTAGTGCCTACAGTTCCGCTGGTCATCAAATGATTGGCTTAGGAATGCGACAAACACACAAATCCATGAATTAAAGGTATAGTAGGCAACATTAAGCCTATATTTGAAAAATACCTCTATATATATATTTTGCATTTTTTCCCCTCTATCAGCCACTATATAATGATGCTGGGGTGTTTTCCTGCATTGAAAAACACTCCTGCGTAAATTCACGCACGCATGTGCGCGTCCGTGTCCGTGTGAACTTTTTACTTTCGGTTTTAAAATGCTCTCAAACTTCTTTTTTTAGGCACATAATTTACTTTTCAAAAAGCGTTTGGATAGAAATTAGTTGTTTAACTTCATATATGTGGTCAATTTGTCATGAAAGAGCCTATTTAAAAATAAAAATGTAGAGAACCGGCAGGGGCGGGCAGTTCCGCGAATTGTATCTGAAAAAAGTAACCTATATTCGGCATGGCCCGTTTAGAAGTCTGCTTACTCTATGGAAGTCCTCCGTGCGTCACCCCCTGGTGGTCGGGGAAACGAACTGCTGGATTTTTTTCCTTTGTTTATCTCTGAATCGCCTACAATCCCTTTAAAGTCTGAGTCTACTTTTTTTGGTTGAACTGTCCCTTTAATGTGTTGTAATCAAAATCTTCAAGTTACGAACTTATTTTCCCTGGACTTCACTTATGTTAACATACTACTGATTGATTTACTATCTTTTTGTATGCAGTTTCATATGATTTACTATCCTTTTTTATGCAGTTTCATATGATTTACTATCCTTTTTTATGCAGTTTCATATGAGCGGCTTAACACATTTGATATTCATGACTTGGAATATCAAATGTGTTATCTGTCAATTCACTTAATACATTATCCTGGGAAGCACACGTGTTGGCTTGGCTGATCATTCACCGTATCTGGATATGATGACACAATTGACACATTGATATACAATGATTCATTCCGTCCTGGATTTCTGATCCAGAACCTAAAGGCTTTGTGTGTGTATATGTAGTTTTGGTTTGTTTAGTTTATGGTTTTGAACTTCAATGGTTATAACAAAACATTTGTTGTAACCACTCCTCAGCCCAGGTGCACGTCACTGAGGAATATCCTGGATAACGAGAAGGATTCGGCTTTCCGAGGAATCTGCATGATGATCGGGGTCAACCCTGGAGGAGTGGTGCAGGTGGGTGTTTTGTTTTGGTTACTGGATTACTGAGAACATGACTTGATGCACAGTGATGTGGAAATGGAAGTGACTTCTTTCAAGATATATTTT
The DNA here is from genome assembly GCF_963280865.1 of Gymnoscopelus braueri. NCBI lineage: Eukaryota > Metazoa > Chordata > Actinopteri > Myctophiformes > Myctophidae > Gymnoscopelus > Gymnoscopelus braueri. The sequence continues at coordinate 36,574,301 of NC_137615.1, read as the reverse complement.
TACATATTGGGACATAAACCTCCACCCAAGCTATTACTCTAACATGACTCATAAAACACTAAATCTGCCTTTGTCCTTATGTATTCAACCAAAAATAAGCCATCGTGCAGAAACCACATGCGTCTCCATATAAACAAAGCAGGTAGTTGGAACCACATACTGCTAATCATAATTTGTCATGAAGTCAGTCGTATCTGTCAGGACATGGCAAGTATTAAATTAAGTCTGTCAAACCATAGACTTGAAAGAGGATGCAACCTGTGTGCCCCCCACAAACGTCACTGTAACATAAGTTTCTTTTCTCAATACTCATCTACTCTATGATGAACCTTAAACAAGACACTCGAAATCTGACAAATCATATGATTGGATTTTTTACGTTCTGAGATCAGTGGATTAGGAGAAGCAGAGGCTCACCTACTAAGTGTAGAACTGACATTAATTATTCATGTGCATGTCCAGGATTTCATCTTCTGCGATGCAGTGGCTTCCTGGGTCAACCCCAAGGATGACCTCAGAGACATGTTTTATAAAGTGAGTATGACTAAAAGGCAAAGTTACTGGATGTGTGGCTTGGCTGATCATTCACTGTATCTGGATATGATGACACAATTGACACATTGATATACAATGATTCATTCCGTCCTGGATTTCTGATCCAGAACCTAAAGGCTTTGTGTGTATATGTGTAGTCTTTTTTTTTGCATGTTTAAAAGTGCCATTTCCCCCCGTTTTGCAGGCCTGCATTACATGAGGACTCTTGGGTGAATCCACGTCGTGAAATGGGCTGGAGGTGAGGTTTTAAGCATTACAAGAACATGGGGGTTTATACTATAAAGTCAATGATGAAACTGTTATCCCTGTCTGAAGAAGAGTGTAGAGAATCCTCGCTGACCTGATGGCTTTGCTACAGCCTGATATCTGGTGTCGTCTGGTTGTGTGGAGCCATCTAATCAAATGTGTCATTAACAGGTCAACACTTCCCATCCTACAGCATGACATGGACAGGAGTTATTCAGTGCCATGGGACGACTCCATGTGTCGCGAAATAGGCTGGAGGTGAGGTTTTTAAGCATTACAAGAACCATGGGGGTTTATACTCTAAAGTCAATGATGAAACTGTTATCCCTGTCTGAAGAAGAGTGTAGAGAATCCTCGCTGACCTGATGGCTTTGCTACAGCCTGCTATCTGGTGTCTTCTGGTTGTGTGGCGCCATCTAATCAATGTGTCGTGTGATTTCAATTATGAAATGGCTGCACGACTACTGATTGATTTACTATCTGGCTGTGGCCCTTTTTTATGCAGTTTCATATGAGTGGCTTAACGCATTTGATATTCATGACTTGGAATATCAAATGTGTTATCTGTCAATTCACTTAATACATTATCCTGGGAAGCACACGTGTTGGCTTGGCTGATCATTCACCGTATCTGGATATGATGACACAATTGACACATTGATATACAATGATTCATTCCGTCCTGGATTTCTGATCCAGATACCTAAAGGCTTTGTGTGTGTATATGTAGTTTTGGTTTGTTTAGTTTATGGTTTTGAACTTCAATGGTTATTACAAAACATTTGTTGTAACCACTCCTCAGCCCAGGTGCACGTCACTGAGGAATATCCTGGATAACGAGAAGGATTCGGCTTTCCGAGGAATCTGCATGATCGGGGTCAACCCTGGAGGAGTGGTGCAGGTGGGTGTTTTGTTTTGGTTACTGGATTACTGAGAACTTGACTTGATGCACAGTGATGTGGAAATGGAAGTGACTTCTTTCAAGATATATTTTTACATATTGGGACAAACCTCCACCCAAGCTATTACTCTAACATGACTCATAAAACACTAAATCTGCCTTTGTCCTTATGTATTCAACCAAAAATAAGCCATCGTGCAGATACCACATGCGTCTCCATATAAACAAAGCAGGTAGTTGGCACCACATACTGCTAATCATAATTTGTCATGAAGTCAGTCGTATCTGTCAGGACATGGCAAGTATTAAATTAAGTCTGTCAAACCATAGACTTGAAAGAGGATGCAACCTGTGTGCCCCCCACAAACGTCACTGTAACATAAGTTTCTTTTCTCAATACTCTTCTACTCTATGATGAACCTTAAACAAGACACTCGAAATCTGACAAATCATATGATTGGATTTTTTACGTTCTGAGATCAGTGGATTAGGAGAAGCAGAGGCTCACCTACTAAGTGTAGAACTGACATTAATTATTCATGTGCATGTCCAGGATTTCATCTTCTGCGATGCAGTGGCTTCCTGGGTCAACCCCAAGGATGACCTCAGAGACATGTTTTATAAAGTGAGTATGACCTAAAGGCAATTCCATGTATGCTAAAAGGCAAAGTTACTGGATGTGTGGCTTGGCTGATCATTCACCGTATCTGGATATGATGACACAATTGACACATTGATATACAATGATTCATTCCGTCCTGGATTTCTGATCCAGAACCTAAAGGCTTTGTGTGTGTATATGTGTAGTCTTTTTTTTAGTTTTTGCATGTTTAAAAGTGCCATTTCCCCCGTTTTGCAGGCCTGCATTACATGAGGACTCTGGGTGAATCCACGTCGTGAAATGGGCTGGAGGTGAGGTTTTAAGCATTACAAGAACATGGGGGTTTATACTATAAAGTCAATGATGAAACTGTTATCCCTGTCTGAAGAAGAGTGTAGAGAATCCTCGCTGACCTGATGGCTTTGCTACAGCCTGATATCTGGTGTTGTCTGGTTGTGTGGAGCCATCTAATCAAATGTGTCATTAACAGGTCAACACTTCCCATCCTGCAGCATGAAATGGACAGGAGTTATTCAGTGCCATGGGACGACTCCATGTGTCGCGAAATAGGCTGGAGGTGAGGTTTTAAGCATTACAAGAACATGGGGGTTTATACTCTAAAGTCAATGATGAAACTGTTATCCCTGTCTGAAGAAGAGTGTAGAGAATCCTCGCTGACCTGATGGCTTTGCTACAGCCTGATGTCTGGTGTCTTCTGGTTGTTTTGAGCCATCTAATCAATGTGTCGTTAACAGGTCGACACTTCCCATCCTACAGCATGAAATGGACAAGAGTTATTCAGTGCCATGGGACGACTCCATGTGGCATTAAATGGGCTGGAGGTGAGGTTTTTAAGCATTACGAGAACCATGGGGTTTATACTCTAAAGTCAATGATGAAACTGTTATCCCTGTCTGAAGAAGAGTGTAGAGAATCCTCGCTGACCTGATGGCTTTGCTACAGCCTGATGTCTGGTGTCTTCTGGTTGTTTTGAGCCATCTAATCAATGTGTCGTTAACAGGTCGACACTTCCCATCCTACAGCATGAAATGGACAGGAGTTATTCAGTGCCATGGGACGACTCCATGTGTCGCGAAATGGGCTGGAGGTGAGGTTTTTAAGCATTACGAGAACCATGGGGTTTATACTATAAAGTCAATGATGAAACTGTTATCCCTGTCTGAAGAAGAGTGTAGAGAATCCTCGCTGACCTGATGGCTTTGCTACAGCCTGATGTCTGGTGTCGTCTGGTTGTGTGGAGCCATCTAATCAAATGTGTCGTTAACAGGTCAACACTTCCCATCCTACTCTACAGCATGAAATGGACAGAAGGAGTTATTCAGAGGTATTTACCACTCGATGGCTCTTCAGTGTTCCGTTGTTTCAATGATTGAATGGCTGCATAGGAAGTGCCGTCTTATGCGATAACTGCCGATGGTGACGCTTAGCTGAGAAATGCAGTCATAATTGTCACGCAATCTTAAATTCTTCTTAGAAACAACACTTTATATTCTACAGGTGTAGGTGCATGTTTAAAGATGCCATTTCCCCATGTTTTGCAGGCCTACATGAGGACTCTTGGACAAATCCACGTGTCGTGAAATGGGCTGGAGGTGAGGTTTTAAGCATTACAAGAACATGGGGGTTTATACTCGATAAAGTCAATGATGAAACTGTTATCCCTGTCTGAAGAAGAGTGTAGAGAATCCTCGCTGACCTGATGGCTTTGCCACAGCCTGCTGTCTGGTGTGTTCTGGTTGTGTGGAGCCATCTAATCAAATGTGTCGTTAACAGGTCAACACTTCCCATCCTGCAGCATGAAATGGACAGAAGGAGTTATTCAGTGCAATGGGACGACTCTATGTGTCGCGAAAGAAGCTGGAGGTGAGGTTTTAAGAATTACGAGAAACCATGGGGTTTATACTCTAAAGTCAATGATGAAACTGTTATCCCTGTCTGAAGAAGAGTGTAGAGAATCCTCGCTGACCTGATGGCTTTGCTACAGCCTGATGTCTGGTGTGTTCTGGTTGTGTGGAGCCATCTAATCAAATGTGTCGTTAACAGGTCAACACTTCCTATCCTACTCTACAGCATGAAATGGACGGGAGTTATTCCAGAGGTATTTACCACTCGATGGCTCTTCAGTTTTCTGTTTCAATGATTAAATGGCTGCATAGGAAGTGCGGTCTTATGCGATAACTTCCGATGGAGAAGCTTATCTGACAAATGCTGTCCTGATATTTCGCACTCAATCTGGTTTTCTTCTTAGAAACTAAACTTCTTATTCTACAGGTGTGGCAACATGGATGCAAGTTGAGATGAGCACATGGATGTGGGCAATCACCAATGCATCAGAGTTGACTCCATGCAACACCATCTATTAAAGGAGTTATGCAAAGGTATTTACCACTCTTTGGCTGTTAGTTTGATGTAGTCATAGTTTGACTATCAGATCTCTTCCTACTGTCTTTTGGGGTAATCAAAATTCGATCAATGGGCAAAAACGACAAACCTATGCCCACTGCTTTGAATGATGCCTTTCCTTATGAAGGAACATCCCTGGAGTCTATGCATTGGTTCTGTGACTGCGTTAACCTTCCAGACAGTTTTAGCCCATACATTGAATTTAGATGTCACCAGACGTATCGGTAGGCAGAGATCCCTGATGTCTGGCTATGTGAGCTGTGATTTCAATGATGAAATGGCTGCATAGGAAAAGCCGTCTAATGCGATAACTGACGATGAAGAAGCGTATCTGAGAAATACTGTCTTGTTTGGCACTAAACCTGGCCTTTTTTATTTTGGACTTAACTTTATATTCTCTTCTACAGGTGTGACTGAAAGTCTGAGAAGAGCAGAAGACTGGATGTGGCAATCGCATGCATCAAAGTAGACTATGCAACACACTTCAATTGATGGCATTTGTGGAACTGAGTTAAATAGTTGATTTAGTGAATTTTTACTAGAGCCAGCCAGTGGTTAAGTAGGTCGGGGTAGGCCTGTCACAAAATCACCGATCGCATATTTTGGCCAATTGTGATTTTCCATAATTTTAATCATCTGAATTTCTTCTAAAATGGTTGAGCTTAATATTTTTCACTTTTTGAAAGTGGTTCGGCGTAGGCCTGCCACAAAATCACCTGAAATTATTTAATCTAATTGAAATTTTCCATAATCAATTGTTTTTACTCATCCAGTTTGTTTTTCTTTTCTAAAATGGTTGAGCTTCTCGACTTCACTTGTTCAGTTTTGCCCATGGTAAATATTTTCTGCTAACTTTTTTTTGTGTAATATCTGCCCTGTTAATGCCTTGTTCAATGCCAAAAACACAATTAAAACATTATAATCGCAATTGTTTTGAAAATGGGTTCATTATTTAAAGCTACAGTGACCTCTCCTGGTGAAAAGTAAAACTGCATTTAATATACAGGCCAGTTGAATGAATAGATGTTTCTGATTTTTGTACATTGTAATGCACTGTAAACTTCTTTGTATTTGGGCAATATCGGGTATAATTTGCAATAAAAACTTGTGTTAGTATAGGGCAGGGTGGGCGACATTAGCTTACGGCTCATAAATTAATGAACCTCATGATTTAACAATTACAGTAACAAAATGAAAAGGGCTTTGAATTAAGTTTATGACCTGCCATCTATTAAATAGATGGCTGGTCACATAGGCTCTTCTTCTTTTTGTTAAATCATGAGGTCAAGTTTAATACTTTGTACGAATTCCATGCATCGTTGAAGCCAACAAGTGCAGACCGCTGTAGTCGATGTCATATGAGTTACAGCAAGTCTTTTCTGTGGTAGCTACAATATCTTTGCAGCAGCCGATCCATACCAGTTTGAGAAAATGAACCGGTTGCTGCGACGTCATTTGTAAAAAAAAAAATCCCCCCTGCACTGAAGCCAGCGGTTCTATGTAAATGTAGTTTCAAGTTTGATGCGTGTATCGAAGCTTCAGTGTTGGATTGCCATCACTACACAACACCCAAAAGCTCACAGAACTTGGTTTTAGTTACCCAAGCTACATGCCGAGTTGGTGGTCCAAAGGCATGTGGCCTACTGACTGCTACCCGGACACAAATTGGCGCCAGCCAGTGTTCTGGAAATCCTGTACATTTTGGTTGTATCTGTATGTCCTACTCTGCTGAGGGAAAGTTCTTTGAAAAAATGTACCCATCTCATTTTTGCTATCAAATGCATAAACTTTTATTAGTGCCTGCAGATAATATATTTATACATGTTTAATTTAACATTTGTAATGACTCATTCTGTTTAGAGTAAGTAAAAGAAAAATAGTGCACGCTCAGGTGGTGCAGTGGTAAAGTTCCTGCCCACCACCATAGAGGTGGGTTCAAATCCACTGGTGTATCCAGCTTTGTCGAGCGTCTATACGAAAACAATTGGCCCGTGTTCGGGGGAGGTAAGCTGGGTGGGGATGGTGATATTGATCATTGCACATACTCCTACGGGCTGGTGTGGCACCTGTCAGCGGGGAGTGTTGGGCAGGAGGAGTAGTATGAAGGCTCTATGTCCTGGTGGGGGCACCTCACTGGTAGGTGAGTCAATAGGATACAACAGCAGTGATGACAGAAATGTGTGGGGAGGAATACAATTTCTTGACTAAATTGGGGAGAAAAAGTAAAAAAATAATAGGCTATTCTAAATAAAATAAATGGCTCTTAAAAATGTATTCAAATTGTTGAACAGACATGGTATACAATTAAACTTTGATTTCATGTTCAAGTAAACTAGGTTATAGTAGAGATCTTTTAGTCACGCTGTGTGGAAAGCTGAACTATAAGATGTGTTCTTAAGTGTGTCCAAGAAGAACTGTTCGTCCTGCAGGTAGTCACGGTCCTACAGAAAGAAACAGCGTTAGGAAATGTATTATGAAGTAAATATGTTTTTATTTTGGACTTAAGTTCTGTCATCAGCTCAAATGGAGTCACCTTCTCTGCAGTGTGCCTGAGCAGAGCCAGTCTAGCCTGAAACTCTGGGGATCCAGGGCTGGAGTTGGTGGTGGGATCATTCACAGTAGATGTCAGCAGAGGATTTGGCAACACTAGGCTGAAGTCTGGTGATACAAATACAAGTTAATAGGGCTATTTCAAGTTAATAGGGCTATTTTCCTGATATCCAAACTCAAAGACTATTTAATTGTTAAAATTTGAAAGAATTTTAGAAAATATGTAGCAAATAGCAATTCAAGGGTCTGGAACCAGAGTTGCTATGAATTTCCTTCACCTGTGAACAAGGGTGGGATTGGTTGTGGCAGTGGGGTGAGAGGAGCAGTCTGTCCCAACCTTTCCCTCCGGAGTTCAGTCATCCTTAATCGCTCCTGCAAAAAGAAACACAAGATGCTAGTACAAAGTTACCGAGCAGAGCCACAAAATGGATCCAGTGTAGCAAATCCAAATCAATGATATACTGTAGCATTCAGACACCTGATGAAGTTGCTGCTCCTGTTGCCTCAGACTCTCGATTTGGGTGTGGATACTTTTAAGCCTTGCCTGGTGTTCAGTCTCCACACGCCTCGCCTCCTGCAAGGCCTGCTCGCCCTCCTCATACTTTTCTGCAGCCAGCTACGAACACAAATAATGTGTTTAGCAATAACACTGTTCTACTGTATCTAAAAGTGCAGGAACATGACATTCCTAGATAGATATATATACACATGTGTTAATTCATTACGGGTTGGGGTTTTACCTTGCTGAAGGCCTCCACCTCATGTGCACGTGTCTTGAGTCTCAGAGCTGTACCGCTTAAACTTTCTTTCTCTCTCTCCAGTTCCTCCCTTTGTCTGTCCAGGGCCTCTCGCTCCCGCAACGCAGCCTCCTCTTTCGGTTTGAGCTCAATGGCACGAAGTCTCAGGTCTGCTTGTTCCTGGAGGAAGAGAGTGACCGTTTAGTGTTTAGTTTACCCGGCACAAAGACAAAACATTTACTATTAGATTACTGAAATGTAATTAGATAAATTAATACATTTTACCCTACTATTCTGTTGACAAAACAGAATTGCATGCGCCACAAAGCATGTATGGTAGGGGTTTTCAACAACTAGTCAGCTAGTCGCCTACTATAGCCACTAGTTGACAGTTTATTTTTTAATGTACATGGTTACAAGATAATTTCAAGTATTAGATTACAGTCACCATTGTACATTCTCCCCTTTAAAATAAAATGTGCTCATCTTTTGTATAGAATACCTGAAATTAGTATTTATTTTCTTTTTATGTTTATAAACTCCAAGTTTATAAAGGTCCTACATAGCGTGACATTCCGCAGTCGTATACTTGTATACAAATGTTAATTGTTGACATCAGCTACAAGTATGGCAAATCAAACACTCAAAAACCAAGAGAAGCACATCAACTCTTGCTGGCATTTCTGCTGCGAAACAGACCTGTGCCAAGCTGATAATGTTGCCCTCTCTGTGGGCGTCTCTCTCCATGGCCCGGCTGGCCTCCCGCTCAACTCTCTCCAGCCTCTGCTTCTCCTGGGCGTGGAAGTGACTCCACTCGGTGGCTAGCTTCCTCCTTTCCTCTGCGCAGTGCTGCATCACTGACTGCTGTTCCTCCAGCAATGCACTCTGACGGATGGAAGTGAAATGAAATCAATAGTGAGAAATGCAAACGGATAGCGATTGATGTATTGTGTTCATACAGACATTTCCAAAAGCAATTTCATCGTACAACCCTTTCGTTTGACCAAAATTACATCACTTTCAGGCGAAAATGCGCTATTTTCAGTATGTATTTGACAGTATGTAGTCTTTAACCACTTTCAACTTGGCATCCCTATTTTGGGCATGTCATTACAGGTGAATTGTCACAAATAGCAAAAATAGAAAATATACAAGCTGACAACACGTCATGATGTGATGCATTGTGAGCTTGTAGATTTTACTATTTTTGAAAATCCTTGACAATTTCAAAACATTTAGTCAGCAAGGCTTAAGAGGTTAACCTTAGCTCGTTCCAGCTCCTCCCGTTCCATGTTTATGTGTGAAGTCATGGAACGCTTCTCCTCTTCCAGGCCTCTAAGTGCAGACTCCGCCTTGGCCTGCTCTGCTGTGACCCTCCAGCGTTCCTGAAAAACAAATATGTAAGGTACAGTGTGTTTGTGTGCGCGCGCGTGTGTGTGAGAATGTGCCCATATGTGGTCTACATCTTCTCCAGAACACGCATGTACAATTGGGGAAAAATAAATGACACTATCTTGCATTCAAATGAAAGTAAATCTGTTAGTATATAATGTCCTAACTGCCACAAACCTTAATGATAGCAGGCTTATTGTGGTTCTGATAGGATGTTATTCACATTTTCTTGGCATATGGTTCAGGTCCAAAAAGCACAGGTACACAATGGTAAAAAAGGCAAAACCATGCGAGTAAAGGCTTCATTTTAAAGATGGATGCTATCTTTAAAAAGAAGCCTTTATCATGTCCATGGGAATGCCATGTTTCTACAGTAAATAAGCAAATCAGGCTTCTCAGTTACACCAACCCAATCTGGCGCTTCGTGTGAGAATCCGCAACTGTGCCTGTGACTGCGCTCTCTTTTTCTGATTGGACCATGCAATAACCCATTACAGTGCCTTCTACCAAAACAGGATTACTGAGACTTTTTTTCCCCAGTGCCATTATCTTCTGCTCAGAACCTGACCTTTTCCAGTTGCCTCTGCTGCTCGGCCAGTTGAGTGTCCATCCTGGCGATGAGCTCCTTGAGTCGGGCTCTCTCCTCCACCATGGCCCTTTGCTGCTGGTCTAGGCGGTCCTGCATTACTAAAAACACACATCGAGACGACAGCACATAATATACAGTTTAGAATTTCAGTCAGGACAACTCATGAATGAAATTAAAATATTAAAAAGGAATGTATAACGAGCAATACACATATTTGGTTTGGCGATGAATGGATATGCTTTTAGATACTCTGGGGGCGCACATTACATCTCCCCAACAAAATACGGGCCTTACAAACCCCACATACTGTAGTACGTAACAGATCCAAACAGATGGTAGCTGGGGTGGTGGAGGGTGAACAGCAATCTAAACCAGCAGCACAGACAGCCAGCAAGGCAGAAGCAAACACCAGTGTTTTGTACTGTTTGGGGGCAAAACTGGAAGCCAATGAAGGGAACGAAAAAGGGGGGGTTGATGTGAAAATGTTGGGAATTTGAAGACCAGGCATGCTGCAGTATTCTGGAACATTTGGTTGGGCTTAAGTGTGCATACCAGGAGGCCAATAAGGAGGGAGTTGCAGGAAATTGCTCTGCACATGTCTCATGCGCAATGTTCATTTAAGCATTTAGCAGACTCTCTCATGAACGACATGAACCAGTAAGTGGTACAGTAAATAGTGTGCTAACTGCTCACAAAACAAGTGCTGCAAAGTTAAGTAACTAGGGTAGCAGGTAGACATCAAATCTAGCATCTGTCTAAATAACACACATAACATATGTGAACAAGTAGCCAACATACGTCTAGATAACTAGCACTTGAATAGACAAGTTCACAACAAGTACTGACACAAGGATGTGTAAGGAGTGCTAGGGGGTGGGGTGTAGTCTGAAAAGGTGAGTGTTCAGACTGTGATCATCCTATTGTGTATGTCCAATACAACTTTCTGAGTGTGTGCATGTGTGTACCTCGAAGTTGCTCGTCCCTCTGCCGTGCACCCTGCTCCAGGCCTTGGGCAGTGTGCTCGTGAGTGCTCTCCACTCGAGAAGATATGTGTCCCAATCGCTGGGAGAACTGCTCCATCTGCTCAATCACCAGCACCAGAGACCTGGCGCCAAAGTGCAATGTAGTACGTAGCAATGTTACAGAAATCTCACAATCATCGCAGTCACAATAGAATCTCTATTATATATTAATAACCTTTATATATAAATAAACTGTGACAATAATACTTGACTTTAACATAGGCAAACAATAATTATGAAAAAATAAGAGCGAGAAATAAACAAATGTAATACACAGCTAATTTAGAAATAAAAACAAGAATATAACCCAATATGAAATGAATAGAAGCCAGGCAAGTGTTTTAAAAGGAGAAACATAACTGGCTAGTCTGTCATTTTATTTGGAGTGATTAATATTACAGCATGCATGTGTAATGGGAGGAGTAAGGCATTAGCAGCTCATTGAGTTGGGGTTGAGTTGGATAGAAAATAATAGAACATGGAACACAGATCATGATCAGGATTCACCGCAGTACATGGTTAGGTGCATCATGCCTTGTTGTGTGCATAGCGTGATTATGGTGACTTTGGCGCCCCCACCTGTTTTCATCCACGCATTGATATTTCAATAAACCCTCTCTAAAGCCCTGAACTTGACCTCTAACCTGGTCTGTGATGTTGCACTGGTGACTGCATCAATCTCCTCATCCTTCAACCTCTTCAGTCTCTGAACCTGGTCTTCATAGTCCTTCTTCATCTCCAAGACGGACTTCCTGTCAGACAAACAAAGAGAAAAAATACAAATACAACACAAAATAATTCCATGATCACTAAATGTATTTATGGCTGAAATATACTATACTATTGATTTACTCAAGCATTAAACAGAATTTCTAAAGCTACTGTGTGGTGCATTCATTGACTGACAGTCTTTTATCCCACGTTTTTGTAACCCATTTTTTTCAACCAGTGCATGACACTCTTGTACGAAGAAGGCATTCATTTATGGGGAAATATGGAGATACAAGGTTTCCGCCTGACAGTGACCATATGGCCGGTTCACTAACTGTCTGAGCCACTAGGTACCCCGGCATTACATTTTAAAATATCTGGATTCAGAGAACTTTTAATGAGCATTTACCATCATTTTGTACTTTATTACATTATTTCGCCGTCAAATTATGGTCTAAATTAATTACACAGATTAACCGGATAAACGAAACATTATTGACAGCTTACATGATTATGAAAGTAATCCTTAGTTGCGGCCCTAAAAGAAGAGTGCATGTCAATAAAATAGACAGTACAGTTGTCCACAACGCACCTCTGTAGGTCCCTGAGTCTCTCCACCTCACGGTCTCTGTCCTGCTGAGCCTGGGCCAGTCTGCGCTGGTGCTGAGCCTGCAGCTCCGAGCACTCCTGCTCGGCTACCTGTGTGACCATGGCCAGGCGCTCCACTAGGTCCTCACACTCCTGATGTGCCCGCGCCTCCCGCTGGACAGCTTTTTCCTCAAGCAGCTTTACACGAGCCCTTGAGACGCAGAGAAATATTTATGCTTCAAGCTTGGAGCCAGCATGGGGGACATATGCATAATATATACGTTAAGAATGTTCATAAAGTACTCCTGTGTGTTTTTCTGCATGTGCGCAAACACACACATGCATAGAAACACACAGAAAGACTGTGTGGTTTGACTACAACCAAGGAGTAAGTCGCTAGAGGCTAATTTGAACGTTGCATTGTCATACAAATGTCGCTTGAATAATTTTATTGTTGAAAACACGGCACTTAAGATTAAAAAAAAATGCCAATCTACAAGCTCACAACGCGTAGTAACGCAACTCGTTGTGAGCTTGTAGATTGTCTATTTTTGATAACATTTTGAAGAGGGCTTAAAGGGATACTTCACTTTCACATAAAATAAACATTAAAACAATATATTTTTAAAAAAAAGAAAGAAGTTATGGCAAAATAAAGGCCCCCTCACACATTAGTAGGACACTCTAATGCGTGAGGGGGCCGTGATTTTTCCATTACTTTTTTCATTTATTTTTAATATATTTTTTAAATGTTTATTTTATGTGAAAGTGAAGTATCCCTTTAAGTGGTTAAGTCCTAAACAGACTCTAGCAGTGAACTCATACTTATGCGCATTCTCCATGAGCTCTGTGTCCTGCTTGTGTCGCTGCTGAATGCTCTCCAGCAGCATCTGGCACTGGTCTCGCTCCAGCTGTAGCGTCTTGACCTGGACAAAATGAACAACAGATGTGCATTATGACCCTAGTGAGGCTAGCATCTGATACAAAAGTACATAATATTTACTTCTAGTCAGAGGAAAAAAGAGGTCCACTCGGTTGAGGACAAGAGGACTGCACATTATACACATACTGTGTCTTATACATTGTGACTAATATTCCCAATAGAGACAAGATCATGGATTTAAGCAAAATAAAATCTCACGACTGAAAAATGTTGTATGTATTGTAAGTCCTAATGTGCAATCTGTGAAACAGTGTGAAAGGAGCCCCCCACACTAGCGCTGTTTCCTAAACAATCAGCAAAATGTAAAATGATGATGTTTTATTAATACAATGCAGTTCTACATACTGCAAACCGAATGAAGAAATCACAATCTGAGAGTTCATCAGATTGAGATTGCTAGTTTGACCACTTCAAATGCTCTAATCTTAAAATAATAACCGGTGGGCTATTTCCACTGTGCAACATGCTTCCATAGAAGACATGCTGGCTTCTATGGAATCCAAATGACTAAAATCAGTCGTGGTGACTGAGAACATTAATCTATGCACGATTCATCACTAATGAAAATGATTGGGTCTTGGACGTACATACCTGTCCCTCAAGCTGGATGATGCGAGCCTGCAAATCTCCAGATTGCTGCTCCTTCTCCTTTCGTTTCTGCAGGTAGCCTCTGTCCACAGCGCCCCCTAGGGATGATGACTGCAGCAACTTTGGTGGAAAGAAGACATAAGTCAAGCATTGAACACATAGAATGGATGCTCTGTCATTTTGAGAATATTTACTGATGGAAAGACCTGTAATTTCTACCTCTTCACCGAGGCTCGGGGAGTCTTCCTGCTTGGGCTGTCGGGCCTCTGAGCTTGAGGCCACTACAGCCTTCTTCCTGCTAATACGTGCTCTGGTTAGCCAGTCCTCTTCAACCTCTTGGTCGTCTGTATTCTGACCCATGGGAACCTCCGGCTGGCTGGGTTTGGAGGCGTTGGGTTCAGCTGCGGTTTCTGCTGTCATTTTCACTGCTGGCGTGGTGCAGCTACCAGACATGGAAGCATCCTGTTCTCCGAAAAGAGAGGAAGAAGGTTTTGGCAACTCCAGTATGCTCTTGGGCTCTTTGACATCTTCCTCTGGATATTTAAAGTCGTCATCGTCGCTCGCTTTGAGACTCAGCCAGTCAGCTGCAGAGCGTGGATGGGCAGGGGTAGGGTTGGTGGCCGACGCAGGGGTGGAAGGTTTGGGGTTCTTCTCTGGAGCAGAGACACTGACATCTTCTGTGGAGAACCTGAGAGAATCATTACAGGTTGTGAACATTTCACGCAAAACACACATACACTGTTCACTTGTTATACATTAAAACAAAGTAAGATGTGCTCCACTTACATGTAAATATCTGCAATCAAGCACTCACTTGATCGCACCTTGATATATAATATATATTGTATAGTAACTCTCTCTCATATATATATATATATATATATATATATATATATATATATATATATATATATATATATATATATATATATATATATATATATATATATATATATATATATATATATATATATATATATATATATATATATACACACACACTCACCGGCCACTTTATCAGGAATGCACAGTATCATCATTTCTAATCAGTCAATTACCTTTCTTCCCCATTCTGATGCTCGGTTTTAACTGTAGCAGATCGCCTTGACCATGTGTGCATGCCTAAATGTGAGTTGCTGCGATGTAATTAATTAGTTTAGTTCATGTGTAGTCGGACAGGCAAGTCACCTTCAGGCGGTGTGCCTCCATCGGTGAAACCGAGTGCACCTTCTTCAATCTGACTGGTTCTCCAATCGTACTGTGACATATATATATAAAATATATAAGGTCTGAAGCTTGACTACACAACCAACCTGACAGACTGCCTGCGTGAGCGGCGTCCCTCTGGAGTGGATCCTAATGTGGGCTGATAGGAACCGAATGTGAGGTCGTCTTCTAGAAATGGCTCTGTAGGTTTTCCATTAGCTTTAGTATTGGAGTTTCTCTCCTGTTGCTGCCTCTCCAGAGGCTGAGGCAGCTCTTTTCTTTCCGCTGTGGGTGGCCGGTCCAGGTGACGAGGGGACGTCCCACGTTCCAGAATCTCATCCAGCCTGGTGCGAGCTCTCTGCACGCGCTCACCACTAAAGACAGACATGAGGAGTTATTTTCTCTCTTATGTGTATTGTTCCCAGTGGCTGTCTGATGATGGTTTTATGTGACAATGTTACCTTTCCCGGGTGGGCCTAGGTGCAGCCTCCTCCTTTTTGGGATCGTTTTTTGTGTGGTCAATCCCTAGTTGACTCATTAAGTCATCGCCGTCGTCGTCAAACGTAAGCTCCTCTCGTTTCTTTGCCGTGTTCACCGGAGGAGCTACAATGCAGACATAATGTTATGTCAGAGGCTACGTTTTAGCACAGAAAATGGTTCCTCTTGAAATACACCAAATATACAGGACCCACCTATTTCCTCATTCTTTATGGTAGGGGATAATGAAGGAGATAATATGGATTTCTCAGGTGGAGTCTTCTGCATTCTGATTTTAGGTTCAGTCTTGGTTTCATCTGGTAGGTCAGCAAGCAGGTCAGCCAAGGGGTCGTCTAGTTCTGTGTAGAGGAAATTAGGTATTTTTGAATGATAATCTTTTTGCCTGCGTCCACACACAGCCTGGCTTGTCAAAATATACCTATTTTATTCTGAAGATCATTTAACTATTTAATTGTGCCCATTTTACTTTATTTCTTACTTTTCTTATAGGCTGATATTAAGTAAATAAGTGTATTTCTTTATTTAAAACCGATATTTACATGTGTTTTCCAGTAATATCATTATGCTACTGTAGTTCTGGTAAAACATACCGTATGTAAGTATATTCCATATTCCATAATCTCTCAAAGAAAGTAAGTTAATACTATGTGAAAATCAAATGTTAATTCTGAACCCAAACAGACATCTTGAAATGTCTTAATGTTTACGCAGCAGTAATAAAACATAACTTTTCATGTTATAACATGGAACAAAGACAAACATTCACATTTTGGTGTAGATGTAAACAACACATACAAGAAATGTTTACAGCACTAAACAAATACTTTGATCGCTAAAATTAAATTAGATTTTCTGTTTAATTGTTCGTTACACCCCCCGTTCACTCACCGTTAAAGGTGAACTTCTTGTAGCCCCGTGCTGGTGATGTGGCCACAGAACTCAGCTTGTTCTCTTTCAAGGTGGTTTCATCTTGGTGGAGAAGGCAAACACAGCTTAGTTTGAACTGTTACTATCAAAAACATCCAGCCCTGGTACTGATGAGCTCAATAGCTTCACATCATGGAGATCTCTACTCTACTATCTTCTGTGAAGTTGAGTTGAATCTGTCATACAGGAGCACATTAAAAGTTCCCAAAATATCTATACACCTTTCTAGCTATTTTGATGGTTGCATTGTAGAATATTTAACAACTCCACACAACACTGCAATGCAAAAAGCACTAAGCTCAGAATCATAGTTAACCACATGAACCCTAGCATCCCTATTCTGGAGTGAACATTCGGCTAAATTAGCCGATCTACAAGCTCACAACGCATCGTGTTGGCTATTTTCGGCGAAGAGATTTGGTGTAGGGGGAGATGAGGAGCGGAGCTACTATAGAGCACTAGGGGACTCCGGTCAACTAATTATGCAGGGTCTAAGTGGTTAAAGAGTACAACACCGCTCAGTAGTCACTGGAAAATAGTTACGCTATTGGTAAAAACATGATATTTGGGTCTGGTAGAGCATCATCACATCTAGGGATATAGGAGCGCAATTGCAGAGTGAAACTTGTACCTCTGGGTTGGAACTTACCGTCTAATTTGGGCAGATCAATTTTAGGTCCACCGTTACCTAAGGACTTTGTCTTTGCAGGGGCTGAACTAGGCTTTTTCTTTGGGCCAAACAAATCAGCATCCATCTCATCCAGGTCCTGCACAAAGACAAACAGCAACACATCAGTGGTTGTTGGTGAACATGTGTACATTAGGCCACTGAAGAGCAGCATGGCATAATCACAGTTAGGCCTATCACAATTATAATCACCTGATCGCAATTATTATCGTTCATAATCATTTCCATCCATCTGTACAAATTCATCTGTTGAAAAACAGCTGAAATAGCTGATCTACAAGCTCACAACTCGTTGCGAGGGAGCGCATTGAGATTGCAGATCGGCTATTTCGCAGTTTTTGATTTAATTTTTTTGAAAAAGTTAATGCATGGCTTGTTTTGACCATAGTACATTATTCATTTGGTGTATTGGTTCATTGTCAGTCATTTCTTTGTATATTTAAGTTATTTGTCATATCTGCTCTGTCCAATATTTGTTTACTAAGCCTAAATGGCAAAATATATTTTCCATTTATTTGTTCCAATGTTCAAACACTTTGCTAGTCACCTAAAAACGGACCCTTATCTCAGTTTTGTTTCATGATTACCTTCAGGTTCTTCAGTATGTCGTTTGGATCTGCCTCCGAGACATCAGAGTCCTGGCATGAACATATGAAAATGTGCGTATGAAGCAGAAAAAATACATTATGCATTATATGTACAGTCAGTAATAGGTCTTGTTGAAGTCCTGTTTTTCACTGAATTGGACATGAGCACCAAAAATTCAAGACTTGAACCTGAAACACAGTAGGGGTACAACAGCTAACTTAATCGAACTAATCAATATAATAGATTAGAAAGAATTATTGATAATTGTTCATTGAATAAAATAATCAATTAATAATCGATCCTTATTTTGAGTCATTATAGGCAAAACATTAAAAAATATATATATATATAAATATATTTGATAGAATAATTGCTAAGAAAATAAACAAGAGTTGCTAAAATACATCTCTGAAATCCACACTTTCCTTGTGTAAAGAACGCAGCGTTACCTCAAAATCACCAGCATCCCTTGCTGCTTCCTCAGCTAATTCACTGAAGAAGTTGACAGATGACCTAGAGAACAAATGAAGCATACCTTGTGAGTCAGACTGGGACAGTACTTAGCAAATGGTTGCATGCTACTGTGGTACTTCACTTTCCTTTTTTTACTTACTGGTTTATTGGTCCTCTACGGGTTGGATTATCCCTCGATTCTGATGAATGAATAGTTGAAAGAAAATGGCGTATAGTAATCTATGACAGTCATAGATGTAGTGTAGTATGACTACACTGACAAACAAGATATTTCTATAAGACAATAACTGAAATTGCAGCACTGTGTTTACTTACTACTATCCATAATCAGGTCATCAAATAAAATGTCATCTTCTGAACCTGGGGACACACATGGTCATATATTTTATATTTTCTGTGCTGTGGTCACATTATCTTCCTGTGAAATGACGGTACAAAATAACATTCAATTAACTTACTTTTGACAGGCTTGCTGGTCTGCTTTGAAGCCTGCAAATAATGCGAAGAGGAAAAAAATATTGATCATATGACCAATATGCAGTCATCGCCATTTAAAGTGAATAAACTACAGCAAACAGACGTAACATTCTGACTGGTTTTAACTAAATTATCATTTTGTATACATAATAATAGTGCCAATTAAACGGATCATGATAAACAATACATACATATCAAACAGACATTTGCTCCAATTAATATCTGTTTAATAACAGTAGTGTAAAGTAAGTACATTCACTCAAGTATTGTACTGTACTTACTTTCTTCAGTATTGACAATTTTCAATACTTTTACTTCTACTCCACTACATCTCAGAGGCAAATATTGTACTTTTACTCCACTACAGTTGTTTGACAACTTGCGTTACTAGTTACTCTGCAGATTTAGATTATTATCACAAAACATACATCAACCACTTTATCCCTATATATAAATCGGCCATTTGAAAATAGCAGATCGACAAGCTAGATCTGCTATTTTCAAAAATATTTACGCTATGAACTTGTGAAATGGGACATTCTGCACAATGTATATCTACATTGCAGTATTGATACTTTTACTTAAGTAAAACATGTGAGTGAGTGCCTCTTCCATCACTGTTTAATAAAGTAATACTTGACAGACTTACCATGTTGAATCTCTGCTGCAAGCCTTCAAATCAGATTAAGCGTCATCCGTCTCCTTGGTAACGGCCACAGGGCGTCCAGATTCCTCATGACATTGGTTTAGTTTCCCAGTAGATTGGGCGACCAGTGGCATCTTTTGGCGTTTTATTCATTGAGATAAATGGGTTTTAACACAGGATCAATCTTAAAACCGGCTTTAAATAAATGCTAGCTAACGGTGGCTAATATGGCACGTATTACATTAAACGTCACACCGCACAGTTATTACGTCCAACCAGGTGTGTGACTCCTGTCACCTGTGTTTGTTAGTGATAAGTTAAACATAAGTTATAAGCGCCAGTTAATGTTTACCACCTAGTTAACAACACACATGTTTTTTTAAATTAGCGTCATTTGGCGCAGCTGCTCACGTCGACCTTGATGTTTACTTCCTGTTCCCGGCGTTGCCAGATTTTGTGAGAGAAAAAAGCAACCAGGTTTAGGAAAACAAGGCCAAAAGAAGCAACTTTAGGCCACACACACATATGAAAACACACTATTTGAAAATAGCCGATCTACAAGCTCACGATGCGACGCCTTGAACGCTTGTCGTTTTTTTTCTTATTTTTTAAGTGAAAAATGTTATGTAGAATATGTCTTTTAGATGGGGGGGGTCCTTGGATAATAATTACATGTTAATGTGGGGGTCCTTGAGTCTCTTCTCTTGACATGAAATATTTTGGAACCACTTGGTTTAAACAATATTAGGAAACAAGCCCAAATAAGCAACTTCACTTTAGAAACAAGCCCAAAAAACTGCAAACCCCGCAACTACAAGGCAAGCCCAAATAAGCAACTACTAGAAAAACAAGCCCAAACTCGCTTATAAGAAGCGGACATGGCAACACTGTTCACCTCCTGTCCCTTGTTTTCCGTTTTCCCGTTGCATTCTGGGTCACGTAGTTCTAAGGATCTGGGCAGCCCGGGTTATCAGCAGACTTGTTGAGACCGAGACCTACTTTTTACTGTCTCTAATAGTTGAGACAGAGTAGACCTATGCTTGAGACATCCACTCCCACAGACAAGTTAGGGCCTAGGCTATTTAGGTATTTTCTTTAACCCTACTCGTTTTTATTTATTTTTCGAAAACAATGTTGAGACTTGAGCTCTTGGTCATTTGTTTTCAAACACGCCACAAGGTGGCGTCTCAGGTTAGAGTTTTCTTATTTCTGTAATGAATGAGTTTATCAGTGGTGGAAAAAGTACTCACATTATACTTAAGTAAAAGTATCAATACTGCAATATAGAAATACTCTGTTACAAGTAAAAGTCCGGAATTCAAAATGTACTTGAGTAAAAGTACAAAACTATTGGCATCAAAATGTACTAAAGTACCAAAAGTAAAAGTACTCATTATACAGAATGTACCATTTCACACATTTTCAAATATATAACATGTATACAAATCTTTAGAAAATCGCAGATCTACAAGCTTACAATGCATCGTATCGAGATGCGTTGTGAGCTTGTAGATAGGCTATTTTCAAATGGCTTGTGGTTAATGCATGTTTTGTAATAATAATCAAAATCTACAAAGTAACTAGTTACTAAAGTTTTAAAATAATTGTAGTCAAAAGTACAACATATGCCTCTGAGATGTAGTGGAGTAGAAGTACTGACAATTGGAAATACTCCAGTGAAGTAAATACCATATAAACTAGGACCTATAGACCTGACCTCACAGCTCCGCTTCTCCGTTCAACTTCATCCACCTCTTCATGACCACCCAAAAGCCATTCTGCTTTTTCTTAAAAACACCAATTTTGATACTACTAATAATATTCCATTCCAATTGTCTATGACTGGCTATTTGGCAAAGTTTGCAGATTAAAACAAAATTGGCAAAAAACACACATTTTGAGGGACAGCGAGTTGCGCCCCAGGCACATTTTGGTCCTACATTGAGGGGCCTCTAAACAACACAGAGCCATGAAGCAATTCCATGTATGTAGTGAAGTAGAAGTACTGACAATTGGAAATACTCCAGTGAAGTAAAAATACCTCAAAATTGTGCTTAAGTACAGTACTTGAGTACATCTACTTTCCACCACTGGAGTTTATCCTAGAGTCTAGGATAAACTAGGACCTATAGACCTCACAGCTCCGCTTCTCCGTTCAACTTCATCCACCTCTTCATGACCACCCAACAGGCTTTGCAGATGTTTCAGGCCTTGCTGTGAGGGCTAGAGGCTAGAGCCTCTAAACAGCAACACTTTAATAGAATCGATTTGCGACGTTAGTCGTATTAACAACCAACGTCCTAATTTCTAGAGGCCTTTGTTCACATTTTTGACATTTAAGACCTCTAAAGCATTGATTCTCAAAGTGGGGTCCTTGAGGTGGGGGGTTCCGGGGGGTCCCCAGCAAAATTAGTCATTGCATCAAAATCAGTTTAACCACTTTACATCAGCTATTTGAAAATAGCCGATCTATACAAGCTCACAACGCACCCCAATGTGGCGTGTTGTGAGCTTGTAGATCTGCTATAAAACACATTCAGGCACAGTGAAGTGCAACAGAGACAAGGAAGACTACACACACACACACACACACACACACACACACACACACACACACACACACACACACACACACACACACACACACACACACACACACACACACACACACACACACACACACACACACACACACACAATTTGAAATATTTATTTGAGTCCACATTTATAAAAATGCATTACAAAGGCACAAATATTTTTCAGTTGCTAACATTTGGTCGTTAACATTGGTCATACCCTTCGGTCTGCCATATTACCAACACCGGAGAAAAATTATGGGTACAGGAAGCACCTTCTCCTCCAAATAGATCGACTGCCTATAATGGAGGAGATTGAGCAATATTTTGCAAGCTGCTTTGCCTTACACTTGGACAACCCCATAATCCTCAAGCCCCTGACCACCAGCCTGTGGGCATGGCCCAAGCTGCCAAATATAAAAACAATGAGCTGACACTTGTAGCCTAGATGTATAATGGCTTGTACTAATGGCCGGTATTTTACTTGTTTAGTAAGGAAAGCTTCCTCTAAACTTGAATCAAAAGTACAGCCAAAACATACAGAGACACAAATATTATAGGTGCAGTAAGGTTACATTCACAAAATCATGGCATATGTCTTCATGCTACAATAAGCATGTCACTCAGTATTCTATATGAGTATAAGTAACAGCGTCTCTGCCATATATGGTGGCTGCCAATTATAGCAGAGACAGCACAATACTTTGCCAGCCTTTTTGCCTCCTTTTTGGGCATCGTTGAAACCCTCTAACAACCAGTCTGTGGGTCCAAGGCTGTGTCCAAGGCTGCCAAATATAAAAACATAGTCTATAACCTAGCTCTGAGATGGTATGTAGGAATGGTTGGTATTTAATGACCGTGGTCATAAAGGCTTCCTCTAAGCTAAGGTCAAAGGTGCATGCTATCTCTAATACAGACACAGACACTTCCCCACACACACACACACACACACACACACACACACACACACACACACACACACACACACACACACACACACACACACACACACACACACACACACACACACACACACACACACACACACTGCCACCCTGGCTAATTGGCTAACATTGCAAGCCAATCAGATAACTGCACATAAACAATCAGATGGTAGCGCTATAACAGCCCGCTTTACGTTTTGCCCTATAACTCTTGACCCGTGGGTTGTACAACCGAAATATTTGGGATCATGACGCATAGTAGTAGGCTACGCCCATTTCTGCCTAACTAGATTCTCTGCCATTCAGCTTTTTCTTAAAAACACCCATTTTGATACTACTAATAATATTCCATTCCAATTGACTATCACTGGCTATTTGGCAAAGTTTGCAGATTTTTGGGGCAAAAAAAATAAAATTTTAGGGACAGCGAGTCGCACCCCAGGGCCCAGGCACATTTTGGTCCTACATTGAGGGGCCTCTAAACAACACAGAGCCATGAAGCAATTTCATATGCTACTGTACATCCATAAGGGGGCCCATAAAGGGTGCCACAAATGCTGCAAATATCACTGTTTGTTGTAGAAACACATGTGCCCCTACCCCCCCCCCCCCCCCCCCCGCCGCCCAACAAAGGAACATAACGATTTACTTTAAACCCTGAGATACATCAATCCCTTTCTAAGATAAACAATAACATATAAATGTGATGCATAATCACATTAAAGAGTGCTGCAATGTGTTCCATGGGTCCATCTTCGTATCTGCAGTTCATAGAAGATTACTGCACTGCATTGCTCTTTTGCTGTCACAATAGGTATAGGACCTTCTGGACATACACTACAAGGAAAGCTGTGATCAAAAAGGGTCTTATTTCTTTGGTCTGGCCCTCTGTACTTATGTCATTCTGACACAAGAGACATTACATTAGCAAAGAGACTTCACCCAAAAAGTACAGATAATTCTTGCGGAGGTCTGGTCTGCTGGAAAGACACACAAAGAGAACTTTCATTTAATGTTGGCAAAGCAATAAACAACATTTTTAAATCATCTGGCATCTGCATAATATGGCATTGAATGAAGCCAATGAGACAGCTCACCAGATGTGTTTCTGCAAAGATGAGGAGGGATTACTCAGGTCTCACTTCATGCCCGTGAGAAAGGGAGAAATGGGAAGGTATACAATGTGACAAGCATTGACATCAATCACGTAAAGAAATAATTGGCAATCAGTGAATAAATCACCCTGATTCAGATAAAGTAAACCAGCCTGCCTCTAATAAAAACAAATCCATAGAGATCCTAGCTAAGTGAGTTTCTCTGTTTATCCTCCTCTTCATGACCACTCAACAGGCTTTGCAGACATTTCAGAGCAATTCTGCGAGTGTGAGGTCTAGAGAGGCTTCTGAACAGAACCACTTAGAATTGAATTGATTTGAGAAACTGGGAAATAAAAACAACAACAACAACATTTCTAAAACAGGTATAGGCCTGTTCATGTAAGAAAATATGATATCGTGACACAGTGGGGATGTGAATGAAGTACCCTTCTGTTTTTTGAAAGAGAGAGAAGCAAGCACTCATCAGACGAGTAGTTCACAGTAAGTGTGTATCGGTGCACGGTTCTTGGCAGAAATAGTCTCTTGGAAAGGAATACCAGCACTCACTTTAATCCATTTAGGATTTCTTGTTTATTTCAGTCATTCACCCCCAGCAGCAGATCATAAGACGGACGTTTCAGCCCACAGGCCTTCCTCAGCGTGAACAAAAAACCCTACTGTTTTTGCCATGTTAAAACATGATGGCCTTTTAAGCAAATAAAGTAAATGATGTCATTTGTATGAACTCAATGTGCTTCACAAAAAACAAAGAATACAAAATATATACTACTGTATCTAATCCCTATTAACATATATATAAACACAGTAATCCCTCCCTGCATACATATAACAACAATAATAATAATAATAATAATGATAATAATGATAAAGCATTTATGACCCCCATCTCCACAACTGTATACACCCACAAGAAAATGTCCAATGTTACAATGTCAAATCCAATGTCAACCAATAACAACCAATGTCTAGTTTCCTACTGGTAAGGTTCTTCAGTAAGGTCAGCTTTACTCAGCTTGAGCACAATCTGGTGTCGCTAACTTCATATCATCTGAGGGTATCTAGATACACCCTGTTGAATAACACTAGTGAATGAACCAACCATACTTTAAATAGCCCCCTTATATTGACAGTAAAGCTGCTGTGCATGGGCAACAACAAGAAACAAGCAAAACCAGATTCCTCTTGGTCCGAGCTAGAGGCAAGACATGAGTAAAACTGCAGGCTAAATAACACACATGTAACACAATTATTCACCGCCTGATCTTAATACGATTAAGTTTTGTGCAATGCTGTGCAGTCTCACTCTCATGCCCCACAGATATTTTTAGTAGATCCATTTTGAAATGTGCCTTTTACTTATGTTGTAATATTGTGAGCCTGTGACTGCTGAATGGTGATCTAATTTCATTTAAGGCTTTGACAATATACACATGGTGGTCATTTTGCTCTTAATAGGCAGTAAGATCTGAATATGAAGTAAGATCAAAGTGGCCAATATGGTCTATATTAGCTTATAGACTCTATAACATGAATGGACACAGAACACTGTCATTCTTTTATGTATTTATTCAGGCAGGGAAGGTGAAAGGAGCAAGGACTGAGGAGCAAGACTTTTTTGTACAATAAGGTCACTACTACACTACTAAAGGTATAGTAAAAGCTGGTGCTGGAAAGACAAGAAACCAGCAGCACCTGCCAGGTTTTTTGTGTTGATTGGGTAGAAGGTATAGTCTCTAAAGCCAGGCTATCTCTTCTTCTACAGTCTTTCAATGTTAAGCAGAAGCATTTGCAAATTGTGGGAGACAATTAACACGCCTCTCCCTCACTTTCTCCCTATCTCCCTCTCCTCTCTCTCTCCCTCTCCCTCTCCCTCTCCCTCTCCCTCTCTCTCTCTCTCTCTCTCTCTCTCTCTCTCTCTCTCTCTCTCTCTCTCTCTCTCTCTCTCTCTCTCTCTCTCTCTCTCTCTCTCTCTCTGTCTCTCTAGGAAGAAGGCTACTTTAAAGGGCCAACATTAAGCTGTTAACTCAGACATTTTGACTGCTTCCTGACTGTTATTTATTGAGGGAAAACAAATTGGCTAACAATGCAAATCAATCAGTTAACTGCACACAAACAATGAATCATTAATCACGTTCAACCTGGCATCCCTATTTTGGGCATGTCAATATAGGCAAATATTTTAGATGTTTTCATAGATAAGGAAAATAGTCAATCAATAGAGTTGATAAAGGGTCGTAAATCCTGCTCTATGTTAATTAAAACTATTTGTAGTTAAACCGCTGAAAACCCAGTGTAAAAAGGATGAGACGAAATCAAAGACAGACACAGGCCGGTTCTCAAATTAAAAAGTTGACATTGTATTAAGAGAAAGAATCAATCCACGAGGCACCGTACAGCAAAAATATCTCTCTGCCATTACAAATACAGGCAATAGCATTTATACACAAGTTGGAGTCCGGACATCAGATATGAGGTGGATCCTAACTATTGGTTAAGACCCTCAGACGTCAGATCATATCTGATGAGCTGTCAGGCATCAGGGTGTCATCATAATAAGTTGTTGTTCATCTTATAGTATCCTTGTGTACAACTTATGGTTCCATAAACAAGTTATTACTTCGATATCATAGGACATGTGGCAGGTTTATCTGTGACAGGGTGACAGCTGACAGAGTAAATTAGTGACGATGTCAGGTCATACAGAGATATAGGTCATCATACAGAGATACAGGTCATTAGGACATTAGATCACATCACAAAGCGTTGACCAAGACATGTTTTTACTGATTGGAAACATATGGAGCCGGCACCAGATAGCTATGGAGCCAGCTACATGGCCTTGGTAGGGAAAGTATAGTAGAGTTACAGAAAGCATGTTTAAAAGACTGAAGTACAGGCCCAAAAGACATCACTATATTAATTTGACTGGTTAGATCGATATTTCTAGATCATATCAATCTGGTCCACAAAACATATAGGTTTAACTCCATCAGTCAATCTACAAGCTTACAACGCAATGTGATGCGATACATTGTGAGCATGTAGTTTAGCTATTGTTTGCTATTCATATACAACAAATTGCATGACAACATATATTACTTATTCTCTATGCATTCCAGTGAAGGACAAAATGCTAAATAACCGGTCAGGAGCCATGGCACACATCTGTAATTCATTACTTCACATAATATCTTAATGTCCCCATTGTAAACTCAAAACATAATAGACAGTCATACACATTCACTGCATAAACTGTACATAGTTTGCCTTTATAGTCCCTACGTCTGGGACAAGAAAGACTTAAGCCACTATGCAAGATTAAAGAAACCATACTCAATACAATTAGATTTTTTTCTTTTTTGATCAGATATGAATCATTACACAGCCTTGAAAAATAAACTACAGATTATAATGAACTAACAAATATTGGGTCTGCTTAATTGTTAGGCACAAATCAATTTACTTTAAACCCTGATTTATATTAAGCCCTTAAGGGATTTCTAAGATAAACAACAACCTACTGTATAAAGGTAATGCGTTTTACATTAAGCAGTGCTGGAAAGTGTTTCAGGAGTCCATCTTTGTATCTAATATGCCTCCACTGGATTGTTCTTTTGCTGTGACTAGTACTGGACAAATAAGGAAAGCTGTGATTAAAAGGGGCCTTATTCCTTTGGACTGGCCCTCTAGTCTGTACATATGGCATTCTTAGTTCTCAGAATCTTCCCCAGAGTCTCTTGTTGGAACCAAGGATGCTTGCAGGGGTCTGGTCTGCCGGAAAGACACACAAAGAGAAAACAAACATGAGGTAAGAGGGATTCATTTAAAGTTGGCAAAGCAATAAACCATATTTTCTTAATCATCTGGCATCTGTTGTATTTCTCAATCGCTTGAAAGAATTTCCTGTAATTCTAACCTCATTCCCAAAGCTGTAAGTGTAATCCCCAAAATAGTTACATCGTAAAAATAAAAATAGTAAAATGATAACCACATGCGTTAAAATACACTAAGCCTGGCAATCGCTACAACAATGTCACAAAATTTATAGCACCTACTGATCGTCCTGACACTCAAATACAGTCAAATTCTATTTGACTCTCATTGGGCCTCCATTCTCTCCTCCTTGCCTACCCATCCTCTGTGTGCCCCTCTCTCCTTCCCCACCACCATGCACTCGGACATCTCTTGCACGACCCTGATTGACACGTGCTTCTTGCTCCATTCTTATGCAGAAACAGTGCACTGGAACCCTGACAGCATGTGTTCTCCTTTACTCTTCAATTGTGTTCAACATGTTGGCCTTATCTTTTGTACAAACACAATACTCAATGTACATACTCAATGCATGTATTTTGCATGCAGTGATTTGCCCAATGAACAGCTGTGTCAATACGAATGGGAAATGTACATTGTTTTGACTGAAATGCCAGAGTGGAAAAAAGAATTGCATCTACACAATGACAACTGCGTTTAGTGATTAGCATTCTGTGTGAACACAATAAGAACTGACATAGTGTGGAAAAACTGTAATATGGCATAGAATGGAGCCAGTGAGACAGCTCACCAGATGTGCATCCTCGTAAGGAGGATGAAGAGGGATCCCTCAGGTCTCACTTCGTGCCTGTGAGAAAGGAAGAAATGGGAGCGTATAAAATCTGACATGCATAGACATCAATCAAGGAAATAATCTGCAATCATTGGATAAATCACCCTGATTTATATAAATAGACCATCCTGCATCTAACAAGAACGTATCCAAAACGTAGGGGAATATTTAAAAGCCATACTGTACGTACCATTGCATAGACACCACATATTGCATAACGTGTGGTTAGACTGATTATTGCCTCATCTGCATCTTTATGAGTTCATGAGCAGCGCCAGGAAAACAGATCCAAAGGGAATCAGAAAACAGGAATAATTTACATTTCTATAAAACCTTAGGTATCACTGCATAGCATACACACCACATGCAGCATTATGTGGGGTTAGATTGTTTTCATCTTTATGAGTTCATGAGCAGCTCCATCGAACAGTGAGGCAGTGTGGAGGTAATGTATTTATAATAACCTTTCAAAGAGCTGATGGATTGTTGTTCTGCCTCTAAATCATTCAGCGTTTGCAGTGTACTGGTGAGTACTTTAAAGCTAAATGTGGGGCAGGCAGGCATCTTAACGGCCTTCTCTGACATGCTCCACTGCTCCACTTACACTCCCTGTCAGGAGCACCTCCTGTGCACTCCTGTCTCTCCCCCTCTCCCTCTCCCCCCCTCCATCTGTCTCTTTCCCTCTCCCTTTCTCTCTCTCTCTCTCTCTCTCAGGTCAGGTTTAGTCTATGGTGATGCTATGATTGCTTCATCATCAGGACTATTTTTTCATTCTGTTTTGTTTCTCATTTTGTTTTTTGATTACATTATTAGGCCCACGGGAGAAAATTCAGTTAATCATCTGCAGAGTGGTTTCAGTTAACTTTCAATTGTGGTTTTCTATTTTTATGTCTACTTGTATTTCAGTTTCATTTATCTAGAGAGTGTTTTCAGTTAACTTTTAGATGTGGTTTCAAATTCGGTTTTCTTTTTTTCTTTTTTGTCTAGTTGTATGGTTCATACGAGGTCTATAAAGTGAATGGCGTACGTACGTGTCCTTACCTGTTAGTTATTGGTGTCCACTGTTCCACTGTTCTTCTTGTAGGGAACCTCTGTCTCAACATCCTCCTTTTGCCTGTGACAGAAACTCTAGGTTAATCCTAAACTCCCCCTCTCATCTCTCTTTCTTAAAGTCTCGACTGGGTATTCATAAAACATCCATTTGAAGGCTTTGGTTTATACGTTGCCTGTCTATTTTATAATAAATGTCTTCCCCTGGCCCACAAAAACATGTCCAGGGCGCGGGGCGTCTGGGTGGCACAGGGATAACGTTCATGCTACCAAGAGGCACCGGGGTTGAACCTGGTTGCTCCAGTGAACACAAAGTGGTCATGTTTACAGTTGGGGCGCCAACAGGGGAGTGCGTTCTCTGTCGCTGCACTAGCAGCAACTCCTACAGGTTGGTTCGGGGCACCTGTACAGCAGGGAGTCGAACAGGGGGGGATAGAACGTTCTTCCATACAAGTTACCTTTGTACCTCCCAGTGAAATTCCTGACTGTCAGGGGGAAAAGAAAGGTTGGGGATTGCTGGATTGGAGGAGACGTGGTTGTCTACACCCTCCCCAGGACCAAACCGTAAGGGTTGGCAGTGACACAAGCTATATAAACATGTAACAACTAACAGACATTTACATTTTCTGGTTGTTTTAGTTAATACATGTATGAGAAAGCAGTTGCCAGGCTTCACTACTTAGGCATTGTTTGCCATCGCTGTGTCATGGCGGTGCATGGGGCTGAGATGATGGCACTTTGAGTCAATTAGCAGCCCTGGACTCAAGAGCTCAGATGCGTCTCCCTCCGTTCATGTCCTCCAATTAAAACTGCGATACGCTGTCGTTATGTACCGATCCACTTAATCCACACACTGTTGCTCAAGGCAAGCCATAACATAATCACAAGTGGTGATTTCAAATCAATGATGCAGATATGTCTCTCTCTCATTCTGTCAGACACACTTTATCTGGATGTGAGTGTGTTCTTGCCTGTGCGTATGTGTCATGGGACATTGGGTATGTGGCTCAAAATAAGTGGTATAATCCTATAGTCATGAATATGAAGTTGCAGTGTATAAACTAAACGTTGACTCTTATATCAAGCTTTGAACTGCATACGTCAGTAGTACAGTTGCACATGTCAAAATAAACACTCAAACCATACAAAGACTGAGACTTTGTTTTTGATTCTCTTCTGTGGAAGTTGATTTTCAAAAAAGCAATAATCAGACATTGACGAATCATAAGGTGTACTCACGGATTGGTTTTGTTGGATTTTAACATCTGACGCAGGAAGAGGGCGAAGGTGGTGAGGACCATCATAGTGGTACACATGATCCTGTCCCAAGGATTCCAAGGGTCCCTCGCCCTGGGCCTGCAGGTGCATTAGAGCCCAGAGACCACTTCTCCCATTGGATGTGTTGAATGGGAGAGACAGGCTGAGGGGCGTAGCAATCAGACTATTCCTGTCTCTGCTTTGGCCTCTCTGTTGGGCAGATTAGCTGGAAGGATTAACTCAGATCAAGGGGTTAGATCACGTTGGCAGGGCCCAGGGGCAGAACATATGCAGTATATAGTATATGTTTCTATTGAAACCACTCCAGAGTCTTAACCAAACATGATTTTAGGACAAAATGTAGCTCTTGTATTGTGTTTTTTAATAAGCTTGGATGATGAAAGGCGTTGTTCAAACTTGCAGTAAGTGGTGAATTGGAATCCTGTCAAATGCCAGTTTAAATTGACAGTGTTGTTTTCATTATTATGTAATGTCTCTCTTTTGATACCTTTAACAGGTAAGTAGACATTACCTTTTCAGTTTACTTTAATTCTGAGAACACTGAATTCGTTTGTGTTTCAAAGTTGGTGTGTCCTGACTTCCCTTTCATTCCCTGACATGCATTAGCACAAGTCAATCTTATCACAGTGATACTACTGAGTCAATGTTAAGGGGATGAACTGGCCAATTGATAGCACTGACCTCAATAAAATATATTGTAGGGCTGCTAGATACATCAGTCCAACTATTTTCACACAGAGCTACAGCATGTAATGCATTAAGAGATGGTCTGCTCCTTGAGACGTGCAGCTATAAATATAAGCTACAGTACATCACATGGTTTGTAAGGTTACTTTAAATACAGCTACAGACAACGTGGAATGAGAAAATTGGATAATGTAAATAATATACACACCCAATGTTCAGTTTGCTCACCAGGCGTTCCTGACAAATATTAATTCAGCAGTTAATCATTGCTTTACTTCAGTTAAACCTTGGCAGAAAGCTGAAGGTTCCTGGAAACCTTGGTTTAAATAAATAATTCGCTTCAAATATCTTCTGGGAGAGGTCAACTGACAGATCACCTGACCCTAAAAGGCTCACAATGAATTGATTAATCACAGATAGATCTATCATATCTCTGGTGTCGGGCCGACACCAGCTAACTCCAAAATGTTCATTTTTCAGGAAAGAAAAAAAACCATTTGTTTTAGTTAGGAGGTTTTGTTCAGCAAAACCAGCTAACTCCACCCCCTTTTGGTTAGCTGGGTTAGCTGGTTTAGCAGAAAGTTTGAGGATCAAACCAACAATGCTTTGTCAATGCAAATGCGTGGATTCATGGTCTTGTTAAATTTTTCCATGAATCCACGCATTTGCATTGACAAAGCATTGGCAGATTTGTGTGGTGTGACCGTGCCCTAAATTGTTCTTTTCTATAGTGAAGCTGTAAAGCCACTGACAGAAACACAATTTTCCCATCCTATTCCACTCAAGAGAATCTGCCATTATTCTAGTTCAGTCGCATTCCGTTGCATTTGTATTTCTTATGCAGATTTCCATGTCCAGGCTGCTGACCTAGAAAAGCATTTTAAACAAAGACTGTTTTGAAAATAACACATCTAGAGTATCTGAGTTGAGACGTAACTTTATATAATCCATAATCCAGTATTCACCACTTGGCAGGGACTTTGAACCTGTATTTCACAAACACTGACACATTGTAGAATCTGACCTAGCATTCAACAAATGCTTCACCACACCTCCTCATATATTTAGCCAAATCTTTGCTGACTATTCCTCATGGGAACTATTCAGTCACTTCACACAATGCTATTTACACATACAGGCACATACTTTTTAATGATCAACACTTCATTTGAGTTTTACATTAAGCTAAAGAAAATTATAAGGAATAACAAAAAACATATCACCCACATATGGTTAATTGGGTATACCTTTAACATCAATGGAGTCAACACCAATAATGTGGTCTAAATGCTTAAATGTGGCCTGGCCTATATAAGAAAAACTAGCAGACCACTTAACCACTTGACTTAAGCCCTATTTACTTTGTCATTGTAACAGATAGCGAAAATAGCCAATCTACAAGCTCAAAACATGTCAAACGCATTGTGAGCTTGCTATTATGTCTATAATTATTTTTATTTAGAAAAATCTTTGAAAAATTGCCCAAAATATTAACGCCAATGTGGTAACACTTGCTATGCATCCCATGTCTATGATGCATTATAAACATACATATAATGTATTATAATCTGCTTATAACACTGTATAGTTATAGTTATAATAACTAATTAATGCACATAATGCTTTATCATAACTCATTATAAAGCATTCTATAATGACTTATAAAGTCAATTATTATAATTGTCTCTATAATCTTTTAAAGCAACACATGACCACTTACAGTGACTTATAATGACAGTTATATAGTGCTTATAACTGTAATTATACAGTGTTATCACAATGCATTTACACTTGATCGTATAAGTCATTATAGGATGCTTCATAATGTTATGATTATTATTATACAGCATTATGAATATTTATGAGTTCTTATAACTATAATTATACAATGTTATAAGCAGATTATAATGCATTACAAGTACGTTTATAATGCATTATAGACATGGTATGCATTGTGCAAGTGTTACGTACTGGGTACTCCACAACAATTATTTGACAAAACAAAGGAACAAAGGAAAAAAAGGAAAAAGACTTGAGAGTCAAAACAGATAATTATGTACAGTAGGCTACATGATGAGTGATTAATGAAGGGGGTGGCAGGATTGAAAGGAATGCAATGTCACAATAGTTTGATGCCAAAACTTTGATCAGATGTGAGGAGGTGGATCAAGGGTTTCCATGGATTATGATTGTGGAGTGTTATTATGGTTGTTATTGGTATTATTGGACACTTTGAAACACTTTCTCTCAACTGACGTGAATCAGTTTTACTTGTCTAGTTCTGCCCTCCTCTGCCTTGGTGCTCCTTCTCAACAGATGACATGCCATCTGTTTTCACTATGGTCACTCACATACTGTTGACTTTAATTGTTTCATTGTCTGACACACTTCATACACTCCATTAATCCATTGTCTTAAAAAGAATGACATTTTCAGGGAATCTTGTTGTCCTCACATGATGCAATAATGTACGGGTACCACATTCAGTACAATACCACAAATCTCCTGCAACATATTTATGAGCATGTCATCTCGACACTTTATGAGTCATCAAAATTATTCAAACACATTTTTTAAGATTAGATTGTGAATATTTAAAATATGTTTTTACATTATAAAGGAAAAGCATAGGTGATATTTTTCGTAAAAGAAAAAAGAGTGCCAAGGACATAGACAAGTCTTGCCACGGACATGTTTGTCCATGTACGGACATGTTGATGACCCCTGCAGTTAGACCTCTGCAACACTGGTGGTGCGGGACTGCTATTGAACACAATAACAGACAATACAATATTTACATTGAGTTGCAATTATCAGTTGCACTTAACTTAACTTAATAATTATCATTAAGTATAGAGCTACAGCTGGGATAAACCCACAAGGCTGTACAATTCAGTTATTCATCATCCTTCTATTATCTTCTATCCCCCTGAGATCCTCTTTAACTATTCTCTCAAATAAAAGGTGTAATAGAAACCGTCGTGTTTCCATTCTAATCGTGCCACACATCAAATGAGGCAGGAGCTGGATCAATTGAAAACAATCATGGGATGAACAAAGGAGATCTGCATAGTGTGGCTCCCTTAAGTGCGAAATGACATTTCGAGCCTGAAGAGCATAGAATCGAAACATCATTTTTTTAACGAGCCAATAAATTTGCACTTAAATTTGCCACAGTGTGGGATCTCTTTTGTTCCTTCTAAAATACAATGTGTGAAATATGACAGGATGTTCATCTGCTTCCTATTCTGCTATCGATTCATCGTGGGAGAGAATAACAGGATGTTTATTCGCTTCATGTTCTACTGTCCAGTCGGCGTGTATGCGATTCCTCATCCTCAAATCCCAGCCCCCAATTGTTATGATTGGCTGAGACGCATAGAGGGATCATAGAGGGAGCACTCGTATTGGTTCCGATGATTACTTATTCCGTCCACCATGACTTGCCAACTTCGACGGTACACTTTTTAATGCACAAGACCATCAGCTGCGGCAGGAGTTGGATCAAATGAAGACAATAATGGAAGGAACAAAGGAGATCTGCATATTGCAACTCACTTAATTGCAAATGTATTGGCATATCAAAACTAGCAAATGACATTTCAAGCCTGAAGAAGAGCAAAGTCTCAAAATGTCATCTTTTGATTGTACCAATAAATTTGCACTAAAGGGAGCTGCGTGGGATCTCCTTTGTTCCTTCTAAAATAAAAAATGTGAGAAATATGACGGGATGTTCATCTGCTTCCTATTCTGCTATCCATTCATCGTCGTGGGAGAGAATAACAGGATGTTTATTCGCTTCATGTTCAACTGTCCAGTCGGTGTGTAATGCGATTCCCATGCCAGTCATCCTCAAAACCCTGCCAACCAATTGTTATGATTGGATGAGATGAATGGAGGGATAGAGGCAGCACTCGTATTGGTTCCCATGCAATGGTGTCATGGAGGCCACACGGAGTAGGACGGCGTGTGGCCAGTAATTTTTTCACGCGCAAGGTACGGCACGGTACAGTGCACACGCGTGCACACTAGAACGTGCCTCCCCCCGTACATTCACGAGCCAAGTACCCAAATGTCTACTTTGCATAACAGGTTTACAAGTGAGTGTGAAAATGTTTCCTCAGATTCCTCACACCTCGCATCTATTATATAGGCTACACGGTAAGCAACACAGTATTGGCTTCAGTAGGGCTGCTAGTATCCATCTGCACGCAACAATGCCTCAGCCACCGTCGAAGAAGAGAAAGATACTCGTTCAAAGAAAACTTTTAGTTTCAGCTCTATAATTCATGGCATTCCTTGAATTTGTATTAGTTTAAAAAGACTAACAAAACATTTCCTACTGTATACAAATGTTTCCTAATTTAAGGTAAAATAAAATGCGCGCGGTGTGCGTGTGACAGCTAAAGTACCGTCCTGCCAGTAAAATATCACCATGACACCGCTGTTCCCATGATAACTTATTCCGTCCACCATGACTTGCCAACTTGGAATGCACACTTGTTAATGCACAAAACCATTAGCTGCTCGGCCCAGTCACTCGCTCGCCTCGCGGCTTGCTTGGGTGAGCCTCAAGGCCTCGCTGTCAGCATATACCTGCCTTGTTTTCAAGTGATTTAAAAAGTGATACATTTGTTGTTGTAAAACCTTACACTTACTCAGGGCGTAACAACGCTCCCCAGAACAACTGGCTTGACGACTGGCTTGAGAATCTCTTACATGCATCCAGTCTTCGTAAGAGAGAATCCTGTCCTATCTAGTCAGGTTCCACTGCTTTACCTACGGTCCTTCTACGTCTATGATTGTCTCTGCTTGGGTGTCTCTTCTCCAGGCTATTACTGCTTTTCATGCATTCTTTCTTAGGCAAACTGTCTGGTTCCTAAATGATTTATGTAAGCAGTGGAGCTATTGTATCAACATTTCTGTGGGTCACTTTGTCACAACAACATCAATAATATAGCATGCAATATTAGAGGAAGAATCCCAATCCATGCATGGCCATGTGCAAGCATGGACAGTGGTTAATAG
The DNA here is from genome assembly GCF_963280865.1 of Gymnoscopelus braueri. Lineage (NCBI taxonomy): Eukaryota > Metazoa > Chordata > Actinopteri > Myctophiformes > Myctophidae > Gymnoscopelus > Gymnoscopelus braueri. The sequence goes on along the minus strand of NC_137615.1, from coordinate 36,537,663 downwards.
TATTGGCAATGCTTCGTGCACATAAATCTAAAGGAGCTGGATCAAATGAAGACAATCATGGAAGGAGCAAAGGAGATCAGCATACTGTAGCTCACTTAAGTGCAAAAGTATTGGCACACCTGGGAAACAAATTGGAGACAGAAGTTTGATGAAATGCATTGAAGTCAATGATAGCTGACTGGACCAGCTTAAGAACCAACAATATATATATATATTTTTTTTAACTACATTTTTATTGGAACAAAGGATTTTCAAAAGACAAACAGGGTACAAGACAGAACAAAAATAAGGAAAGAAAACAAAATACTAAATAAAAGGACAAGACATTCTGTATTCTACAATTGTTACAGTTATTACTCTAGTAAAATGTGTTATACATTGTCCATGGGCTGAAAGAAGAAAGACCACTTTTCCCATTTTTTGTGTGACTTGTCCTCTTGTAGTCTGAGAATGAAAGTTGTTTTTTCCATAGTGTAGATTTCCCCTATAATGTCCACCCAATTGTCTTTGGTTGGAGGATACCAGCGACGCGTGATCAATTTCTTGCTATTTGTATTTGTATTTGTCATGTTTTAATAATTCTTCAGGAATATTCCCCAATAACCAACAATATTTTGTAATGATTCCTCAGGCTCAGGCGACCGTCAAATACATTAATTTGTTGTAAAACCTTACACATAGGACGTTGAGTGAACCAAAACAAATGCTCCCCAAAACAACAGCCTTAATTGACGACAGAATCGCTTACACGCCATCCAGTCGTCATAAGAGAGAAACCTGTCCTACAGAGTCAGGTTTTTCTGCTTCAATGATTAATGTGTTTAGTCATACATGCCATAAGCCCTTCTACTTTTAGGGTTGTCTCTGCTTTGATGTCTCTTTCCCAAGCTATTACTGTTTTAGGTAGGTGTGGTTTTAGGTAGGTGTGGTGAAGCTATTTTTTCAACATTTGCTTTGGTCACAACGTCATTTATACAGCTAGTGCTATGCCCATTGGAACGCATGACCCTTCGGAAAGGGTCGGTTCTGATCACTTCACTCTCGACACTGCCATTTTTACCTTGAGTTCCAATGATCAAGACCAGACTACAGCTGGGCTAAACCAACAAGTCTGTTTGATGATATTCATAATCCTTCTGTAATGTCTCCCTGAGATCTCTGTTTAATGTATATGCTCTGACCTTTCATTCCTTTCTAAAATAAAATGTGTGAAATATGACTGCTATCCACTCATCGTGGGAGAGAATAACAGGATGTACATTTGCTTCCTGTTATACTGCAAGAAAGAACGGAACGCTCGGCTCCAAACAAAACGTTCTTCTTGGCATACGCCATTGACGCACCAGGGAGGAAAACTGGAGCCAGCCCAGAAGTTCGATGGAATGCATTGAAGTCAATAATAGCTGGCTGGACCAGCTTATGAACAAACAATATTTTGTAATGATTGCAACCTCAGATAATCGGGAAGTCCAGGGAAATAAAATAACTCATATCACACTTTCTGATCTCTCAAAGTGCATATATAATTTTATTGAGGTATCTAAAGAGCACAGAGTAACTTTCTGACCTGTACTTGGCTCCCTCTTTTTTTCTCTCCACACTAAATCTCTTGGCTCTGTCATCTGTACTCACCAGCTCTTCTATCACTGCTATGCTGATGATACTCAACTGTTTTTCTCCTTCCAAACCTCTGCCACATTGGTTGAAGCAAATATCTCTACATGTCTGGCTGACATCTCACAAGTGGATTTCTTACCACCACCTCAAGCTCAACGCAGTGAAGACTTAGCTTCTCTTCTTCCCATGAAAGTCTGTAGGCCCTACCCAATGTAATTGCCAATGTGCAAGCATATAGGCAGTAGCAATATTGCCAATGCTTGCACATTGGCACACCTAAATCTATCAAACATGAGTTTTATCAGCTGCAGCAGTTTTTTTTTCTTCTCTTTTTTTGGATGGCAAATACATATGAATATATATATATTTGGCTGTAGAAGAGAGGATATCTGAGTCAATTATACAATCTGACACAATCATAGCTTCAGATTGATGGACCGTCCATCTGACACAATCAGCTCCAGATCGATGGTCCATCTCACACAATCACAGCTTCAGATCAATGAACACCAACACAAACTGGTTTTGCCCTGGGCTAAAGATGAGGTGAAGAGCAGTGATGGAAGAAGTACTCACATTTTTACTTAAGTAAAAGTATCAATACCCCATTGTAATTTGGTTTTCTAAATGTACTTGAGTAAAACAGTATTGGCATGAAAATAATACTTAAAGTAAAAGTACTCATTATGCAGACGGTCCCATTTCACAAGTTTTCAAATGTATTAAATCTATAAAAAAATCTTTTAAAATAGTAGATCTACAAGCTCACAACGCGTCACTTTGGCAATTTTCAAATTGCCAAAGTATATAGGTCTGAAGTGGTTTTGTAATAATAATAAAAATCTACAAAGTAACTAACTAAAGTTTTCAAATAATTATATTTGCCTTTGAGATGTAGTGGAGTAGGCCTAGAAGTAAAATTATTGGAAATTGGAAGTACCTCAGTAAAAAATACCTCAAAAGAGTACTTGAGTACATGTACTTACAGTTGTTACTTTCCACTACTGGTGAAGAGAGACCTAGACAATGTTGTATTTGTCCTTATCAGTGGATAACTGGATAATTGATTGAGGTCATGTGATCAGTGACATACGCAGGGTGTACTTTTGGCTGAGGGGGCGGAGCCAAAAGTACACCCTGCGTATGTCACTGATCACATGACCTCAATCAAATATCCTTTTCTAGGCAACACAGAAGGGGGGGGGGGAGTTTTTTCTTATTTCAACACAACAGCTCTAAGATGTAGACATAGTTCAATGTTGAAAATGAGTGGTCTTCCCTTTAAGTTGCTGCCCTTTGTGGTGCACAGTAAAATTATGGCATTTGTCAAAGTCACATTATTGTTGCTGATTTTAAAGGTCTAACCAGTCCCTGGCAATTGAATTATTACTAAATTCAAATGTCCATGATTTATACATTTTTTGTAAAGAAATAGTCAAAAAAACAACAACCAATCCACCTGTTTCCTAGGTTGTGTCAACTTGTGTGTTTTCCACTTCCTGTCAATTTGATCCAATGAAATCCAATGAAACTGGTCAGATGACCAATGATATCCAATGAAATCGACAGGAAGTGGAAAACACACAGCCTAGGAAACAGGTGTTCTGGCCTGGCCCATGGAGTAAATGCTGTCTGTATTTTGATTTCAAAATACTACTTGTCAGATTCCAAACCCGAAAATCTCGGCCACTCGCTCACTCCCACTCGGTCACTCCGACTCCAAACCGGATGTGCTAAATTCCAATTACTCAGTTGCTTCTTGGAGGAGGCGAGTGGAGTCGAGTGGAGGAGCCGAGTCGGCTCTCTACTTCCGCATTTAGCGAGTGTACATCAAGTGTAGGCTCGACCACTCTCAACAGCTCCTCCGCGGCAGACTTCCGCATCACGTGTAGACGTTTTTTTTGTTTTTTCCCTTCTCCCGTGACGTATTCATGGTCCTCCTCCACATGTGGCCACACAAACAACGCTTGAAACCCGAAACCATGCCCCGAAAACACCGGCTGCCCCCCCCTCGCCCCCGCCGATCACTCGTTGCCCATCTCACACACACACACACACACACACACACACACACACACACACACACACACACCCACACACAGTGTAAATTAACTGAAAAGACGCAACAAGCCACTGGCTTTATTGCTTTGTATGATATAAAGTATAATACAATTATATACATTGTAATATATTGTGCACACTTATACTGTCTCAAAAGCTGATAGTTCATTTCTCTCCGTGCATGCCTCATCTCAATGCAGTGCATGGACTACTATAAATTACTGTGACAAAGATTATGTTTAAAATAATGTATTGTATTTATATATAGACTGAATATAGGGTGACTATATTCTGAATTCCCCAAAAAGAGGACACTTTACGCTATTTAACTATAGCCGTACTCATTCAATTCTGAACCGATTCTTACATTTTAAAATTCTGTATTTGCTGTGAAGGGTCTTCTTTCATGTCTATCAGTCATGATTTATTTCGCTATCAAACAATATCAAGCAAAATCACAAAATCGTCTGAGTTTTTTTCTTTTTTCTTCGTCCCAGAAGTGGGGAGGATATCACCCAAACTCTCAAACCCCCGGACATTTGAAGGATTTTATAAACCCCCCCCAGACAGCCCCCCAAAAGAATATATGTCCGGGTAAAAGAGGACGTATGGCCACCCTGCATGAATGATGTAATTCAGAGTCAGACATACTCTGTAATATACGGTGGCTGTTATAAGCAGCAGTGCCGTGCGGGACTGCTGCGGGGGGTGGGGGGGTCTGGGGACTGTACGAGCAAAAAGAGGGACGGGTCAGGATTTAATTCATAAATGTTTAATCATCCTGGCGCTTCGTTCACTATTTCAGGAATAAATGGCTTTGCACAAAATGTTAACTATAAAGATAACAATGTGGCCATCCACATTGATGAATTGTCTATTCTTATATTATGTATTATTCTATACCTGCATATTATTCTATGCATGTATATTTTCATCCACGGCTCTGGTCCAGCTGTTTGAGACGTCATAAGTGATCGCGGAATTTTCTGTCGCTTTGAAATGACGGACCCAGTGCAGTCCGATCCTTTGACGGCAACCACTCGACCACTCGTCCTCACAAATAATCCTCGGCTCCTCGCAGGGGCGGGGCTTAGGCGCGAGTGGAGGAAGCGAGGAGAGTGAGCGAGTGACCGAACTTTGGGGAATGGAATCTGGCTATGACCACTCCTTAGAGTCACAGCAAACAGGAAGTCTACATGGTGGCATAGTTTAATCCAGACTTTTATTAGGAAATAATACAGAAATAAAACATAACACATGAATGGAGTGTGGAAGTCAGTAGTGAGGTGTGAGTGTGTTGGATTAGTGAATAATGGTGGAATCAACATGATGAAACAAACAAATAACCAAAGCAAAAAGAGCACCCATCCTCAAGGAGAGAAGAGAGGACAGTCAGAACAACCCAGCCCTTTTAAAGGCTCCCCCCCAGCAGCAAACCATTGGTTAATCAGCTGTAGGTCAACAGGCCTGACAGGTAAACAGGCCTGACAGGTAAACAGGCCTGGAGACATGCCTGGGCCCGTCACATATTGTTGGTTTATAAAGCTTTGAATGTTTTAGGGCCCAGATCATTATCTGATCTTGTACTACACCATTGTCAGGCCATCTGGGTCTGCTTGCTGAACCCAAACTAAATGTGGAGAAGCAGCATTCAGTTTTTATGCACCACATCTATGGAACAAACTCCCAGATAATTGCAGGTCTGCTTCGGCTCTCAATCATTTTGAATCAAAGCTAAAGACCTTTCTTTTTTGCCACTGCCTTTTACTGAGATTATAAT
>NC_137615.1:36489705-36527205 GCF_963280865.1 Gymnoscopelus braueri | reverse complement strand
ATAATTAACTTATAATTATGATAATCATTTGCATAGTTTGCTAATGCAGTAGAGCAGCAACGCAATGTTAACTGCAGTGCATGAATGCTGTTTTATAGCTAAATCAGATCATTTCTAATAAACAATCTAAGAGATATATTTCCAAAGGTTCATGATTTACTTTGCAGAAATCATTAAACTTTTAGTAGCCATTGCAGATTTACGCCACTGCAATAAATTTCAAGTTCAACATGAGATAAAATCTCCTCCAACAGCCAGAAATGTGACAAACTAGAAAGGGGTACTCCGCATAGTGCATGCCTCCGCCGGGCTGGGTGGCCTAACCAGGGCTGTGGGTTGTAGCTGCCAGGAACCACGAAAGTGCGTGGGGAAACAGCGTTTCAGCAACATAAGGTACAACTTTTTGCATTTGTGGTGCCCCCTTCGGGCAGAAGTCAAATCGCTTCAATATGTGATTCAAATTAGTTTAATAAAATATAGGACCCTCTCACAAATTTTGGAAGTGAATAAAACACACACACACACACACACACACACACACACACACACACACACACACACACACACACACACACACACACACACACACACACACACACACACGCACACATTTCAGAGCACACTCTATTTCAGAGACACAGACCATTGGGCCCGCACCTGGTGCGTGCAGCTGCACGCACAAACATACACTTGGGGGTGGGGACAGTCGGGACACACGTGGCTAAACAAAACATTCAAAAAGCTACGGCTATTTAAGCAGTGCTAGATTTCCAACCATTTTACACAGCCCTAGCCTCTGGCTAAGCAACCCCGTCTGGTGGATCCCTCTGAGGAGCGCTCTTTTCTTATTTAGTTTTGATTGTGTACACGGTTGGTTTGAACTGGCAATGTGTGGCATTTCCTGAATTTCTTCTACATAACTCCACTTTGTGCTGATCTCTGCCTCTGCACAAGCGCAACATCTTGTATTATCTAGGCTTCTAGCTACAATATGGAACACTATAAAATAAACTCTTATGTAACTCTTTCACTCATTACTTCACCCACTTCACTGGAGGTGGAGGTGTGTCTGCTACCAAGTTAAAGTGCCCCTGACAGTGTCATACAGCACAGTATGTTGTCAGACTTCTATGACATTCATTCAAACTTTATTTAAGGGTGCATGAGCAAGTGACCAAAACAAACCTAGATTCGAATTTAGTTTTAATTGTGTACACGGTTGGTTTGAACTGGCAATGTGTGACATTTCCTGAATTTCTTCTACATAACTCCACTTTGTGTTGATCTCTGCCTCTGCACAAGCGCAACAGCTTTTATTATTATGTAGGCTTCTAGCTACAATATAAGTGGAGGTGTGTCTGCTACCAAGTTAAAGTGGCTTTATTTAAGGTTCTCGGAGAGATCATTGAGGGAGACCCTCATTTACATTGATGCTGAGATCATCATCACACACATATAAATAACATAAAAACAACAAGAAAAAAAATAATGACATCAGCAGATGCCTGGCTCTCTCTTATTGAAGAAGCTGGAATGCCAATTGTAATTAATATAGATATATTACTGTTATTAAGAATTATGTATTTGTTCCCTAAGCTGTTCATATTATTGTTGACATTGCTTTGTTCGTCCTGGCTTACAGTGTGCTTTTTCTAGGAACAATAACAAGAAGATGTTCCTGTTTAACCCCCAGATGTACAGATGCAAAGAATGAACAGAATGAACACAGAGGAATCCTAATACTCAGCAGAGACTACAAACAGGGACAGAGCCAATGCAATGAGCTGCTTTTTTTTATCTACTCCAGATGTCTTGTTTCTGTCTCACCAGTAGAAAAACGTGCATGAAATAAGTCAATATGTTTACACTAGCCCTAGAGCACATGGCCAGAGTCAGCTCTTTACGGTGAAGATTGCCTCCTGTTAAAGCTTCATCTGTCAGTTTATGTCAGAAAACAGAGGAGTGTGGAACAAGGTGGTCTTCTCCTCTTAGCTTTGGTGGCGGGTGGTCTGTGCATGGAGGGTGTGGGGCAGCAAGTGTCTTTTTATATTCCTGTGCGTTCTGTGAAATTCTTTGTGGTTTTGCGCTGAGAGTGATGCTATAGAGATGTTACTCAGAGACAGAAAAAGCTGAGAAATTGGTGCTGCTGATAAGACGTGCATGCTTTCATGTGTGCACAGCTGCTGACACCATATTGTCGCTCTCTGGCAGAAACCTTCAGCTTTTTATGTTTTTTCATAAATCATGAAATGGCCTATTTAGTCAAACAAGACTGTCACACAACATTAGTGAAAATAGCCTACAAGCTCACAAGTCGCCGGGTTGCAACGTGTTGTAGATCGGCTATTGTTGCTATTTCTGAAGTGTTTTGAAAGTGAAAGTGGTTAAGTGTGTCTGTGGGTTTTATAAATATTTAACCAATGAAAAGTTTTAACAAGAGAGGAAAGGTCATGGTTTCATGCAAATAGGTAATGATGGCGCTAGACGGCTAGAGGAAAGGATATTGGGTAACAAAAATCAGTATGGGTCATGGGGGAGCATGAAGGTGCACAGCAAATTCCATGACAATCCAGTCAGTATTTTGAGACGAATTCTGGCGTAATGGTGGCGCTAGAGGATAGGCCATGGGGTCACCAAAATCAGAAGGGGAAAATGTCACAGTTATCTGGCCAGTAGTTTGAGATATGTTGTTTGAGACCAAAGTGCTGAAGGGATAGACCATCGCAGACAGATAGGTACCCTAAGGACAACCGACACGACTCAGCCCCGCTGCTAGTGGGGGTAAAAAACATGGAAAAATCCATGATGACCACAGTACGGAACAAGTCGTTTTCAGAATAGGCTGGGACACCTCAAAAAGGTCCTAAAATCCAAAAGAATCTGGGAAAAACTGAACGTATTGGTCATGCTATCAAGAATGCAATGCAGGATTCCAATATTCATAGCTAAGCACTGAGGAACTGTGTTAATCTCTCTCCTTCATACAGTAATTGCATGACTTATGGTTGCATATAAATAGCCTCATTAGTATTTTATATATTCATTGGGCTCTTAATCCTCCCATTTCTGTTCTTTGAGACTGGCTCAAGATCACAGTTCACAGGAAGTTGCACAGAGACTGTTCTGTGATTGCAGTGTTGGTTGTTATCTTTCACCATCAAGGCAATTTGAGTATAGAACTACTACAATTTAGCAGTGTAGTTAAGCTGAACGCTAATGCCACACAACAATGATATGATGAGGCTTTGATTATTGTTATGGGCCTGCCTATTCATTGACCTTAATTATCTGCAGTGTGGAAAGAATGTGAATGCACAGAAGTCAGTAAAAAGGAAATTAATGCAGACATTTAGTTATAACATTCTGTACTGTCTCTGTTTCATTGTGCGGTCACAGGAACATGAGTAGGCTGTGTAAATCTAGTTTCACAAGCTGTTGTCACTGTCATAAATGTTGACTATAAGAGTGCAAGTGCCTTCCTATTGCTAACCTTGCTCTCAACTTTCACCCCCCTCAATCATAAAAGAGCACCTGAACACATTGACTGGATGTGGGGTCATGTGCTGTATCATGCTGTACACGTCACACTCCAAAGACCTTGCATACCACAAACACTCTACAAGTAGCTACTGATTCAGATAACTGACTTTTGCCAGTCTGCCAAGTTGCTTCTTGGTTTTACAGGAGTGCCCAATATCAGTTCAAATGTCCAAATCATTTACTGAAGAGGTGTGCATAATAGATACAATTGTTGCTCAAACGAATGACATAAAAATCTGAAAAGTTTATACAAATCTGTCCCTATAGATAGGATTCTCATTATTTGGTCCAGTAATATGAATAAAGGGGGAGTTTTGGTTTGAGACGGAGTACGGAGATATCTCTCTCTGGTGTCATCTAGTCCTCTATAGGTATGCGAAACATGACCTCCCATTTAAGGGAGGGACCACTTTTAGTGCCAAAGATGTCTGAAAAGAGTAAGATGGATTAAATTGTTTGGCATTTGCTTCTTGGGTGGAAAGGGGGAGCTGTGAGAATTTCATTAGTGATAAATAAGAATGATTGCATTCCTTTGGCTAGAGTGAGAACATATAATTTCATGGGATCAAGAAAGCATCATATATACACAGCTGCATTACAGTAGGTGGATACTGATGGAGGATGTGGACCTTGGGCTGGACTTTCATAGATTTTAAGGACTTTCAAAGACAAAATATGTTTGTGATGATGATCCCTACTGAAATTAAGGGCTTGAGCCCTGGGCTCAAGAAAACAAAATAAATAAATATACTAAATACTAAAACTGCATTCAATCTGTACAAATCCAGACTAGTTGCTCAGAATGTTAGCTATTTGAACAAATGTACATACAGAAGTGAATGTGATATATGCAAGCCTTCTACACATTCAATAGGCTAAATCATGATTAATAATTAACTTATTCTGCAAGAATTTGACCATGCCAGACTTTCTTTTCTTTTTATCATAACCTACCTGCCATTCTTACATACTTTTAACTTGATTTTTTATCATCTATATATATACTTTTCTTTGTAATGTTTACTTCATCAGCATCCATCCATCATCATCATCATCATCATCATCATCATCATCATCATCATCATCATTATCATATTATTATTATTATTATTATTATTATTATTATTATTATTATTATTATTATTATTATTGTTGTTATTTTTATCTTGTTGTATTGCTGCAGGACACACATCCCACCAAAATTATGCTTACCTGCACAAGTGGCCAAAAAAAACAACTAAATTCATATATAAGACATAATATTCTCATAGTGAGAATATGAGAATTTGTTATACTGTAAACAACAACAAACAAAACAAAAAAAAGAAAAGAAAATAAATATCTTGCAGAAACTGAAATTCTAGGCTGATTTAAGTTGCAGAGTTAAACCATAATGAGGGAACCCGACAGTTTTGGCTCACATGCTGGTAGTGGTGGCAGCTGTTGCTGATGGGAATCCAATATCCTGCGGATATGAATGAGTAGGCTACATTGACTACCATGAAAAGGTGAGGTGATAAAACATGAAAAAGATCCAATAAAACATTCTCCCCGTTAAGAGCGTGCACTGTATTCGTGTCGCCTGTCAACCATGTTTTCCTGGAGGTTAAAGAAAGGTGAGTAAACACAAGGTAACAGGATAGGTGGGCAATAGGGACATCTGGGCACCTCGATGTAAAATTGGCTATTTTGTCCAAAATGTTAATATATGTAATATTTGAAAAATGCTCTTATAAGTAAAGTAAAGTATGCATGATTAGAACATCTTTAAACATTCGACAATTAAGGTCTAATATTTCCACACTTGCTACAATACCTGTATATCCAGTCATTTTGGGGCATAAACAAGAAGTTATTATAAATGGATAGAAGGTGGAAGGATAAATGTAAGTCTGATAATGACGTACCGTGCATATTCACATGTATACTTCACATTACTTAAGACCATTTTTCAAATATTTTATTTTTAAAACATTTTGGACAAAATAGCCAATTTTACATCGGGGTGCCCAGATGTCCCTATAGTGCCCACCTTTCCTGTATCCGTGCTGTATAGCCTGCTGTCAAAACATACCCTGGAGATGAAAGGATCAAGAAATAGCCTACCTGACCAGTACGGCCAACCCGACATTATCGGCGTTTTTGTAGACCTCGGTCCAGGTGAGATTGATGATCTCGAACTCTTTGTCGGTCAGTGGGTCGGGGGGGTCCGGGACCTCGATTGCCCCCCCGTCTACCTGCATGCTCTCCATCCACGTGCTGAAAAGCCACGGGTGACAACAGTGGCCCCCACCACCACCCACCCCTCTCCACTGTGTGTCTGCCCTTGTTTGCAGCACTATTATTATTATTATGTCTCTTGCTGGTTGAGAATAAAATCACCTTTGTGCATTTCGTCTGTTCCAGTGACCCTCAGCTCTCCACTACTGACTGACCGAGGAGGTATGAAGGCTGGAGGAATAGACAAACACGAGAAAAGCTCAGTGAGTGAGGAGGAGTCTCTGAACTCACAATCTCTCCCCTCTCTCTATCTCCAGTCTCCACCCATGTTATCGTGTAATTATTAGCCATGCCCGGTGACATGATAATAACGCCAATATGGCATTGTGTGTAAAGTAAAGAAGTACATTTACTCAAGTAGGCTACTGTACTTAAGTACAATTTTGAGGCTTTAAAAAAAAACTTCAAATGTTAATACTTTTACTTCTACTCCACACCTCAGAGGCAAACATTGTACTTTTACTCCATTACAATTATTTGACCATTTTAGTTACTGGTTACTTTGTAGTTTTAGATTATTGTTACAATTCATACATTAAACATTTCAGCCCTATTTAAATTTAGGCTATTTTCAAAATATTTTTATGAATTTGAAAACTTGTGAAATGGGACATTCTACATAATGGACACTTTTACTTTTGATACTTTAATTACATTTTGATGCCAATACTTTTGTACTTTTACTCAAGTAAATTCTGAATTCCGGACTTTTACTTATAGAGCATTTCTACATTGCAGTATTGATACTTTTACTTAAGTAAAACATGTGAGTACTTCTTCCATCACTGCCAATATGGAATATTATAAGCTGTGAGCTTGATGGGAGACTGTTGTTAAATTCACATTCACCTGTTCAAGGTGTGCCAGGAGATCATAAATCAATGTGTCACACTGAATTCAACAAGACAATGCCACTGGCAATGATGAATGTAATTGTAAAAACAAAGTCAAAGTTCACTGCAGGTTCCATCAGAAGTGTCAGAAGTATAGGGCAGGATCAGGGCCGGATCTAGGCATAGGCAAGGGGGGGCAATGCCCCCCCAAATGCCCTGACTGCTCCACCAAAAAAAAAATATATATATATTATAATATATTTTTTGGAGGGCCTTGTAAAAGTTACAATTATGGTGTGTGTGATATGAAATGTGAGCTTACCATAATCAAAGTAATCATATTCCATCATGCATCATTGCACAATTCAAATAATTCTCCGCCCTGATTTGCCATGGACAGTGTTGCCAGATATTGCGAGAGAAAGAAGCCTAGGAAAACAAGCCCAAAAGTAGGCGAAAAAAACAGAAAAAAATATTTCGACGCCCCATCAGTATTTCTTATTGCCCCCCTAATTAAAAAAATCGGCCCTGGGGCAGTTTTTTTTGTAATCTTCTAGTTCCACAAACCATAAGATAAACATCCTTGATCAGTTTGTTTTCATTCGCCTCTATTCTGTTTTTCTTCTTTGCGTAAGCATGCACCCACAAAAAGAGGCAAACTTGCCTCGCAGCTCTTTCCCAAACACAGACATTTTTCTGCTTTTTGTTGGCAGGATGGCATGTGTTACTGTAAATAGCCAATACCACAAACATCCCCATTATTCCTTATCGGTTCTGATTTACAGCCCTGTTTCCTGAGTGTAGCACATGTATCAAATTAGTAGCCTCGATCTCCAGGCTTTTATTGCTTAGTTTTGCTAAAAAATAAAAGCCTGGCCCAACTATAGCCTGTACTGGGTATGAGGAAGTGTTTCATTTCCCAACCAACCAGAGTGCAGTGGGCGTCGCTCGTAATGTTGTGTTAACGGGGCGGGGGTTGACGGACAGATCGGTGAACCAATGGGATCAGGCGCCGTCTCTCGCCGGCTCTATACACACGCCCCTTTATACACGAAATCAGGAGGGTTGCAGCAGGCTATCAAATTAGTGATATAACATGAAAATTCAGTACATTCTTGCACATGGTAGTCATACTTCTTATTTGCAGGGTGAGGATCTTAATGACATAGGCCTGATTGACACTTCAGCCGGTAAATGATGCAGGAGTGCAATTCCTCATTGGCAAAGCTGTCCATTCTCTCATTTACTGTAAAGTTAAAATGATTTGACCTGAGCTCATGCATCGACTTTATCTTTAATATCAAACTTATCAGTAGAAGGATTGTAGATAAGATGAAGACTTGGTCAATGATTCTCAATCAACACTGAGGGTTTAGATATAGACCCAGAAATGTATTCAGTCGGCATTCCACTTGATCATATCAGGTCACCATTACACCTAGAAACATCACAAAAACAGAATTGATCAATCACAAGCTTAGTTTTATATAAGAGTTAGTGTGACATCTAGTGGATAGTAGCGGAATAGCAACTTTGATTGAAAGGGAACAGAACAACAACAAAAAAAATGTTTTGAACTTGCCAATGTCAATTAACTGAATATTGACCAGAAAGTACATATTAAATAAATATTTTTGTATAAATAAATACAAAAAACAATGCTGAGAAGATTGCGAGAGCAACCAGGGCCAGTAGGACACATCCACACTCCAGTGGAGGCTCCATGCTCTTGGCCCAGTTAGGGTTGGGAGCAATTTTGCTTGTGAAGAGGCTCTCTCTGTGAGAGGCACCTTCATGAAGTTCTTCAACTCACCAGCCCGTGCTGCTGTGGCAGACCGCAATGTTATATTCTCCTCTGTCACCTACCCATTAGCCTCATTGCAATTTTATTATATTATATATTTTCCATTTCATTTTTCTTCTCGGACTGCCACGTTGCTGTGGCGTAGAAGCTTGCGAGTTCCAATGAACCTGAGCACGATGCCGTCTGGAACTTTGCTCCCGGTAACGTCACCCATATGTAAGCTCATGGGGGAGGTTCCAGACAAAGTGCGACCCAACCAAGACCTCAACGGTGGACCAGGCGGAGGATGACGGCTGACTTTTGGGGAGCATCCAACGGCTGGGAAGGCGGATGAAGGCTGCAGCAGAATTGGGCCCCTAGTTGTCTCCATGCCTCTGGATCTTGACGCAGATCTGTCAAGGACTGGGTGGTGGCTGCCTGTGCACCAGTCTCCCCACATTAAAGAAAGTCACGTCCTCCCTAAAAGGGTTTCCCCCGAACATACTTCAATTCACCTGGCAACACATGTTCATGATAGGTAGCTCTCGTACCTGAGCTACCTATCATGTTTCACTTTTTAAAGTGTTTTGAAAAAAAAAAAAAAAAAAAAAAAAATAGAACAAATACGGCCACCTCACACATTAGCACAATATCAGTCACCAGAACCATGCGTTTTCCATGGGTCTAACATGGTCATAATGGAGTTTGAAGTTACAATGGGTTTATAGCCTAGACATTTCTGATAAAATGAATATCAAATATCTAAATATTAAATCAAGCAACTTAAAAACTGTCTGGGGTGCAACACAAAAGCCAGTGTAAATGTTAAAATAACTGCAGAAGTGTTTTAAAGTGAAATGCCCGTTTTCATTAATTTTGAATCATTTTATGTATGCGGATGACCTTACCATACTTTCCCCTTGTAGCAGTGGGTTCCAACTGCTGCTCAACATCTGTTCTAATTATGGTGTGGACCTTGATATTAAGTATAATGCTAAGAAGAGCATGGTCCTGATATGTAGAACTAGGGATGACCTGGAACTCAAGTTCCCTGCCTTTTTCCTGGCTGGTCAAGCTATGTGTGTGTCTAAAAGTACAAAATATCTTGGGCATATTATTACTGACACCCTAGAGGATGATGAGGATATGTCAAGACAGAGGAGAATGCTATATAAGAGGACGCTGGCGTGAGTGCCTCTCTTAGTTTTTTTTCTTTTCTTTCCTTTTGTGTTGATTTCATCGGTAAAAAAGATTTTTATTGAATGAACTGTATTCAAAGACTATGAGCCTGTAATAAAGTTTATATAATTAATGCTCACTTTCACGTGGCCTAACAACATTAACAAGAAACATCTGAAAACAAATACAATAGAGATGCTCATGAATAAGATCATTAATGTTAAGTCATTAATCATTAATCGTCGATTAAGAAAATACATACAATAGAATGGAATGTTTTCTGTGTGACCTATCAAAACATGACCAATGCAAATTTTGCTTTCCATAACGTTTATTTTTCAATGCGCAATACCCTGCAGCGCTGTAAGTGAAACAACATATCCTTGCTCCTCATATTTTACAAAGATTCTTTATCTCGTTACAAAGATTCTGTTAGTGTGGATATGGCCTGATCCTGAGCCTGTTTATGGTTAACAACATGGATGACTCTTCTTCAGATAGCTTCTCAGAGGTGGACAGTCCTGGATGTCTGAAAAAAGCATTCAGTCTCAGTGACAGTGTTTACCTGTTTGAACACAGTGTCAGTACCATCGTCTCAGCAGCCGTCCCGGAGACGCCCAGTCCTCAGGTGAGGAGAAGGAGGAGGCATCATAGTCGCACTGAGGAGGATGTTCAAGCTGCTGCTGTTCGACTCCCAGCCCCAGTCCCGTCTCTCGGCCCCCGCAAGTCCAAGCGAAGGAAGGTCAATCCTGTTGGGACGCAGAAGGAGGAGAGCAGCAGCGCCCCCTCACAGACTACAGGCTTCGTTCCTGAGACAACAGTTTTCTGGATGTCTGACTGGAACCTTTGCCAGCCATCTACATCTTCATCCTCCTCATCTTCGTTCTCTGTCTCATCTTCCCTATTCTCCACTCATGGAGCAGCCTCCACCTCGGAGGGGGAGGAGGTGTCTGTGGAGAACGAAGTGGTCTACCAGCTGTAGCAGTTCATCTGAAGAAAGGTTGAATAGCTTCTTCTTTATGGTCCAAGTCAGCTCCTTTCTCTCGTTTTCTGCCATCGTGAACATCAATCAGACACCCTCAGCTCGTGAAGTCCTTGCTCTGGCAACAGTCAGACGCTCTCGAATCCCACAGCTGTTCGCTCTGATGATGAAGCACCCTGGCCCAAAGGTTCAGAAATCACTAGATCGACGTCCAACTCCGACCAACAGGTGGCGCCGATCCCGGACGAGCCCCCACAAATCTGTTACAGGTCCCAGATTTAAGACCCATATGCAGATAAGGTTTTCTGCTGGAAAGCCCTGGTAAGGCCTGTTAAAACAGGAATAAAAGAAATGAGACACAATGAGACAATCTTTCTCCAGTCAGCTTTCCAGAATCCAGGCATAATTTATAAATTTTCTCTTTATATCTTGTCATTTTCTTTTTCTCATCAATAAACTTTTACATAGTCACAATATTCTTTCTTTTCTTTACATTACATCACATTTCAATGGGTATCACTGTCACATTTAGTTATAATAACATATTCAGTTACTTTTATAAGTTGCATCTGTTGAAACCAAATGTCTGTCATAGACAGTAGTGCACACTATGAAAATAAATTAGCATACTGTACTGCTACAAATAGGTACTGGGTAAGTATTATTATAGCCCTAGAATGTCTGTGATCTTACATACATTTCATGTATTCCAAATACAGTCATAGATCACCCTGGCCGTAAAAGTGCTCTAAACTCCGTCTGTACTCACCCAATAATTAATTCCTAAGACTTGGAGTCAGATATTGTCCTCTAGTTTCATATCCATTTGAAAGTTCTGCCAGAAAACGTGTGTTTAGTCAAATATCTCCACTTTTCCACGAGCTGCACACGGACGACACACGGACGACACGGCGAGGGGCTCGACTTGAGTGAAGGCCCGAATTTACCCAAACATCCGCTTGTATTGTCATCACAAACGTCATGACAAATTGACACAGGGAAGCACAAACGAATGGGGCACACACTTGACAGGTGCTTGTGATCGGTGCGGGGTAATGAATCACTCCATCTGCCATTTGTGCGTCCTAAAGGAAGTTTACATATATTCAGTCCTGCACTCATTCCAGGCCCCTCGCCCGTACAGAATGTCGTCCGTGTGCAGCTCGTGGAAAAGTGGAGATATTTGACTAAACACACGTTTTCTGGCAGAACTTTCAAATGGATGGATATGAAACTAGAGGACAATATCTGACTCCAAGTCTTAGGAATTAATAATTGGGTGAGCACTTTTACGAACACGCAGATCGTCACTACACAGCGCGTCGTCCAGGGTGATGACTATGTATTTGGAATACATGAAATGTATGTAAGATCACAGACATTCTAGGGCTAGTATTATTAGTGAATGACTGAGTTCAAATTATTAGGCTTTGGAAAAACGTTTTTAGTGCATTAAAATACAAAAACGTTTTACATTCAATAATACTGTGTTTACCAAAAATCGTTCTGTACATTTCTAAACTAATTTGAAGACAAAATGGAATGATCTGGACTGGAGCCCAAAAACGAAGTCTGCCTTGATCACAAACAAAACAAAGCAGCTCCATTTTAGGAGCAAATGAAAACAACAGTTTGTCCTAAACGATCTCAACTGAAAATAATAACTTCACCAACAACTGTATGCAGTTTATGACACTTTAGTGTTGTACCAACCTGTTAAAACAGGAATAAAAGAAATGAGACACAATGAGATGATCTTTCTCCAGTCAGCCTTCCTCAGCAGAATGAGGAAGCCACGTCAGTCCATTCAAAATGAGTCTCTGAGAAAGAATCGTCACACTGCCCCCTGGTGGTGGCAACACTAGGAGAGTCCCACTCTCATTATACAGTCTGGTCCCACTACTGTGTGTAGCGTTACCATAGAGTATTCAACCAAGAAATAATTGTCCATTCTTGTCCATGCATGCATGCTGGTTCATATGAGAAACATTCTTTTCACAAAAATATCAGCTTCAAAAAACTAAAATAAATACACAAACAACATAAATGTGACCATACATTTTGTGTGCGTCACACTTATTTGGGCTTGCTTCCTAAATGTTGTTTAAACCAGTGGGCAGTGGCACTGGTTCTCAAACATGTAAAACATTAATATGTGTTGTTTTCTCCTTATTACTGTGGGAGACTGCAATCATCCAATCCACCAAGTAACACAAAACAAGGGTGAATGAATACCAACAGTTTATATAGGTTTGAAGTGTTCATGTTGTCATGTGGCCCATGCAGATACTCCTTTTGGGCTTGTTTTCACAGACCTCTTTGCTTATTTCTCTCGCAATATCTGGCAACATCGCTCCAGCCAGACAGACTAGCCGATTAGCTAGTTTCGCAGGTGTCGTGGACTCGTGAAGCAGCTTTGTTGTTTTAAAGTCTTCTATTTTTGGGGGGCAGCGAACGAAATGGACCATATACAAGCATTAAAAATACACGTTATAAAAGCCGTTGTCCTGTTTGTAGCAAGCGTCACACGTGTCACATACTTTGTAAGCCACACATAGATAGGTCGTGTGGATTTACGGAAGGCTCACCCCAAAACACGATCGCCCCCATTTATTTTTAGCTTCTTGTATTTGTTTTCTTGAGGATAAGGTTAGAATTTAGAAATATGTTTAGGGTTAGGTTTTACTGAGGTTGAATTTAGGAATAAGTTTAGGTTTTGGTACCGTTTTGCTGAGGTTACGTTAAGAATAAGGTTAGGTTAGGCATAGTTTACCGAGGTTACGTTTAGGAATACCAGGTGAATACCGCCGGATTAGCCCCGGGGCAACTGTGTTTTGGGGCGAGCGTTTTGGTGTTCGTTGTGCGCTAACGACGTTAGCTAACATTGACACAGCAATTGTTGCTGTCAGTCAAGATCTCCGAAATTCTCAGCTTTAAAAAACTCTCCCATCAAGATCCAGAATGAATGTCGCTAAAAGTGGTTATCGTGTCTTCTCTGCGAATTCCTCGGCAGCCTGCACAGAACTGGCCAAGAGAATAACAGAGTAACGTACACATTATTATTGGCATCATTCATTGGTCATTCTTGACCGTTATGTTTTCTGATTGCTGTAAGACCGGGGGTCCGCGTTACCAATATTAAAATGCTCACTTTAGCTTGTTAGTGGCACTTGGCTATTAGCCCTAATTTTCAGGTTTTGAACGCCTGCAGTCAATTATATGCCATGGTATATAACATATATATATATATAATTATCTGTATATCTTATAATATGTATAGGTGCCGCTTGGCGAAATAGGACAGATAACAGATCACAAGCTAACAACGCGTTGCATGTTAGCTTATCTATTCCGTTTGATAAGCGACATTATACGACAGTATATCATAAGGCTTGTATTAGCGAATACAAGACAGGTGGGCAGTAGGGACATCTGGGCACCATATGTTTGGGATTTACTGGGCACTTGGATGATGAGTGGGCACCAGGACAACTTGGCACCAAAACCATCTTGGCACTAGGGACATGTGGGCACTAGGCACATGTGGGCACCTGGATGAGTGGGCACTTAGGGGTGGAGATAACTGGGCACCTGGACGAGTGGGCACCTGAATTAGGATTTGTGTCCACAAGTGTTTTTTAACTGTACGTATCATGCTGCTTTGTTGTTCATAAGTGATATCTAAAATATTTATTGATGATCATATTAACCTTAAGAGGTTTTTAAGTGTTGTTTTATTTTCACATGCATTCCATAAATTCCATAGGGCTAGACCACACATGGGCAAATAACATCATCAACTTGCGACAGGCATTGCCCCTATTAAGTGAAAGATGAACTGTTTCTAAAATAAATAAAAACTTTAAGGTGTTTTTAATTTTACATTTTAGTTATAGAGCACAATTATAATGTATTAAGGCATATTTGACTTATTTTAAGTATTACATGATTTGAACATGCAAGTTACACCATTAAGACCTAAAATTACCCTTCAAGTTATTGTTTATGCTCATGGGCATACACATTATAATGACTGGCTAGCACATAATATTCTACAATATTTGTAGAAATATTAGGCCTTAGCTGTCAAGCATGTATTCTTTACATTACTTCAGACCATCTTTTCTAATTCTTTATTTATTTGTTTACATTTAGGATTTCCCCCCCCCAATTTAACATTGAGGTGCCCACAATGTTTACACTCCCTGTCACCAGAATGAGAGCTATGAGTCACTGACTTGTTGTAATGTTTGTACTGCACCTGGCAGAGTTATGTAAAATTATGTAAACCATTAGGCCCTCTGTATCTAAAGCGTTTTCCACCCACTCTTTATTTTTCTCGTATCACAGGCGGTTGGGTGTGGAGTTGGGAAAATCTGTGGTCTATCAAGAATCTAACAGAGGTGAGGAGAACCTATATCTATGGCTTTCAGTGGTTATAATCAGGTACTCATAAGTATTGTGATTAAGTAGTAGTACTATTATTGCCTATATATGCTCACCCATCATGTCATGTTTTCTGAGACGTACCGTAAAAGCATCAAACTGATACGTTGGTTAAAAACCTAAAGAGTTTAAGCTTTGCGCACACACACACACACACACACACACACACAGACAGACAGACAGACAGACAGACAGACAGACAGACAGACAGACAATATAAAAGTAAAATACTTATATAATTTGGGCATTTAAGATATTCTGTGTACTTTTTTGACTTTCTGTTTTGGAGCTCCACTTGGGTTATATGCATTCATTCATTCATACTAGTATAGTAATAACTAATGCAATATAATATGTAAGTAATCAAGTGTAAAAACCTGAAAAGAACAAAAAACAGCACTACACATTGGTTTAATGAATGACCATAGATTATACCTACATATCTATATAGTAATAGAACCTTAGATATTTTGTGAATCTGCACAATGGCAACTACTGAAAAGTCACCAGAATCACTCCTGTCAACTAAACATTTTTTATCAACATGACAAGCTGCAAAAAAGTAATAATTAAAAAGCTAATGTGCTCATAAATTATCCTACGTATGATAGAAACTAGAGTGGATGTAAAGGAATCTGTTCGTGGCCAAACTATCTTCATCATCCAAACCATACAGAGGTGAGTGAAGAAATGTTTGTATTCAATTCAATAAATGTTTGAAAATCTTTCCTACAATACCATACATTTTTACACCCTTTTACGAGTATACAGTTAAATCAAAGCATTCATTATTGTTCCACAAATCTGTGTTTTCTACATCCAGAGATGTCAACACGGCCATCATGGAACTGTTGGTCATGGCTTATGCCCTCAAGACTGCATGTGCAAAGAACATCATCGGGGTCATTCCTTACTTTCCTTACAGCAAGCAGTGTAAGATGAGGAAGAGGGGCTCCATAGTGTGCAAGCTGCTCGCTTCAATGTTGGCCAAAGCAGGTAAAGACTGTGCCACACCACCACGTGCATCTCTGTTTCACGTCTCTTCATGTATTTGAATGGGAGAAAAGTATCCATGCTGTTAAAGAAAGAAACAAAAGTGACAGTTGTCCAAATAACAACAACCATGAAACCATATACAGTATTGCCCAGTGAATGATGAAATGATTGTACCAAACAGGGGCTAATAATCAACAAATCAGTATACAATCAAACGTAGTAGGTTGAACCAAAATCATTTACTTAAGCAGAAACAGCTGCTGGGTGAGGGGCTGTGTTTTTGTTTTTCATGGCGGAGTGCAGTGGATATCAAAACCCCAAGCCCTATCGTTGTGTCATCTGCATTATTTGTACAAATACACCACCGTTAGGAAAAGGGGTTGGAGTGTGTGGGTGCACAGCAGCTTCTCTGCCATGTTTGCTAATACGTTTAGTGCTGCCGCTTCCTTGATTTTTATTGTTTGGTAGAGAAAACATTTTTTACGAGCGACACTCAAAGCGTGAGGCACAGAGCAGGGTGGGAAGAGGAGCTTACCTAGCTTGTCTTTACCATAGAAATGCACGGCAGAAAGGCGCTGCCAGCTTGAAAAATGCTTTCTGTGGTGTGGACAGCCATATTAAATAAGTCAGGTTGCTTAAGTCATTTTAATCTAAAAAAGAAATTACACCATGTGAGCATTGCAACAAAACACAAGGTTGTCATCCTGCATCAGCAAGGCAGACATTTTGAGGGAGACAGGTTTTTCCAGAAGCACAAAGAAATGGGCCCTGGTACACCCATCTACACTGTCTTGTCAGACTCATATTTGGGTAGATATTATGCTCAACTTTTCAATTTGAGACCAAGTTTCCAAAGGTTTACTTTAAATGTTGCCTAAACGGCTGTTAACCACTTTAACGCTGGCATCCCTTTTTTGGGCATGTAATTATAGGCAAAAACATTACAAAATATTCAGTTATTATTCTAATAGTCAATCTGCAATTGTAGATGGGCTATTTTTCACATGTTTTTGAAAATATTTTAAAAGAAATGAAAAATGGGCATTGGAATTGGACAGTGAATATATGCAATGCAGTTGGTTGTGCAAAGTGTGAAAACAATTTACAGATTTGTATTATTATTACAAAGAAATGAACACAACCACTACCCCAAAAAACAATAAAAAGTTAATTAATTGGCAGAAATATTGCACAGCCATACTGTACCACTGTATGTTTTTTTAAGAGATTGGTCCACGTGTGTGTTTTCTTCGCAAGGTTTAACACACATCATCACCATGGACTTGCATCAGAAAGAGATCCAGGGTTTTTTTAGCTTTCCAGTGGACAATCTGCGAGCCTCACCATTCTTACTTCAGTACATCCAAGAAGAGGTGAGTCCCAGTATCATTCTAGTGTCTAGTGCAGTGGTTTCCAAATCTTTTAACTCCTGACCCAAAAGAGAAATGTTATGTCTCCCCGGGACCCAAACTAGTGAAAATAGCAGATCTACGATCTCAGTACGAGTTGTACGCAACGAGTTGTTTAAATTTTATTTATGAAATTATTTTGAAACTCTGAATATATTTTCTTTTATTTTTTATTTTTTGAAAAAAAAGAAACAAAAAAGGGGAGTATCACACAATCTGCTCCAAACGTTGTAAGCATGCTGCCAGTAGGCCACAGAAGTAAACCGGCTAATTATGTCTAATTTATGTTTTACAGGGTTTGAAATATTTAACTTTAACTTTATAATGGAAGTTAGCAGGGCTCTGATCGGGCTGAAACCTTACCCAAATTTGGAGGAATACGTCGTAGATATGTCATAGATGACATCACAGGCTGGCCACATGATATCGAGATCCACATTAGAGCCACGACCGTCCCAATTCCCATGTGGGTCCCCGAGATCCACATGATTAGATTTATCTTTTAAAGCCTTTAAAGCCTTTAAAGCCAATAAAATACAACAACACGCACACCTTGCGCGTGCGCGCACACACACACACACACACACACACACACACACACACACACACACACACACACACACACACACACACAGACACAGACACAGACACACACAATTACGGTCAATATAGTGCTATGTATTTAAATCAGCTAAATATGCTTCTTTTTGGTTGCTTTTCTTTTGTCAGATTCCTGATTACAGAAATGCCATCATCGTGGCAAAGTCCCCTTCAGCAGCTAAAAGGTAACTTATGGAGACTACTTTACTTCAATAAAGATAAGAATCTTTATTGAAGTAATGCTTTATATACGAACAACATTAGGCTTGAGAGGTATTGTATTTGTTCCATTAGTTTATTAGAAAAGTTAAACATTAATGCCCATCAGAATCATTTTTTATTATGTAAAATGTAAATTTCTCCCACTTTTCACTGAATTGCATTTCTTGAGGTCACAGTATCAGTATCTATATATATATACACTGTGTGTGTGTATGTACCGTATGTACTGTATGTATGTATGTATAATATGTATGGGTGAGAAGAAGACCATGTCTTCCCCTGTTATGTAGTCTTATGCCTGTTTGGTCCAAAGATACCTTTTTGTTGTCAGGAAACATCTGATTAACACGTTGATAACTGAGTTCTGGTCAAGTGCTTTTTAATTTGATAACATAACCTTGTTTGGAAGGGCCGGTAACAACATGGCAGCTGCAGAGATTGAGTAGACAATCGTTACCATTCATTAATGTTTTGGAGCTGTACAAGAATTGCCTTCTCGATGTCTGCAGCTGCCCTCCCAAGCAACGTTGTTGGCCTTTGAACCAACTACTGAATGAGATATCGGGCTCAAGAAACACTGTTGTGACGGTAATTAGCGAGACAATTTCACAGAAATCATTGACAAAACACCAGTATCACAGGAAAATTATATGAAATTAGCTGTTACTGTTTTTCATCTTTAGGGCAATATTTTTACTTGCCCGAGCAGAGTTCAATGTGGCGGTCTGCTGGCCCGGAGTGTTTAAATTGTGCTTCTGGGCCAGCAAGGATTCATAATGTCAATGCATGATTGACTTTGAGTGGGGGAATCACTTAACACATTGGGTGCCAAAACCGTATATATACGGTTTTGGCCGTACTGACGTTGAGTGCCAAAACCGTATATATAAGTTTTTTGAATTTTTTTTTTTATTTCCTTCACAGCACCAGGAGATATCATTTGTTGAAGATTTAAGGCGGTTACACACCGGCGAATATACGCAAAATTCGGACTCGTTCCGAATAATTAAAAGACGCTTTTTTCGCTCCGCGAAACTGGTGTGTAAGCTTGCATTGACTTTATAAGGTTTTTAAAAAAAACGTATTATTCGCATGAAAAAAATCGCCCCGGTGTGTAAGGACCCTTAGACTCCAATCCACCTGGTTAACTTATGACTTCAAAAACCTGTATCTCGGCTCCTGTGTACTTTTTTTTTTTACAATGTTAATTTAACTATTTTCAACTGGCTGCAACTATGGAACGGATTACCGAATGTTTTTATTTTTTTCCCCCGATTGTACGAGACCTGTATGTGTGTAATGAGGGGATCACCGTGAGGACGGTGATCACTGAAAATATTTTGTGACTACTTGAAAAAGGTTAAAAAATTGTTAAAAATCCTGGCACTCAACGTATAATATTTTAATAAACCTCTGGCACCCCAAGTGTTAAGTACCATTTTCTTGTTATTTTTACTGGCTCCTAATAATATCGTCACCAAGTAGGCGTCATTATATGATACCACATATCCCGTTTAAATTCAAAGATATGAGGCAATGCCTTTTCCTTTCCTGGTTTCTTATTCTTGTAATTCACAGAGCTCAGTCTTATGCGGAGCGTCTGCGTCTGGGTCTGGCTGTGATGCACGGCGAGGCCCATTCCTCAGAGTCCGACATGGCTGATGGAAGACACTCTCCTCCGTGCGTCCGTAACAGTTCTTCAGGACACCCAGGCTTGGAGTTGCCTAGTAAGACCATCCATAGATCCTTACTAGAGCTCTGTAGATGTGCTTTCAGGTTTGCCTCACAGCTTGGTACATGTAGCAGACAGTTAATGCTTGGCCAGTTTTAAGTGTTATTAGTAATATGTCCTTGTCTGTAGTTTTTCGTTTCAGTTAGTTATTAGTTGAAGTTGATTCCCTTTCAAATGAATTGTATTTATGTTTATGATTTTAGTTATTTTTAACCCTTCTCAATATTCCCTTATAGGTCCTAATTCCTCCTGTAAATGCTCCCTTATAGGTTGGGTATTTGCACTAACCTCCTTGAGCTGTTCTCAAGGAGGTCGTTTTTCCACTTAACACCCAGTGTTTTTTGAGTAAAATCTCTCAGATTGTTGTGTAACTGCACAGATATACTGCCTCTACTAACACTGCAAGCCAAACCTAAGAAAGGTGCAACTCTTGACTTATCAAACAATTGCAGTGGGCATGAAATCAGCTCTCTTAAATACATATTAGCCCAGCTTGAATGTTAAGGTTTGTATTTTGAATGAGGAATACTAATATGACCCTGGCTTATGGATTTCAACATAATACCTCCTCCAATCCTGGTAAGGCTGAATTTTAAAGTCAGACATGTGATCAAATGCTTGCGTCATTGGCAAATGACTCCAGAATATTATGTCCAATATTTGCTTTTCCCCGTATTATTTGATAACATGAATATTTCTCTTCTTACTTCGGGTGGTACCCTTGACTTAAAAAATCCTCTCATTTAAAAATATGAAACCGTACTGCTACATTTTTAACATTCATGTTCACAGAGTGACAGAGGTCACTCTGTGAGTTAGTCAAGTCAATTGTATTTTTGATGACGAGAGAGGATTTTCCAAGTCTTGGCATCATGTCTTTGTCATGTCAAGTATTGTGTATTTGTGTTAACGTGGTGTTACTGTTTATTTGTTGGTAATAGCAGGCAAACAACAAGCTCCATTCCCGGGCATTGAGCTCCCAAGTACGACCGTAAACATAATCTACCTCTTGAATATGAATGAAATTACTTCCTCTCCAAACGGTTCCTCAATGCGTGCATGTAGTACTGGAAGGGTTTTGGATGCATCCAGTGCAGATACAGTCTAGAGTCAAATGGGCTCAAGTGGCTTGTTAAAACCCCACCCAATGCACAGATAAAACCATTGAAATACAGAAGAAAATTCAACTGTCCTGTATTTTGACAAATTAATTAGGGCTGATCATTATTACTGCCATAATTATTACTGTATCTGTGCTGATGAGCAACAGCCCTCCTGTAAGTTGCTTTTATTTC
Organism: Gymnoscopelus braueri; assembly: GCF_963280865.1. Classification (NCBI taxonomy): domain Eukaryota; kingdom Metazoa; phylum Chordata; class Actinopteri; order Myctophiformes; family Myctophidae; genus Gymnoscopelus; species Gymnoscopelus braueri. The sequence continues at coordinate 36,505,908 of NC_137615.1, read as the reverse complement.
AAGAATATGTAAATCATTCAAAATGGAACCATTCCCCCAAAATGTTTTATTTTTGTCCGGACTCATCTTGCCAATCAACACATCATTCTCCATTATTGTACAGTACCTGCTCTCAGAGTACCCTAATTAACAATTGGTCTTCATAATTGCATGTCATAACAATTGAGCATGTTTTTTTTTAAAACCTAGTATCTAATATTAAGAAGAGGAAATGTATATACTAATGTTAGGCTGATTTCTCTCTTATTATAGTGCTACGTGTGCCGTGGTTGGTCTGTTAATGAGACAATGCACACAGCCGAACAGTAGCTATGCTTCTCTGCAGAAGGCATTCTGCTGCATTTTGCTTTTAGCCTCCTACACTAGCTTTCCTCACTGATAGTTGTGTGCTTTTCCTTAGTACGAAAAATTTGTATGTTAATAGTTAATTCAGTGTTGCAGTTTTATCCCTATGTTTCTCTGCAATCAATGCAAGCATATTGTTCAGTGATGTCTGCCAAGGAAGTAGTTTTTCTGACTCTTACAAGTTTTAATCGAGTGTTTCATGGAATTTGAGCCAAAACAAAATGTCCCAGGTGGCTTGTAGCAGAACACACGCAGTGGGGATACCTTTTCTGAGAAGCGTGTATGCTGCTAGCTACAGTCCATTGGCCTAAATGTGGGACTGACATGCCTTTGAATGCTTTTGAATGCTGTGCAAAACAACGGTATTCAGCAAAATGTTGAGCAAGGCATACTCTACATCTATTCTCTGCTGCTGCTAGTCATTCCCCTCCCAATCAGCTTGGCTGGCTGATTGCTTCTTTGCTGAGTGTGTCCTTGTTGATACCTTCCCCAGAGTGACAACGTTTACATGCACACCACTCTTCTTAATGCTAATAAGACTATCATTAATATACAGGTGATTGTAATCACCTTGAATGTAATTGTTATTTAACAGAGTGCCAGATATAAAATGTGCAATTAAACAAGCCAAGGACTAAATTAGTTGCATTATTGGTAGATTTCTTTGACATGCAGTCCCTGTAAGCCTATCACAAGACCCCTTCATTACATGACTTAAGGGTCACTTCATAACCTCAATCTTATCATTCTATTCTGAGGAGGACGCTACTTTCCGATGCATTATGAGCTCGCTCTCAGAGGTGCTGGAGAATCACCACAATCCTGAATAAATGTGTTTTGACGTGTTTTATACAATAGACTAGTTCTTCCAGTGGCGTTGAGATCTTTTAACACACAGACATATTGGGAAGCGTTATGTTATGTCAGATTGTCACTTGTACTAAAATAAAACGATAGGATTGAGGTAAAAAAAAATCTTAACATTTGTCCTTTAACAAAAGTTACTTTTAAGGCCACATTCTTTGTCACAATGTATGTAAACAAATCAATTGAATTGCCATAACTGAAACCAAAACAAGATAACTGTGTGTATGTAAAAGTAGTCACAGGCAACAGTAATTAACCATTTTCACATGGTGGGGGGGAAACCCCTGTAACCCAGTAAATGTGTGACGAAAACCTCATTAGTGTTGTCAGCCTTCGATGTTGTCTCCTGATGGGTTTGACATTAGATTAGATGGTGCATATTGTTCCTGATTTATACTTGGATGTGCGGTGTGTGGAACAATGCGTCGCATCACGATACGTTGTGGACTTGTACAGCTGCTGTTTTCGATGCACAACTTAAGTATAAATCAAGGCTTTGGTTCCTACAGTATGCAGACTGCTACCATGTGCCTGCAACAGCCCTTGGCACAAATTGTGTTGTGTTGGAGGCAGTCACACACTGGCCTCTGATTGGGTATGCTGGGTAAATGAAACCATGTCATTTTGGTTTTGCATGGCATGTGGTGTAATCCTTGGGATAGGTGGGGTAGAATGGGAGGTTAAAAGAAATACCCAAACACGCCTCTTCCTTTTGATTGGCAGATTAAATTAAACAAAATATTATATTACTTTAAGTTTTAATACTTTTTAATGGGAATTATTTAGTTGGTTTCATAATTTGGGTCACATATCCACAGACAACTTGGATTTACTTAAACATTTTCAACCCATCTTACCCAATCTACTCAAAATGTGTCCTGATTGATTGAATTGGATTCTGTTCTGCATTCTCTCTGGGATGCTCCAATAGGTAATCTGCTCTCTGTTCCTTTCCAGTAATGATGGCCAAAGAGAAACCTCCTATTACTGTAGTTGGAGACGTGGGAGGAAGGATCGCCATTATTGTGGTAAAGACAATGGAATGTCTCAAAGCTTTCCCTTATCAATTCAACCCTCTAATTCAGTGGTTCTCAAACCTTTTTCTTTTCAGTAGCAGTACCCACTTTTCCTTCACTTCTGAACCCCCTTAACACAACTACAACATTTTACTTAGAAAGCTGCAAGAGAAACCCATAGCTACAGTAGCACACAATGCTATGAATGAATAATAACCGACCTTTGGAAGAATATAACGCAATAGATCAGATCGGAAAATGTGTCACTGTCAAAGCCACAAACCTTCTCGGGGGAATGATCTTCATTGTAAGCCCATGCTATTGGAATCATTGGATGTAAAGTTACTTATATAATTTGAAAACAAACACCATCCAATCTTTTTTGTGGATTATATTTCCGACAAGCTGGAAATATTTTGAGCATTTCCATACTAAGCTGATATTTTGTCGATAAGTAGCTTTTAATAACAAGGGCTTTGTCTAACTACAGGGTATCTGCTGATGTCAAGTCAGATTACTTCCTCATTCTGCACTCTGTTCCATTGGATTTATTGATTGAATGATTGATAGACAAGCACGCTGCGATAGAGAGATAGATGGATAGATATCATCAATATAATCTCTCTTACATCATTCCATAAGAAGGGCCCTGGCTTTGGCGGTGAAAAGTTGCCTATTTGAACTATTAGTTCTTCCTGAGTAGATTATTTTCAACTGTTCAGTAAGTCCAGTTTTGATGTCGGCATATTCAAAATAAAACCGCACAATGGCAAATAAGTATTGCTTTCTATTCAATATCAGTTGTGCTAGTCAAGTTTTTTCTAATTCTATTTGGTGTAACACTTTACAGATCATCAGGTCCACACTCAAGTTCGTCAATGTTTTATCATTAGACATAACTGTAAAATAAATGTGTACATTTTACACTTTCTCTCACGTACCCCCCGTAGAACCTGTGTGTAACCCTAGGGCTACATGGAGCCCCATTTGAGAAACACTGCTCTAATTCTCCCCCTGCCCTGACTTGCCCAAAATAAGGACACCAGGGTTAATGTGGTTGCTGATTTCACCTTTCTAGTTTTTCTCAGTGTATTTGACCAATTAAACTTTCAACTGATTGTGTACACAGGATGACATAATAGACGATGTGGATGACTTTGTGGCGGCTGCAGAGACCCTTAAAGAGAGAGGAGCATATAAGATCTACGTCATGGCGACACACGGCCTGCTGTCTGGCGATGCCCCACGCCTCATAGAGGAGTCTAAAATTGACGAGGTGAGGTCTGCCTTTCAATGGTCTTTGTCTTTTTATGTTCTTTTTTTGTTGGAGCTGTTCACCAGACCGCTGATTTAATGTCTATGCTAAAGGAGAAAAGGAAGTAAAATTATGTTTACTCAGTAATTCAGACAAATAATTTTAAGGTCAACAGCAACACAATAAGTTGCATTCTATAGATTATTCATCAGTGTATTATCATCGTAAAAAGGAAGTGGCTTTTTCCTCATGAGAGCTTTTACAATGCCTTTTGTGACACATGACTTCAGCTGAAACCGTAATTGAATGGTAATTACATTTTATTGTTATTTATATGTTATAGATAAGTGTTTTGTTTCCCCAGTCCTGAGAAAATATTCAGAAAACAATAGTCAGGTTCAGTTTTCAGTCCAAATATGGAATATTCTATTCATGACCTCAGCCAACGTAGTTGAATGCGGTTTATGTTTTCGCCCCATTCCTTTTCTTTGTCTGTTATCAGGATATCCCCAAAATGTTTGAATGGATTTGCATGAAATTTAGTGGAAAGGTTTGTCATCAGCCATTGAACTGATTAACTTTTGACATTAATTTGCCAAAAGGAGGTTGTAGTAGAGGTGGGCATGCATCTCAAAAAGGCATGTAACTTCCGAACAGATACGTACATGTAACACCACAAAACCTTGAAGAAAGGTTTGTCATTGGGCAAGGAAGAACAAATTAATATTTCAGGCCAATTGGCAAAATGGGGGTGTGGCGGTGGGCATGGCCTCACAATTTATTTATTTTTCTGAACGGATTCATGTACAACGAGGAAACTTTGAGGAAAGATTTGTCATGTGGCAAGGAAAAACATTCCATATCGATTGGCAGATCACATCCTTGGGCTACGCCCACTTTCAGTTTTTGGAAGGTCTGAAGGTGGCCTTGTGAGGCGTCATCATACTCTGCTCATAGATACCAAATAGATGGGCGACCTCACGGACCATGCCCATTTACAGTTTTTCAAATGATAATTATGACACTTATCACATACAGTTAATGAAGAGCGCATCATAAAAATACAATCCCTTTCATGGAATAACCTAGTTTTGACACCTTTAACCCAGTCCACACCAATGATTCGCAACGCAGCAAGTTGCAACTGCAACCACTTGCGACTACTATTGTTATTAACAGTTTGATTATATAGTATAGACTAGTCTCTGTATTATCACCATGTCTAATTTGTGCCCCAGCCTAAAGTCTGTCTATTGCCCCCCCCCCCCCCTCCCCACGCATGCACACACACCACCAGGTGGTGGTGACCAACACAGTACCTCACGAGGTGCAGAAGCTCCAGTGTCCCAAGATCAAGACGGTGGATGTCAGCATGATCCTGGCTGAGGCCATCCGCCGCATCCACAACGGAGAGTCAATGGCCTACCTGTTCCGCAACATCACTGTGGATGACTAGACAGAGAGGGTGGACAAGTGATGGAGAACCCAGCAGCTAGGTTTTTTATGTTCGTTTCATTTTTGTGAGAGGAATGGGAGTTTATTTCTCTCAGTTCACTCCCCTGTGCAGCACTGTCCACCACATGCTGTTGTCATGCGGCATTGCTCTCTGTAATTCAGGATTACGTCAGTCTTAGTTCAGATTGAGAAGGTTGGGGGGGGGGTCCCATGTCCTCGGCATCGCCCAACTGGTTTCCGCAGCTTGGTGTCAGACGTATAGCTTGTGATTGTTTGTCAATGGAAAATAAGTTGCAAATTACAAGATAGGCATCCCAAATGTGCAGGAGTAAAGTACAACACTGTGTAGACTGGGGTTCGAACTCCGCCACGTGCCTCCGGCTTGGCCAGGCGCTCCAAAGAACACATTTTTGCAGTGTTCGTTCGTGGGTGGGAGGACGGGTGGGTTAGGGGCGATTTTCTGTCACAGACACTGTATTTGCGACTCCTACAGGTTGGTCAGAGCACCTTTTTAAGTATGGATCGGAACTGGGAGGAATAGCGAGTTCTTCCATATATGTGTTATGGCCTCCTGGTGAAACTCCTCACTGTCGGGGGAAAAGAAGCAGCTGGGGATGTCATGTAATGTGTATTGTAGGACACACCCTCCCTCAGACTAACCAGTAGGGGCAAACAGTGCCACGGACTACATAGGGGAGAATTGGGAGGGGGAAAAAATGCCATGAAATGTGAAGCAACAGACTTATTAAAATTGGATCTTTTTTAAATTGCGTTTGTCATAGCAGTATGATAAAGCCTAGCATTGAAATGTGGTTTCAGTGATAGCTTTAAAGATAGCGTAAGTTCTGATGGCCGCTGTGATATGGAACGCCTTTGTTCCTTATAGCTCACTGAGCTTACTAGTTCTTCCAAAGTATACTCAACTATACAGTTTTCCCCATGGCTGATGATTCTTCATTTCTAAAGGGGGAACTCCATTAGATGATGTCTCTCCTTACAAGCACTTACCTGTTTCCTTCCCCTTTTCAGCCATGCTGTGCAGGCTTACTGAGCACTGTGACTGCTTTGCATGTAGATGGGATTGGTTTACCAGCCATATGCTTTTGGGTACTAGTTGTTGTTGTTAACACAGCACACACACACACACACACACACACACACACACACACACACACACACACACACACACACACACACACACACACACACACACACACACACACACACACACACACTCACACTCACACACCTCTTAATTCTTTCTTAATTTAACCACTTTTCAACCTGTGAAAATAGCTGATCTACAAGTTAAACTTGTAGATTGGCTATTTTTGCTATTTTTCAAATAGGGCTTTAGTGGTTAATGCCACAATGGTTTGTGATTTGCATCATTTGCCACAAAATTGAAGAAATCGAATATATGTCCCCTTGTAAATCTCTGCTTGATGTCTCTACATTGTATCTCTGTGGCCATTAACTGAACACTATGGTACGTACCAAGCATAATACTGTGCTGCTTTGAAGTTGAACTGAAGTTAACTACGAGGTTATTTGACATTGTATGATGCACATTGAATTTGGTTTCTATGTACAGCCTAAAGTTGAATTGTGCTTAATGTTTTGGTGTCTGCTTATTGAAAGTTATGTCGCTAGAAGTTGTCACCCGTTGAGTAAAACTGACTCCTGGGATGTTATAATGTATTCCTATTCTGTTTGAGCCTTAAGCTCAGGGACATAGCTTTTTAAGCCAGTGCACAAATTTGTTTTCCAAGAAGGCTTTATGCTGATGTGTGCCTGTTTCATAAATACAATAGTGTATTTAGTATGCCCTTCGTTCCATTCAGCAGAATGATATGTCTATATATGTCTAACTTGAATTTTCTGTTGTTTCTGTTGCTATGCCAACTTGAATCCATGTTCTCTATTAGCACATTGGTTGGAGGATTTATTCCTCTCCTCCGTGTTAACTCGGCATGTCAGAGCTGGTGAAGGGGTTATTTGAATATTGGCATTATCTGTTCTGTTGTTGCTCTCTGCAATTTATTATTTATTTATGTGACTAAAAATAAAACCGTTTGGCTTTACTTGAGTTACGTTTCTTTCACATATCGAGTAATATTGGCCTTTGACCAGGGACCTTAGGCATCTGCACTGTACTTCATTTGATGTCTGTACTGTATTTAGCCTTTGCTATACATTTTCAGTCATAATTGGACACATTGGGACTCAAAGATAATTATTTCTATGGCAGTATCATCTTTAGCATCATATCTGTGTTTAGAGTTGGATGTTGCAGGACAGTGGATAATACTGCTGTGCTTCTCACCTCTTATTTTCAGATGTTGCAGTTTAGGAGTTTTTGCATGATAAGACGCAAGGAAGCAGAAGCATCTATCTTTATACAGAGGACCTCCATGTTGAATGTCATGATCGTATTTATTTCCTCCAACTTATAAAAAAATCAGATCCACATCCAAATATTTATTAATCAGATGACATACAGTACCATGAGAATAGCCAACAGTCATTGACTGGGAAAGTAGTAAAACCCGGAAGAAAATGATGCTTTGGTAAAAGTGAAATATGCATCGAATTGCATCCATTCACAATTTTATTGGATGAAAGGTATTTGATGTTAAATTAGTTCAAGAAGGATACCATCCCTAGGAATTAACTTATATAATATGTTATAAGTTAATATCAAAACCTTTTGCTAAGCTAAAGGAGAATAGTTGATGACCTTTATTGATCACATGAGGGAAATTCAGTTGTCATAGGAGTAGGAAACGGGACAGATATAGATAGGAGTGGATCAACACTAAACTTCAAAGGTAAAAATTATAAAGTAGTAAACGGGTAGTAATGTACAGGAAGTAGAACTAAGATGCAAAATACCAAGAGGAGATTTAACCTCTTAAACCATTTATACCTCCTCCACCAAGGGTTTGTAATAGGTGCACTCCTTTTTTTCCCTCTACACCAAATCTCTTCTCCAAAAATAGCCGATCTACAGGCTCACAATGTGTTGCAACGTATTGTGAGCTTGTAGATGTGCCATTTTCGCCTTATGTTCGCTCCAGAATAGAGACAAAAGGATTTCTCTGGTTAAGGTTAGGCCTGGCTGTCTGCACTTGGACTGACTGGGATTTGCATGATGTGTGAGCTATTAACAGGTAACAGTTTGTTCGAGTATGACAGTGGTTCCATGATTGTTTCCTTCTGGTTCCAATCAAAAAGTGGATCCTTTTTACCAAGAGAAATTCCCTACAAATACAGTCACTCCACACAGAACATTTACTTACTGAAGCAGGAACTGCAATATTTAGGCTGCATTTCATCTGAGTCATGTCAAAATACTATACAGAAAAATACTTGGTGGCAATTTAAATTAACACTGACAAATGTACTGCGTAGGAGGTCAGAGAATACAATACTATTTAATCTGGATTGATAAACATTGCTAAATCAATCAATCAATCAATCAAAAACTTGAAAACAAGCAAGAGGTGTAAAAAGTCCTGGAGTGGAACAGTCAGAGACCCTGTACTCGTTCCAAACTTCTCAGGTATCCATCTAACACTGAGGAGCTTTGACCAAGTCTAGGGTCAGAGACAGGTTACAGAAACGGCACAGAACAAAGAATTTGGTATAACACAGCTGATAATTGTGTATTTTGTATCTTTGTATTTGTATCTGTTCCATTAAAAAATAAAGTTGTAAAACCTTAGGATCTGAAAAAAAGACCAGGCTTACCGCATTTGTATCAAAACTGTAAAACTGGTTTACTGTTTTGAAGTGGTTAAAAGTTTGATATCCTCTCTAACTTGTTTATAAAACACCAGACATTGTAACAGTATGGTTTACAAAACTTAGCTATCGATTCCTGCATGTTCCTTGCAGCAGTGATGAAAAACGCTCATTTGCGCCAGGGTATCCTCTGCCACGCATCTCGGTCGAAGTGTGGAAGGTGATGGGTTGGCGTGTGAGTCAGGGTGATACAAGCGAACACAGGTGTGAGTTTAAACGAGACACAAAGAGGAACCAGAGAGATGATAATCACAATTCACTTCCTCGTCTGAGGCAGGAGAAACAATGCACCTTGTCTCTTAGTGTGGCTGGAAAGGGGAAACATCTCTGTTGCATGTGTTTGTGCCTGTATGAATGTATGGGATTGTGTGTGTGTGTGTGTGTGTGTGTGTGTGTGTGAGTGTGTGTGTGTGTGTGTGTGTGTGTGTGTGTGTGTGTGTGTGTGTGTGTGTGTGTGTGTGTGTGTGTGTGTGTGTGTGTGTGTGTGTGTGTGTGTGTGTGTGTGTGTGTGTGTGTGTGTGTGTGTGTGTGTGTGTGTGTGTGTGTGTTGAGTGAGCCATGAACTTTGGCAGTTGGGAAGCATATGCATCCATCCACCCCATACAGAACATCAGATCTGTGATCCAGGCAGTGCTGCTACATAGTATTATCAGAGTAGACCTACACATGCACCTTTTCTTCTTATACATTGTGACAGTTACAAATGACTGCCAAATCTGAGGTGTTCGTCTAGTGTAACTGACCTTGTACTGTAGTAGCAACGGTTTATTTTCTTTAAATGTACATTTCAGAATGAATCCGGTTTTATTTTATTTTGCGGTTATGTATAGTAATATCCTATACATTGAACAGTGACCTTACTGACCTACAGTAACACACTGACAATACTACAGCCAGTGCCACCCAGTTCCCTCCCTCTCAACTATTCCTTATATGTAATTGTACTCATTAGAGGAACAAGTTGGAACATGGTGTTCAGTTGATTTCCGACTAATAGTCATCTTTTTTCTAACACATACTGTTGTTCTGTAATATCTAATTTCTGCTCCCATCCACCAATGCTGCGGCTCAAATGCTCTTGCTTCCTCATTCATTGACAGTAAGCGTTCATTATCGGTGAGTAATGTACATGATCTACCACTAGAGGGTGATGCAAGACAAAACGGTATGAAGGTTGAACTGTTGCTCTCAGATTGATAATACTGTAGAAGCCATGATATTGTCATTCAATTGGAAATTTGAATGTAGTAACATTTTCAGCATGGGTGGAATTAATATTAATCAGGATAGAAGTGCCCACAATTGTGAAACCAAGAAGAACCCATTTATCTTAACACCTGCTTGTACTGTAGGTGAGAATCATAGTCCAATGTTTGACCATATACCCTGTTAGATGTGGCATACAGTAAACTAAACATCTAACAGGTTTAAGATGTATCCCAGAATCAACTTTATATGAGCTGGGAGAGAAATCCATAAATCTGAACTAGTCTTCAGAATGGAGAATATTGAGAGTCCTGTCGTTTCTGACAGCCATTATAGATGTTCCTTAGGTTTAGATGAAAAACTGGTTTGAGAATCACAGGATATTATTACTTTGACAATTTAATTCAGTTATTTTTCATCTCATGTGGATGTAAGGATTAAGCAGTGGTGGAAGTAATGGAAGTAAAAGTATCAATACTGCAATGAAGTACTCTGTTACAAGTAAAAGTCCAGAATAAAACATTTACTTGAGTAAAAGTACAAAAGTATTGGTATCAAAATGTACTTAAAGTACCAAAAGTAAAAGTACTAAAATGTTTGAAAATAGCAGATCTACAAGCTCACACCGCGTCGCGATGCGACACGTTGTGAGCTTGTAGATCGGCTATTTTCAAATAGCCTAGGTGTAAAATTAAGCGGTTAATGTATGTTTTATAATGTAATAATTTGTGTCTGCAAAGTAACTAGTAACTAAAGTTTTCAAATAATTGTAGTGGAGTCAAAGTACAATATTTGCCTCTGAGATGTAGTGGAGTAAAAGTAAAAGTAAAGACAATTGGAAATACTCTAGTAAAGTAAAAGCACCTCAAATTTGTACTTAATTACAGTACTTTAGTAAATCTACTTAGTTACACCACTGGGATTAAGTGAAATGGTGCAGTGTGTCTATGCAGTGAAGGCGATAGTTGATTTCAGCATTGGTCTACTCTGTCACATCACATATCCTCAGTAAACTTAAGTGGAAGAGATTAATTGACCTTTTAATGATTCAGACAAAGTGTTTTTATTTACCTTTAATGGAACATACTGTATACAAATTCTCAAAGGATGATAAAACGTTTTGATGACAAAACCACTTCTTGCACTCAAACAAATAACAGACAACCAATCCAGAACAGCAATATAAGTGCAAAATAACAATTACAATGTAAACTCAATGTGCATACAAAAGAGAATTCTAAAGAAACAGTTGAGAATGTGCGTTAAGGTCCGCAATAGAATTCAGAAAATTGCTGTTGTAAATGGAAATGTTTTTCTCAGATGAATGCTTTGCCATTCATATGATTCATAAATAAATAAATAATAATGAAAAAAACACCATATGCACATACATTTCATCTATGATCTCTTTCCAACACCAGCAGTACAGTCACCTTACAGAGTTAGATATAAAAGAGAACTTTGCTATTGTACTACTGTATATCTTTTTTTCAGTGATATATTCTGGCATTAAGAATCCTCACTGCAATTGAACTCTTCAGTGTCCAATACAGTTGTTCAGCAATGTGATTCCTCGTCCTTGTGTGGACGAAATGTCTTTACCGTTTGGTGTGCTTTCCTCTTCACAGTATTTCTCCGCCTCAGTCACAGTACCAATGCTTACAATGGCTTACACTTATGTTGTGGTGAGATGTGTGTGTGGGTGGGAGGGGTCTGAAGCCATCATAGATTCTTGACCCATTTAGTTTTTTCATTTTAGCAGCAGTCGGTCAGTTGTAGCATAGTAATAATTCAACTGCATCGGTCTGTCACTGACTCAGCCAAGTCCACTCCCCGAACAATGTCTCTTTGAGTTGCTTTCTCTCCGTCATTCTTTCTATCCTCTCGTCTTCTTCTACTTCTTCTTCTCTCTCTCTCTCTCTCTCTCTCTCTCTCTCTCTCTCTCTCTCTCTCTCTCTCTCTCTCTCTCTCTCTCTCTCTCTCTCTCTCACTCTCTCTCTCTCTCTCTCTTCTCTCTCTACCATTCTACCATTAAGATATGATGCAGCTGTTGGTTTTGTTCATGGGGGGTCGGTTGTTGCCGTCCTTGGGGAAGGTCTCCCTGCGGCGTCTCAGGGCGGGGCTGAGGTGGCTGGGCAGGTTGGCCTGCTGGAGCAGCCGACGGAAAACCTCCACCACGTTGTCGTTGTCTTTGGCCGAGGCCTCCAGGAAGCTGTTGTTCCAGTCCAGTTCAACCGTGGACAGCGCGTCCTCGCTGGACACCAGCCGCTCGTCCTCCCGGTCGATCTTGTTGCCCACCACCACGATGGGCGTGAACTTGTCTTCCTTGAGCTCCAGGATCTCGTCACGGAGGCTCTTCACCGCCGCCAGGGACTCGGGGTCATCCACGGCGTACACCAGGGCAAAAGCGTCGCTGTTCTGGATGGAGAGCTTGCGCATGGCAGGGAAGGAGTAGCTGCCGCTGGTGTCCATGATGTGGATGGTGACCTTGACGCCCCCCACCTCGTACTCCTTGCTGTGGAGCTCCTCCACCGTGCGCCGGTGCTTGGGCTCGAAGGTGTCCTGCAGGAAGCGCTGGATCAGGGCTGTCTTGCCCACACCGGCTGCACCCAGGAACACCAGGCGAACTTCTGTCTTCTCCTTCACTTCTAGGGACATGCTGTCTCTCTCTCTCTCATTCACCAAGAGCTTAATCAAGAGCTTAATCTGTCCTTTTCTATCTTACTAACTGTCTCCTCTCCTCTGCAGCTCTGCCTGTTACAACACCAAATCACAGAGATGGATCTGAAGCAGGCGTATCATAAGAGGGGTAAATCAGAGGAGTCTGCTAGCTGCTAGTGCAGGCATTGGAGAGTGTAGCAGAGCGAACAGAAAGGATGCACGCATCTGTGTGTGTTAGTCTGGCTGCGCTCAGTATTTATGTGCTTTCACTGTCAGATATTCCACACCCACCTTTGGCTCTCTGCCAATCAGACTGTGAAGTAGCTCCCTGAGTGAACTCTTTGGCCAATTGGAGAACGCCATGCAAATCTCAGGGAATACAACTGAAAGAGGAGAGGTGCTGGGAATCAATAATGTGCTTAAGTCACTGGTCCCACTTACATCTGGTATTAACAATCCATCTGTATCCAGATACAGTACATTATCTGGAATGAGCGATCTGTAGAATGCAGAACAAAAGCATCGTTGCATTCCTTTCACTATTGATATATATTCTACAAATGGGATTTAGAATTAATTTTTTTTTTCATGGTATAACAATAAGACCTGTAACTCACATACAACTCACAAAATCACAAAACGATTCAAGATTCAAAGTTTTTACAAATTCAAAGACTTTATTTGTCAAATCAACACATTTCTCTGAACTTTGACCTTTCACCAAACAAATTCCTCAGGAGGTCAGTTCACTTTTTCTTCTCAAACCATGTGAGAAAGTATATTCTATCACTGCCACTGGTAAACATGTGGTAACATTTTGCTGGACCAAATGGGAGAAATCTCACTTCACAATCACCTAGGGTAGGCTATACAATTTAGGATTGCGCCTTCCTTGGGACAGAAGATATACTGAATACATACATAGATTTGCATCTTACCTGTTCATTGATGTAGGATAATGTATGTCTATGTCAGACTCTACCCTCTAGCACTTCACTGTCCCTGTACCCCTTCCTGCAACCTTCTGCCTCGATATGTGCTATAGGGATTGACCAAGATATGGCTACCATGCAGACATATCTTGGTCACTCGTTGTCATGTTTTTGTTACTTACCGTAGGTTTGTTTTCTTGACCACAATGTTAAGAATGTAATTTAGATAGCATGTTATTTAAACTGTTGCTAGGTTCATTGTTCACCTGGTATACTATAGTTTCAATGTACCGATTTTTTTTTATAAATTAGTATATTGTTTAGACTGATGCTAGGATCTTGGTTTACCTGGGATCCTAGTTTCGTGAGGCACTACACTGTCTCTCTGCATTCTATATTGCGTTGCTTATTATACTTTGCTTTGGATAAGAGCGTCTGCTAAATGCCTAAATTGTAACTGTAAATTATATGTTTCAGCTATAAAGAAAAATATACAGAATATGGAATATACAGAAAACTAATGGATGAATAAATTAGTGACCAGAAGGATGTGCTAGCAACTCATAGTGCAAATAGCAGTCAGTCATATGTGGTGAATTATAACAGTTCTGCCCTAGATACAATATAAAAATATAAAATGTATCCAAGTTGTGCAAGATAATGTCGACAAATACTGTATGTGAACAGAAATCGACATCAATTGACACTGACGTTCTGTTTTATGCACTCTTGTGCGAAGAGTAGGGGTAGCGAACTGTCATCCCATCTCACACTGACTGATGGTGTATTTTGCTAATCACTCACTGCTGAGCACAGTCAAGATGGGTCAATCTACTATATCTACTATGTGCATTTGCATTTGTTTTTCTGTTGACTCTGAGAGTGCCAATTGATCTGGGTAGAGAGCTTTAATCATGTTTTGAAATATATTCTAGGTTGCATGCCGACGTTTTTGCGCCCACACTAGTCACATTTTGTTTTTGTGCAGCACCTCAAACGGTGAGAATCGGTCCTCATTTACATTTGGGCCATTAAGCTTGGCCTCTTTTAATCAGAGTGGCTTAAGTGCAGCAATAGCAAAAGAAACTTTAATTACTACTGTAGATCATCAGCATTATAACAACCAATAATACCAATATGTATGACGTTTAGAGCCATAGTACCCTGACAAAGATCTTAGGTCACGAATAGATCTGTCATCTGTTTATACATTGCCTTTTGAAAGGCCATGAAAGTTTTCTTTAACAATAAATAGTGATTTGTATGTGTACTGTATGTATGAGTGTTACACCTCCCTCCTTCCTGATTTCCTTGCACTTCTTGTTGCACCTCCTCAAAGGAAGCCATATACAGTACCACTCATATAGAGAGGGACACAAGGTCCTCTCTTCAGCAAGTCAAGTAAGTCCTATCTCCAGTACGCCTTGTTCTACCAGCTTGCTTGTCACGTGCAGGATTCAGTCTTACAGTATGTAAAGCAGCTCTTCTCAGGTCCCAGAGAGGAGCAGGCAAACCTTCTCTGTCCCTCCCTCCATCGAGGCACAACCGTATTTGCATGAAACAGTTTGTCCACAAACATAATAGTCATGATAGTCCTCATTTCAGGGCAATTTGAGACTCACCATCCATAGGTGAGTGCATTAAAGCAGTCCTCAGTGGACTGCCCAGTCAAAAGAGAATTATGCCATTACAATGTCATTGTTGTCCATGAACACAATTTGTCCCTGGATGTTAATTAATTAATTACACAGGAGTAAAATAAACCTTGCCTAAAAAGGGTGTAGACATCTTGCTAAAGCTAATCACACTATCCAGTCTGAGGCATATCATTTACAAAGGTGCCCTTGAGATACCTTTGAGCTCCTAATTATTTTTTAATGTAATGTTCAAGCTGATGTCAGGCTGTAATAGATTCAGACGTCAGGGAGGTTTTGAGTGCATCATATGACAGCCTGATCACAGAGGGAGCTCATCAGCATCGGCTCATAATGCAACACATGGGAATCCTGGAGCCTCTTTGCTCACGTATTTGGGACAGAGGACTTGGTGAGTGGTTCTTTCATGTCCGTCTTGTCGCTGGTCCAGGTCTGAAGTGGCACTGATTTCCCAGCGCTCCTCACGGCCTCAAGTGTTTACTGTGTGGGTGGCGTTCTTTAAACTGTGACCACTCGATAGTTCCTCATCGAACTATATAAATGGTTTACACTTGCAGTGATAATCTGACGCAAGTGCAATCGAATTTCTAGGGGAGAGATTTTTTTAAACAGATGAAACAAACGGCCAGTTTCCTCTTTTGTGGAAAAGCAAAGGGGTAGACTCTACCCCGGTAGAGAGATGTAAAGAGTCACCCGGGCACTCTCAAGAAGCATGTGGTCATTGTGCTAACTGGCTGAGCCACCAGGCACCCAAATTGTTTCATCTCTTTTGAAGAAGCCCTCCCCTAGAAATTCTGTAAACTTATATTCTACGTTCTTAATATTTTGATTTGTCAAAACGATTGTTGCTTTGTACAACACTTACTTACAGTAGCTACTTGCTTATTTCCATCTGTAGTCCCTCATATACCGCACAGTGCATATATGTATAAGTATTATTAGCATGCATATTAGCATTGCCATAATTATTCCATCTTTTTCTTTAGTTTTCTGTTTAGGCCCCA
>NC_137615.1:36424705-36487205 GCF_963280865.1 Gymnoscopelus braueri | reverse complement strand
CACACCTCGACAAAGTTTACAAAGGCTCCCGACTCACACCAGGTACATTAACATAGGAATGAGCCTAGATGCATATCAATTGTCCATTGTGTGACCTCTAGTGTAGGTGTTAAGCGACGTGCGGTGTCACGTCATTAAAATGCAGTGGAAGCACATCCCAAATGAGCATAGCAACACTGGGCTGCACTCTGAAAAGGCTTAATGCAGAGATAGAACTGGTTGCACATCACACAGGGAGAACACAAGATACAATCAATATGCCCCTGTTCTGGATATATTTTATCAATATTATATTAATTATATATAATTATATACGCACCTGTGTCATTTTCAGATTTCTTCAGCGATTCATTGTAAAGCACTTTGGATAAAGGCGCTGTATAAATGCGCCATTGAGTATTGTTAGAATCATGTAAGACTCTGATTTAATAGTGCACGTGCTACTAACTGAATCCTATTCTTTTGGACTGAAACACATCAACTCTGTCCAGCAGCAGACCAAAACCACTCGTTCTAAAAGAGAATACATTCCTATAGGATTTTCGTATTGGATTCCATAATACTGTATCTATTATAGTGTGCAATAAGTTACTATAGAGTCTGGCCCATAAACCCTGTAGTGACATGACAGGTTGTAAAGTCATTTTGTTTTTTACTGCCAAGCTAAGTGGGCAATTTATGGTCTTGTTGCTCTCTAATGATGCACCAGAGTATGATCAGAGACAATATTTGCATGGTTTGTTTGACTAGAGGGAAGATGAGATAAAGTGCTACAGTCTTATTGATCTCATTATAGCTATGTACAGAGCACTGGCTTTGAAAGTGTTTCTTATTGTACAGTGTCCCCTGGTGCTTTTATTCTATTTTATATTTATTTCTAAATCTCCTTTCCTGACGTTATTTAGATAGTGGGCTGTGGAGTGACTTATACTGTATACTGTACTAGGGACAATGCTACAAAATATAGTTGGTCTGGTGAGGATAGAATTAAGGCTTGTGTTTGAGAATGTAATGGTTTCTGTAGAGCTCTATCTCTGCACCATGATCCATCTTTAGCCCAGCTTCACCTATGAACACACACTGAAGCACACACACCATGACACCATGTACTTAGCGAACATCAAATGTTTAGTTGAAGAAGTGAAAACTGTTTGCGCCTCTCAGCCTAAATGACTCACAGATCTGTGCTGATGACTGTCAAAGTAAACTCTCCCAATAGGCCGTCTGGTCAGGTCCCTTTTGGTTCCCATACCAGGGGCACTAAATAATTTTTGCTTCGTAAAAAAGATATATTGGTAGTAAAAAGAAACAAAAAGTTCTCCACGTGTTATTCAGCAGTTTTTTTTTATAATCAGTGTTTAAAGTCGGTACTATTTCTTACAACGCGTAGTAATATTTTCAACAGGGGTGGTGGGGTTTTTGGTCACATGCATGTTGTCGACCAATAGGATGACCAAGATGGCGACGCTCCGGTCCCTTTAACTCTGTGTCCGGTCCTACCAAAACAAAGCAAAAACATAGAAAATATGCTTCCAAAGTGCGCGAAAAATAATCAAAACGATGCTATATGCATCTCATATCTGTCCAGAAAGAAGAGGTTCAGGAATTTACACGGACATGATGGGATACCGACAGAACGTGCGTCAAACGGTGGCTTCATCTGCAGGGTTAGCCATCACACGATGGTCGTCTGTCACGACCGTCATGGATGAACTTCAACCTGATGTTTGCACTTTCTCCCTTTTTGGCCCGTGCATCTACATAAAAGTTCAGATTTCAAATATAAAGTGCTTACCCCATGGCCACGGATGTTACAATTATGTACGGGCCCTCAGAAGTACCCGTATCTTTCGTATTGTTCAATAAAAAGCATTTTAATCCGATCGGTGGCCATTTTCTCATACAGTTATAACGTATCAGAGTACATACACCTCCCAACAGATAGGGTCGCGTAGTTGAAAGCATATGGAGACTAGAAAAAGTGCTCCTCGGAGCACAGGTCTCCGCCAGGTCAGGTAGGTTATTGTGGGCCAGCAATGTTCAGAATTTGCCAATCAGGATGGAATATAAAAAATCGGACGGAACCACCTTGATCACTTGACTATAGAGATAATGTGTACTGATTTGCATGATGTTTGGAAAAAAATTGTAGGAGTAATATAAAAAAGAAAAATCGGCCTCCTGGTGGCGCTATAATAGGGCAATGTTAAAAGGGTGGCGTTTGTTCTTCAACGTAGTGCAAATGTACGTGCAAAGTTACACCGCAATCGGACGCTGTGTTCATGATTTGCAGCATTTTCTTCAAAACGGGCCACTCCTGCAAACCTTAGATGTCAATGTTAGCCAATCAGGATGGAATATGAAAAATCAAACAGATCCATCTTGATCACATGACTATAGAGATCATGTGTATCGATTTGCATGAGATTTGGATAAAATCTGAAGGCTTAATGTCAAAATATGTGTTTTACATAAGTCGGCCTCCTGGTGGCGCTATAAAGGCTAATGTGAAAAATGCAGGGCAGGTGTTTTTCCTTGGCCTCTAGGGAGTATGCGTGCAAAGTTTCACGCAGATCGGTGCAGTTACAGTTAAAAACGCAATTTGGCCTTTTATAGCGCCACCATGAGGCTGATTTGAAAATTTCCAAGTGGCATTTCTTCCTCGGCCTAGTGGGAATGTGCGTGTGAAATTTCACGGAAATCGCAAGCTGCGTTCATGATTTGAGGCATTTAGTTCAAAATGGACCAATCCTGCAAACTTTGGAAGCCAACCTTAGCCAATCAGGATGGAATATGGATAACCAGACAGATCCGTGTTGATCACATGACTATAGAGATACTGTGTACTGATTTGCGTGATGTTTGGATACAATCTGTAGGAGTAATATCAAAAAACACATTTTGCACAAATCGGCCTCCTGGTGGCGCTATAACAGGGCCATGTAAAATATTTGGGGCAGAGGTTCTGAATTGGCATCCAGGGAGTGTGTGTGCACAGTTTCGCAGCAACCGGGCCAACGGTTTCGGAGATTAGCCGCTCGCAGACAGATGGACGGACGGACGGACGGACGGACGGACACACGGACGGACACACGGACGGACGGACGGACGGGGGGTAAAACATACTCTCTCGCCATGCCTTTCGGCCTGGCGGAGACAAAAATACGGAGAAAATGGCCACTGATCGGAGCACTATATTTCAAATCAGAAAAAGAATTAATATTTCGTAAATGGAGAAAGTGCAAACACCAGGTTGAAGTTCATCCATGGCTGTCATGATTTGACAGTCATGTTTCAGTGCTACTCCAGGTTGAGAGTAAGGACATTGCTTATAAACGTAAACATTGTGTGGATATGGGTTTTTACAAATTTCCTGAGGACGCTGGGTTTCATGCAACATTCTACCGCCGTTTTATTGACAAAAAGACTTTAATGTGAGAGGAAAATGGTACAGGTAAGACACACACACACACACACACACACACACACACACACACACACACACACACACACTCACACTCACACTCACACTCACACTCACACTCACACACACACACACACACACACACACACACACACGCGCGCGCATTTTAACATGAGAGACAGAAATAAACAAGTGGTTAATGTATGTTTTGTAATAGTAATCAAAATCTACAAAGTAACTAGTAACTTAAGTTGTCAAATAATTGTTGTGGAGTACAATATTTGCCTCTGAGATGTAGTGGAGTACAAGTATAAAGTATTGAAAATTGGAAATACTCCAGTAAGTAAAAGTACCTCAACATTTTACAGTAGCCTACTTGAGTAAATGTACTTAGTTATTTACACCACTGAAAGTACACATACTGTACTAAAAAACGTACAGTACTCAAGTAAATGTCCCACTGCATATCACCAGTGCCGATAAAGCCCATAAGCTAATTGGCAATATGGCCAAGTAAGATATTGTAAACAAAACATGCATGTCAATATTGACTGTCAAATATTTACACCTAAGGCTGGGAGGCATTCACTCCTTTTGAAGACGAAAGGTGTTGGTTCTTTTGTTCAGATCAAAGATGTTGACACTTATGTGTGAATTCCATGCTGCTAGTTTGCTGCATAATTATTATTAATTATAATCAATTTACCTTCTCATGTGTGTCATATGACATACATAAACACCACAAGTATGTCTTTTATAATTATGGCAAAACAAACCTGTACAAATATCATGCATCTACAGTGAGAATGTACAAACATTCCCGTGTCATTTCATCCATGTTCCATCTCCATGATAAGCCAGACATCTTTACATCTTTGACAGCTAATACACCAGATGTTGTTGTGGTTGATGAAGAGTCCAGGGAAGTGTCTATAGCCTGCACCTTTGGCTCTAGCCTAGAGCAAGGCTTTATGACCAAGGTCATTAAAAGCCACTCCTACATACCATCTCAGAGCTATAGGTTATAGGTGCAGACTATTTGTTTTTATATTTGGCAGCCTATAGGACATACCCACAGATTGGTTGTGTGAGGTTTTCAACAACTTGGGATGCCCAAAAAGGAGGCAGAAAGGCTGGTAAAGTATTGTGCTGTCTCTGCTATAATTGGCAGCCACCATATATGGCGGAGACGTGTTACTTATTCCCATAGGGTACTGAGTGACATGCTTATTGTATCATGAAGACATATTTGTCATGATGTTGTGAATGTAACCTTACTGCACCTATAATATTTGAGTCCCTGCATGTTTCCTTTATGTGGACAAATACAAGGTTAAAATGTGTGTGTGTGTGTGTGTTTTCAGAAATAAAACACCCTTTGCTGACCGCTACAAGATCTTCTGTGAGAGAATGCACCAGCTACGAAGGATGTTCGTAAACACAGTGAAGAAGCATGAGGATCTTGATGCTTCAAACTACAGGTAACTCAAATGTATTTGACAGTTCTGGAAAACTAAACAAAAACCTTTAACATGAAAAGTTTCATTTTTATAGATGTATTCTCTCACAAAAAAGGCTATGAGAGTATTTTAACTACATTGGCTATTATGAATACATCTTTATTTATACACTTGTGCTCATCTTTCCCTAAAATGTTATGTTGCAGGCAGGATAAATTGAAGAGGAGGTTGACCCCTGATTTCCCCCAGCTGGTTTTTCACTGCCCTGCCAAGCGCAACATCCCTGAACTGTTTGTTTTTTAAACATTATCTGCAGATAAACTGATGCTACCTCAGCCATCAGGCACAGCAACATTGAGTCAACGAGGTAAGCCAAGTTGAAAGTAACAGCGAACACACGGCAGGTGCAACATCAGGACAGAAAACTACCGAGCAGACAAGGACACTGTATAGTGCAGCCAGGATTGATATTGAAAAGGCTTCTATGCGACTCTCCCGGTATGACATGCCCGTGGCCGCCCACAGCAGAGGATTTAAATGTATCTGAAGCAAAATCTGTTTTGCCACTTGAACGTACAATCTAATTGCCTGCATTATATATATTATTCGTTTTTGACCAAGCTATATATGCCAAAGCTCAGCAAATCCGCTGGAAAGATAATGACTTGACAAAGCATGAGTTTCATACATGTCCTTCCTAGGTATTTTAGGAAAAAGATTTGGAGATGTGTTAAAATATGATACTAACTTGACAAAATGGTTATTTAACAGTTGATGCTCCACACTGGATCATATTTGACTCCATCATTCCAAAATGGAATACGAGGACCACCACACCTTCAATAGTGACATACTTTGGCATAATTCAAGACTGAAATTCCTTTGGATTTGTTCATTTGACGGATTCAGCCCTGTGCTGAATGAAAGCACAGGGCACAAGATTCCAAGGGCAGACTCATATTGACTGACTGCATGTCTCCATTTTATCTATGTTGCCAGAAATACAAGTCACTGCAGCATATACTGAACTGAGGAACATTATTTATTATTTTACCCTATGCAGTCTATTAGCTTTGCTCGTAAAAGGCTATACTGGTCTAAACATGTCATTATATCATATATCATACATGAACATTAATAATTTAGCAATTAAATGCTTCATATTTCAAGGTCACCATTTATATTTGTATTCACATTTTGTCATAAAAATCTTTAAAATGGTACCTAACTTACTTGAATAATTATCAATGTTTACTGCGCGGTTAATACGACATTTGAATTTCATTTGTAAATGTCTTTTATCCAGTGGCTAGACTTTTCAAATCAATCCTCATTTTAAAATGCATTACCAGAACGATAACATAACTTGTTACAAACAATAACGGCACAATAAAGCAAGTTTCCTGTTCAGTACTGAAGTGAATTGATATAGTAGGGGGTACTAAGTGAAAAATCGTTACGCGGCGGATAAAAGCATGAAATTTGATACAGATGTCCCTTGGGTCATCCTAAAACATCCTAGAAGGGGTGCCCAAAAAAATCTTAAACAGGAAGTGAGTTATGGACAAAATCCAAAATGGCCACCTAAACTGTTGACCGTTGACTCAAAAGACACCAAAATAATCTCCAAAAAGCATAAAATGTGGCACACATGTCCCTTGGGTCATCCTATGACATCCTAGAAGGGGTGCCCAAAAAATTCTGAAACAGGAAGTGAGTTATTGACCAAATTGAAAATGGCCGCCTAGTGTTGTCGATTGACTCAAAAGACAACTAAAGAATCTCCAAAAAGTATAAAATGTGTCACACATGTCCCTTGGGTCATCCTAAGACATCCTAGAAGGGGTGCCCAAAAAAGTCTTCAACAGGAAGTGAGTTATTGACTAAATTGAAAATGGCCGCCTACAGTGCTGGCGATTGACTCAAAAAGCCTATAGAATCTCCAAAAAGCATAACATTTGGCACATATGTCCCTTGGGTCATCCTAACACATCCTAGAAGGGGTGCCCAAAATAATCTGAAACAGGAAGTGACAGGAAGTGACAGTCACTTAGTGGTAGCAGGGACAACATCTTAACTGTTGTGTGACATACAGGTAGCAGGGACAACATGTTAACTGTTGTGTGACATGCAGGTAGCAGGGACAACATCTTAACTGTTGTGTGACATACAGGTAGCAGGGACAACATCTTAACTGTTGTGTGACATACAGGTAGCAGGACAACATCTTAACTGTTGTGTGACATGCAGGTAGCAGGGACAACATCTTAACTGTTGTGTGACATACAGGTAGCAGGGACAACATGTTAACTGTTGTGTGACATGCAGGTAGCAGGGACATCTTAACTGTTGTGTGACATACAGGTAGCAGGGACAACATCTTAACTGTTGTGTGACATGCAGGTAGCAGGGACAACATCTTAACTGTTGTGTGACATACAGGTAACAGGGACAACATCTTAACTGTTGTGTGACATGCAGGTAGCAGGGACAACATCTTAACTGTTGTGTGACATACAGGTAACAGGGACAACATCTTAACTGTTGTGTGACATGCAGGTAGCAGGGACAACATGTTAACTGTTGTGTGACATGCAGGTAACAGGGACAACATCTTAACTGTTGTGTGACATACAGGTAACAGGGACAACATCTTAACTGTTGTGTGACATGCAGGTAACAGGGACAACATCTTAACTGTTGTGTGACATGCAGGTAACAGGGACAACATCTTAACTGTTGTGTGACATACAGGTAACAGGGACAACATCTTAACTGTTGTGTGACATGCAGGTAACAGGGACAACATCTTAACTGTTGTGTGACATGCAGGTAACAGGGACAACATCTTAACTGTTGTGTGACATACAGGTAACAGGGACAACATCTTAACTGTTGTGTGACATGCAGGTAACAGGGACAACATCTTAACTGTTGTGTGACATGCAGGTAGCAGGGACAACATGTTAACTGTTGTGTGACATGAAGGTAGCAGGGACAACATGTTAACTGTGTGACATGCAGGTAGCAGGGACAACATGTTAAAGGGATATTTCACTTTCAAAAAAACTTTGGGTCATTTTATCGTCTACTCAGGCTTTTGTGAGCCCCCCAGACCGTTTTTAAGGGGGGGGGGGGGGTGCTGGTGTGTGTGTCTTTGATCTTCTGCTTTCCCGCACAAGGTTGCAACTTTGTTTAATTTCAAGCACGAGAACCTGTCTGCTCCCACACTCCAAGCACGAGAACCTGTCTGCTCCCACACTCTCCTACATTTTTGGGGCATTAAAACGCTATGGAGTTGTGCCCCAATAGAGGGCTTGATCTCTGGTCATATGAAGATTTGTACAATATATTATGTATTGGTAATCATTCATAGGGTCTTTTAAAAGTTTTAGAAAACAATTAAGTATATTTGGCATTGACAATATATCACTTAGAAAAGGATTAATGTGGAAGGTCATCTTATTCAGAGTGGTTTTTAAGACAATTTTGGGCATTTAGAGTTGTTTAAAAGATATTTAAAGGTAGGGTAAGTGATATTTTTTGGTTAAAACAAAAAGTATTTTGTTAAAAGGTTAAAATACTATATTCTGATAGTAATCATTGCTATAGAGTGTTTGTTCAGTAACAGATGTCTCCCTGTCTCTCCAGCTCTTTAATAAACAGAAAATACATTTTTCGGTAGGTGTCAAAATCTCAGCCAATCAGGAGAAAGTACCCATTTTTAAGCTTAATTTGTATAGTGTTCCAGTTAAAATTTTGTCTGCTCATTTCTTAGTGTCATCACTTCCAATTTCACTTGTTTAATCTTTATCCTGATTGAGTTCTCTGTCCTGGTTGGATAAAATTGGAAATGAAACTACAAAAAAAAAAAAAAACTACAAAAAAAAAATTCTGTTTTATAAAGAGCTGGTGAGACATGGAGACTCTTTATATGGACAGGACACTCTATAGTAACGAGCTCTATCAGAACATAGACCCATTTTGCAATTATTTGAATAATTGCAAATCACTTACCCTACCTTTAAGACATTTTTCATGGGTTATTTTTGCCAAATCCTTTAATATCAGTCTATTTACTATAAATGTAAAAGTTATATTTAGCACAATCAGCCAAAATGTCAGAATTATATCAACTTTTAGGAATCATGGGTCATTTCTGGCGGCCATTTTTGATTTTTCCTTTAAAAAAACCTTTAATGGGTCCAAATCTTTGGGCACCCCTTCTGAGATGATGAGATACATCCTAAAGAGTGCGTGTACCAAGTTTGGTGCTTTTATCCGCCGCGTAACGATTTGGCCATTTTTTGTGCTTAGTACCCCCTACTAATAACACTAACTTCCAAACCACAGCAGAGTTTATAAAATGCTTGGCAGTAACGTCAAGTACACATTGTTGTTGTTTTCAATAAGCTAAACATGACCTTTAAAATGTTTCTCTCATGTTCAGCTAAAATATACCAAAAACCTTTTTTTACTGGATTGACATGAAATCTTTAACAATTACAATTAAACAGAGTAGCCCAGTCCACATGAAAAGAGTCACTATTAATGTCTCAAACAAGCACCCTCTCTTATTTAAAACATTATAAATAACACTTAACATTAACATAGGCCCTACATGTATGCAAACAAAAGCACAGAGACCTGTTGACATGAAAAACATCAAATTACACTAACCCACAGGTTTCTCTTCGTCTCTCCTAATCTCCCCCCCCCCCCCTTCTCTGAATTTGTGGACAGAGTGAACAGCGGGAACAAAGGTGCACATGTGGGTCACTCACAAGAGAGAGAGAGAGAGAGAGAGAGAGAGAGAGAGAGAGAGAGAGAGAGAGAGAGAGAGAGAGAGAGAATGTGAATGTGTGTGTGTGCGCACACGCACGCTCGTGCCTGCGAGGGTGTGTGTGTGTCTGTGTCTGTATGTCTGTGTGTAGAACAACCTCCCTGACTACTAATTCCTTTGCCATTGGCCTTAGAGAGGAACATCATGTCCTATATTGATGGGGGTGTCAGGTGGTGTTTAGTGTCATTACACCTCATTGTAAGAGATTACACCTTATTGTAAGAGATTGTGCTCTCTCTGCCCTGTGTAAACACTGTCGTAAAACCACATAACCACTTAAACCCTACAAAGTATAGTCCCCCAGGGGTCTATACTTGGTCCCCTCCTTTTTCCCCTATACACCAACAGGTCTTTTAGTTGAAAATAGCTGATCTACAAGCTCACAATGCGTCGCAACATGGCACGTTCTGAGCTTCTACTGTAGATCTGCAACTGTTTAGGAATAAGGAATAATATTACATTCCTAATGAGGTTTTATAAGATAAACGAGACAATAGCAACAACAACAACCATAAATCAACAATACAAAGGGTTGCAAATAATTGTTTTAATTGCCTACAGGCATCTCTCTAAACGTTCAACTTTAGCAGGGTCAACAGATGTTCTCAGTGAGTGAAACACATTTCTGGATGAACGCCAATGTTTTTTTTAAGTTGAGTCTTTGTTAGTTTTTGATTCTGCAGCATTGACTAATACATTAGCAAACCATTACCAAACCACACTCCCACGCAAAAAAACAAACGTACACATGCACAAACTGTATGCACCTACGCACCCACACGCACGCCAGCACGCACCCCGCCCGCCCACCTGCCCGCACACCTGCACGCACGCACGCACGCACGCACGCACGCACGCACGCACGCACGCACGCACGCACGCACGCACGCACGCACGCACGCACGCACGCACGCACATACACACACACACACACACATACATACACACACACACACACGTACCATCCAGTCTAGCCTCTGGAACAGATGGATTTTATGGCAACAAAAGCAGAGAAAGGCATCTGGAGTGTTTTTCTTTTGGAACTTCAACTTCAGCTTCAAGTTTAGTCGAGTTTTAAGTTACTTCATAAGTTGACAGGTGTAAAAGAGTGGGTAAAATAATTTTCCGTACAAGCCTCCCCAAATTGCAGTTTCAAAAGGAAAATGTCAAATAACAAAACAACAATGTGAAATATACATAAGGTAATCATTTTTTTGACAGTACTCCTACAGATTTTGTCTAAACATCACGCAAATCAGTACACAGTGTATCTCTACAGTCGTTAAACGAAAAATGTCTTTCAGATTTCTGATATTCCATTCTGATTGGCTAAGAATGGCTTCCAAAGTTTGCAGGAGTGCTCTGTTTTGAACAAAAAGCCTCAAGTCATGAAGACAGCGTGCGATTTCCGTGCAATTTTTGCACTCACATTCCTTCTAGGTCGAGGAAGAAATGCCACTTGAATATTCTCAAATCAGCCTCATGGTGGTGCTATAACAGGCCAATTCGTGTTTTTACCTATAACTGCAACGATCTGTGTGCACTCCCTAGAGGCCAAGGAAAAACCTTTGCCCTACATTTTTCACATATGCCTTTTATAGCGCCACCAGGAGGCCGACTTCTATAAAACACATTTTTGGATATTACTCCCTCAGTTTTTATCCAAATTTGTGGTCAAACTGCATGCATATTCGCACTATGTTGAGGAACAAATGCCACCCTTTCAACATTGCCCTATCATAGCGCCACCAGGAGGCCGATTTTTGCAAAACAAATTATTTCTGTTACTCCTACAAATGTTGTCCAAACATCACGGTACATATTGTCTCTTTAGTCAAGTGATCAACACGGATCCGTCCGATCCGTTAGATTTTTCACATTCCAGCCTGATTGGTGAATTCCGAACATTGCTGGCCCACCTGACCTGGCGGAGACCTGTACTCCGAGGAGCACTTTTTCTAGTTGAGTCTGAAGTTGTTGCCTCAGGATCCATCAATGGTGTGATCAGTGGTCATCCACAGCTAGGAGATGCAGTCTGTACTATCATATTTTGTCATATTTGTATACCATTTTGCTGCTGTTTTACAGTCTGACAATGTCACACCAACGTTTCTCTGTTCATACCTGTGAGTGACACAGAATGCCTGATCTGGGGGGGGGGTTGATGTACAAATGACACATGCTGTGGACACACTGTGGTATTTTAATAAATATTTTATACCATATTTTGTAATAATTCTGCATGAGCTTTAGTGCAATTATTTTAGTCTTGTCCATTTTTGGCATTATTCCAATTTAGGGGGGCGTCGTAGCATTCTGATTGATTTTCAGCCATTTTGGGCCACGGTGTGCTACTTTATTTTTTCTTCCTATCATTGCACAGTAGGTTGTGACATTTTATGTATGAAACATAAGCTTTTAGCTAAATTTACTATTGTGTATGTTTCATTGTGCTTGGTGCCAATCACTTAAGTAGAAGTGTTTTCTTTAACAAATTTGCAAAATTTCATGATCTAATTCACATATGAGTATATTAAGGCACCAATACTTTTCTCAGATGTTAGGTATAATGTATTTATGAGTTTCCAAAATCACGTTTATATACATTTCTGGCTTGTGACAAAAAAACTGCCGGATATTGTACGGAGAACTTTTAACCCAAAGTCCAGAAGGGTATTTATTGTCTATGCAAAAATGCATTAAAAAAGTATAGTGCCCAAACGTGGGAACAAAATTCCTTTTCCAGGCACTTTTTCTTGGGTCACCACATGGCCTAATTCAGATTCATATACATTTTAACCTTACATAAGAGACTTATAGACCCGGCTGAATCATGCCGGTAGTTATGGTGATTATGGTGATATTCTACATGCGTACTCCTGTGGCAGCAATACTGTATGCTGGACACAGTGTACCAGGGTGCACAGAGGTTTGTCACCAACTACAATATATGAATCTCAAACACATTATATACCCTCTATATGAGAGGAGGCTGGCCCTTCAGCACTTTTAACCTGCTGTCCCTATTTTGAGAATACGTCTGTAAGCGCCACATTTTCTGCTTATATAGCCTATATGTAAATTTCACGTTGTGAGGGGGAGGGAGAGGGGGAGGAACAGAAACAGAAACATGCTGATTGACACGTTTTCAGCACAATAACTCTGGAAATATATTTACTTGTACACACGCACGCACGCATGCACGCACGCACGCACGCACGCACGCACGCACGCACGCACGCACGCACGCACGCACGCACGCACGCACGCACGCACGCACGCACGCACGCACACACACACACACACACACACATAATTTCCAATGTAGGCCTACTACTCATCTAGAATAGCAAAGAAAACCAACAGTGGATACTGTAAATGGAACCTGCTACAACTCAACTAATTGATGGTTATAATTAGGTTCAGCTGCTATTCAGCCAGCTCTTAATGGAGGACTAGAAGTTAACAATAGAACTAATCGACTTAAGGCTCACAGGTAACCCATTTATGCTGACTGTAATGTCATATTCGATGGCGAGCTTGTGATGTAATGGGCTGTGATGTTGCTGCCCGTTACCACTTACTTAAACATAATAAGAGATTTGTTCCCCAATTATTTGTGAAATTCATCTCAGTGAGTGGGAGAGGAGCAGAAGGTTGACATGATGATATGATGTTATGCTTTTTAATACACAGGAAAATGCAGCAAGTTTATTGTGCAGCACTCTTGACCAGGTCCCTCTCGTAAAAGCGATTCTATATCTCAATGAGGCTTAGCCTACCTGGTTAAATAAAGGTTTAATAGAAAAAAAGAAAAAAGTTTCACAGTCAGTTTTTAATGACCGTCATCTGTTCTCTGATGATACCCAACTATATCTTTCTGTAGCTCCAGACGACCCCTGTGCTCTAGACCCGTTGTTGACCTGTCTGTCCAGCATCAAATGCTGGATGAGTGAGAACTTTCTTAAGCTAAATGAGGAGAAGACAGAAGTTCTCATAATTGGTTCTAGTGTGCCGAGAGAATCAATAATAAGTCGACTCAGTAACCTGTCTGTAGAAAGTAACACTACAGTAAAGAACCTTGGGGTTATTATTGATTCTGAATTGAATTTTAATACACACATTAATCATATTACCAAGATTGCCTTCTTTCATCTAAGAAATATTGCGCAAATTAGAGCCTATCTGTCATTGGACGATGCAAAAACGCTGATCCACGCTTTTGTTTTCTCTCAGCTTGACTACTGCAATGCACTTTTTTTCTGGCCTGCCAAAGAAAACAACTGACAGATTACAACTTGTTCAAAATGCGGCAGCCAGAGTTTTAGCTAAAGATGAGAGAACATATTACTCCAGTTCTAGCTTCACTACATTGGCTCCTGGTTGTTTTTAGGATTGATTTAAAAAATATTTTACTTGTTTATAAAGCTCTAAATGGTCTGGCACCTTCCTACCTCTATGATTGCCTGCCTAGATATGTTCTAAATGTCAGGTCAGGTCTTCTAGTGCTGACCTGCTCGAGGTGCCTACAATGACATATACAAAACACGGTGAAGCAGCATTCTACTTCTACAGGCCGACGGCATGGAATAAACTCCCATTACACATAAGACAGGCAGCCTCTAGATAGCTTTAAAGCACAGCTCAAGACCTATTTCTTCACTCTTGCTTTTAGTTGATTTTTAAATCTCTGTGTTGTTATTCATGTCCTCACTGTTTTGCCTGATTCACTGCCTTTTTTTGCTTTTATTTCAAAGTTGTTTTATGCTTTTGCTTTTCTTTTTGCTTTATTGTTAAATTGGTTGTACTTTTTCTGTAATTGTATTCTTGACTGCAAAGCACTTAGAGCTACATTTCATGTCATGAAAGGTGCTATACAAATGTATTATTGTTTATTATTATTATCATTATTAACAAGGTTTTCGAGATTTTTTCAGGACCTTATCCTCCAGTCACATGCTGCGCCAAAACCTCTCATAAATATCCAACAAAATTCATATGCTGCACTCTCGTTAAAAGAACTTCCAGTTTGGTTTTCCAGTAGAAGCCAGTATTCTGACACTGAGGTTCGCCGTACAGCCTTATTCTTTTTCTCTCTGTGACCCACTGGGTCAGTGTAATTAGGCTACTTGTGGAGTTATGAATAGAATTATAAATCATATCATTAGGCTGTCTGCCTGTCTGGATTCAGTGAGCTGTCTACACCCACATTGCAGCTAGGGAGCTATATGACCCTGACATGGCAGAGCAAAGTGCAACACACCAATAATTGTGTGTCAGCTTCACCTAGAATTGTGATGATAACATTAGATGTGGATGGGTTTGTCTTTGGCAGCATCATATTTATTTTCTTTATTGAGATAGCCGAAAAGTACAAGGTTCTACATGTTTTTGCTGTTGGGGAGAAACCTTTATCTCCATATTTCATATGTTTTGTTATTTTTTCCTGTAAATGAATGCCCTATGTAAAAGTACAGAAAATAGGCAATCTACAAGCTCACAACAGTCGCGTTTCGACATGTTTTGAGCTTGTATATTTGCTATCTTCACCATTTTTAAAAAACTTGAAAAAGAATGAACCCACAGTCTGTCTGTGGGTTTTATAAAGTATTAACAAGAGCTTGTGACTAAATAATAACTACATTGGATCCATTGGACCCATTTCCTGAAAACGAACCGTTTTGGACATGCACAACGATATGTGTTTCCACAAGTTGAACACAACTCCCCCACCCTGCCCCCTGTCACTGTGTTCTAAGAGACATGGTAGGTCACACATTTAGATATGATTCTGACCTCACACCAGATTGAAAGAAGACCCAGGGGTCAGGAAGCCAGCAGGGATTGTATAATGTCCCTCATTATCTTCTGTATATACAGTATGAGCCGGTTGATTACAGACTAGCTGATCTCCTCATGAGGAACACATGTAATGTATATTATATGAAATGCCTGTGGCGTCTGGGTGGCTGATTAGAAAGAAATTTGCATGGAGAGCTAACTGTGTGTGTGTGTGTGTGTGTGTGTGTGTGTGTGTGTGTGTGTGTGTGTGTGTGTGTGTGCGTGTGCGTGTGCGTGTGCGTGTGCGTGTGTGTGTGTGTGTGTGTGGCTGTGTACGCGTGTGTTTGCTTTCAGGCTTTTAATTCTGCTCCATGCATATCTAGTGTGAGAGGGGGCTCATTACTTCATGGAGTGGTGGTGGGTTGCTTCTGAAGGTGTGTGACATACTTGAGATATGTGAAAGACAGACATAATGATCCGCTTTTTGTGACATAACAACCCTGCAGCCCTTATACATCTGTGTATGTGTGTGTGTGTGTGTGTGTGTGTGTGTGTGTGTGTGTGTGTGTGTGTGTGTGTGTGTGTGTGTGTGTGTGTGTGTGTGTGTGTGTGTGTGTGTGTGTGTGTGTGCGCGCGTGTATTTGTTTTCTGAATAAAACGTTTTATTCTGTTAAACGGAAGAGCTGTGATCAGTTTGCTTTGCAAAAGGTGTGTGTGTAGAAATGACTGGATGCAGATGGCACTGGTTAAAATGTGGAATAGAAAGCAAGCTTTCCACAGGTGGTACTGTAGAATGCCTGGAGATGTGAGGTTAGTTAAGCGCTAAGCTCAGGGGTCCTTGAGGCTGCCCCAGGGGGTCCATAGCCTAATGATTGATAGTTAGATTTACAGACCCATTTGGTCCCTGAGAGTGTGCAAATGGAACCAAATGAACCAATAAGGACAGGTAGAGAGTAGATTAGGGTCCCAGAGAAAAAAAACCAATATCAAATGGGGGTCCATGGTCTAATGCATATCAAACTGGGGGTCCTTGAAATTAAAAAGGTTCAGAATCACTGCCAGATGATTTAATTGTGAAAACCACTGTGTTGCCATGACGCCACTACAACCCCCACAAAAGCAGCAACATTTGAACATCTGTTTTTCCAAAACATAGTCTAAAAACAGCATGGCCTCCTTGTATAGCTATTGATAGTTCATTACTATTTTTGCAGTTTGTGAACGAAGCCACACAGATCACTATGTGGTGTTCAGTGTTGAAGCTGCTCCCCTTTATGTTCTAACAATATTTCTCCTGCACGGAAGCATTTCGTCTGTTTGTCTTCAACCGTGCCAAAGAACAAACAGTTCAGCTCTCTCCTTTGATGCTCATTCTGAGGTGGGGTCGGACGAGCCTCGCCACATCTCTGGTCCCTGCTGCGGTAAATGTGAAAAGGTTTCATCCCGTAGCTCACAGAGACACCATACTGTGGCTTCATCATTATGAGGATACAATCTGTCCAATGCGTGATGAAACCTAAATAGTTACACCATGGAGCGGCTGATCTCTTTCCCAAGAGCGATGCTGTTCATCTGGAATTAATTTACTGACCAGTTGGGTGCCAGGTTTGTCTGCCTGTGCACCACCACATGCCACAGCAACAATCTTTATCTATAGGGCTCATTTAAAAAAAGAAAGCATAATATAGCTTTTATCCAGATTTTGTTTATCTCTCACACTGAATTTGTGAAGGAATTTGTTGATGGGCAGAACAACTCAAAAAGGCAAGAATAAAAGCCTGTTTACCCTGTTTTTGTTGATGTTTTCTGTTTGGAAACAAACAGTGCAGGTTGTGTTATTCATTTAACAGTCAAGTCGCATGCAGAAAAAAACAACAAACAACAACAACAAAAAAGCTAAAAAGTGGGACTTAACGGTGGCAGGAAAAAGTGTCTATATTTCTATAGTATCGTAATGTAAGAGAAGTTTGCTCAACTGAGGACAGTGCAAGGCGTAATCTTCTATAGACCTGCTTCACAGATACTTGCATATTCTTTTAAAAGATGAAGTCATGTCTTTTATCCATGTTTTATCTGCTCCTGCTTGAATCTACATAGCTTTGTGTTCAAAGGTTGGGATACAGTACGTACTGTATGCTTGATATGCGGGAACAGTCCGGACCATGAATTGAAAATGAGCTTGAAAGGTCAACCCCGCTGCGTCCTGGGACACTCATTTCCCTTTAACGCCAATTTAGTGTATGAAGACCCAGCTCTTTTATGCTCATCAGGCCCTGCGTTGTCAGCTTGCCTTACTGTCAGCGGTATAGATATGCTGTGTGTGGATATAGGCAGACCTGAACTTGTTTTATTGGGAGGCCTTTGATTTTGATGAGCTTCATCAGGGAATTTTTAATTAGCGGAGGGAGCTATTGTTCTTGTGGCATCAAGGTCTCGGAAGGTCCCTATAGGCTGTTCCTGCCTGGTGGGTATGTAGATTATGATGACAAACTGATTTTATGTGTGTTGATGACATGACTCAGAAGGTCAGTTTCCCCTCATTGTTGGTTTTTAAAGTCTTAATAAGTTACTTAAGTGAAGCCGCTCATATGTTCCCTGTTCATGTCTGTTGACACTGCAGCATTGCAACAGTTTCTCCCTATATTGCTGCGTGCAGTGGTGGAAGAAGTACATATTTTACTTAAGTCAAAGTATCATTCCTTCTTGTTTGTCGAAGTGTCCTTGAGCAAGACACTTCCCCTTATTGCTCCTGATGAGAAGGTTGATGCCTTGCATGGTTTCCACCTCAGTGTGAATGTGTGTGTGAAATCACTTTATAAATGCATCATTTACCATTGTATTACTTACTAAAGTACAAATGTTTTAGCATCGAAATATACTTACAGTACCAGACATAAAAGTACTCATTATATAGAATGACCCATTTCACAATTGATAACAATGTGTTTATCAGTTTAATGTTGCAGTGGGTAATGTTGGGGCTGATTTTAATTACTTTATGTGTTGCTGGGTAGATTGACCTATAATAATGCATAATCATTTATCAGTTAATGTGTGTTTTAATCTAAATCTGTAACGTAACTAGTAACTAAAGTTGTCAATTGTAGTGGAAGAAAACATTTGCTCTGACTCTGAGATATGGGGTTTGTTTTATGTGCTGATAGGTTTACCATGACCTAAAACAGACAGGAATGCTGTCATAGCCAAATCGAGTCCTCTCTGATTCCTACTGTACATACTAGTGGGGTAAAAACATTGGGGTGACTGGCAGTGTGATTTAGTACAATGGAGCCAATAAATGCCATGTAAAATACTGTATCATGTTTATGTGTATCTCAGCAGAGCTCCTGATTCCCTGTATACTGTATGTTTCAGTTAAATTCATCCAAGACGATGGCTATTTACTTAATTTATGCATTTGTAACTCATAGGTAAGTTAACACGGAGGATTTGCCAGTGTTATCATATCTATGCTAATATATTGTCGAGGTTGCTCTGTGATTTATTCCACTGAAGAAGTAATCTAGTCGTGACATGGTATGCCATGCATGCATCATCTGCCACCACAGATGTGATACCTACCGCTCTCTGCTCTGCATGCTTATTGAGCGAGTCTATTATATTTTAGCTCTGCAATTCAGTTTTACCTTGTAAAATAGCTTCTTTGTTAATTTCAGATAATTTATTGTTGATTCAGCAGGGACCATGTACAACTTAAGAAAAAATAAATAAAAATGCACCAGAGATAGCTACGAGCAAATGTTTTAGGAACGATCACATAACTACAAAATACAATATGAAAGTAAAAACAATACAAGCAATTGTTGGTGAGAGCATGATTGCGTGGGTTTAAGTCAATGTTTAATGTTTGTCTTGAAAAGTAATGTCAGTAGGTATTGAGTTCCATGTTTTGATTGATTGAACTACATGAACCCATTTGGCAAAAATAAGAGAACATTCAACGAAAATAGTAGTTCCCAAGTTTGTAGAAGTGCTACAGGAGGGGGCCAAGTATAGAGGGGGACCCCGGTCAATGAAGTATGGATTTAAGTGGTTAATGAAAAAGACAAAAAAGAAGGACAAGACAGACAGACTAACGGTGTGGATCTCGGACTTCATGGGTCTAGTTAGTGTATGACATCAGTCATCTCTGACATGCATATACCCTACGACACATGACTCCATATTTGGGCAAGGTTTCAGCCCGATCTGACCGCCATGAAGTATTTCCTTTGCCTATATACTGGCTGTGTGCAACAGGTATGGCGCTGATCAGCCTAAAGCGGTTTGCAAGATTAGTTCCGGAAGAATTTCACCCATGCTTTTACACCTGCAAATCTGTGATGTGACAATTAAGTTGAGTTTAGTTGAGACACATTTGTAGATGGCGAGCCTCCTAAAAATGATGTATTGTCTTGTTGACATTGTTGTGTTAGCACAGTCTGTGTGGAGCATTTGCCACCAACATTTCACAGCTTGCTAGACAGTCTCTGTTCGTCACTCTGACACTTTGCCTTAGGTCTTGGTTATCCTTGGTTATGGCGTGCACTGCACATGCACCTACGCATTGGTGCTTTCACATTTGAAGCGAGGCTGACTTAGACTCCAGAGACTTGAGAATCATTCATTTGACATTTTATGTAACAAAGATGCCTGAGGGAAATGGTGGTTACTGACACCAATGGGACTTTCCTGAAAATCGTTC
The DNA here is from genome assembly GCF_963280865.1 of Gymnoscopelus braueri. Classification (NCBI taxonomy): domain Eukaryota; kingdom Metazoa; phylum Chordata; class Actinopteri; order Myctophiformes; family Myctophidae; genus Gymnoscopelus; species Gymnoscopelus braueri. The sequence continues at coordinate 36,466,992 of NC_137615.1, read as the reverse complement.
CATCTCATTTGTTGTCTTCTTGAGGCATATTCTGGCTACCTCTTGCTGGATCAACAACACCCGCTTGTAATATCCTCTCATCTGCCTTTATGAACCCCTGGTTTAGTCTCCGTAGACCTCCCTAGACAATGAACCATTTGTTAAATGTCTGGAGATGTATCTTAAGCAATTCATCAACCTTGTGGAGATGCGCAACAAGTGCTAAGGCTGCCCCTAATGATCCTTAATTGACACAGTGAGTTTTATAACATAGCCAATAACATTGTTATTGGCATTTTTTTACTTAAAGAGCCAGGATTACCATTTTCGATATGTAGGGCTAACGCTCCATTAGCTGCCATGAAACTATGCGTGTTTCCAAAACCTCACTGAAGTTGTGCTGAAAGGTTTACCCCAGTGATATCACTGGGGTGAAATATGTATGAAAACTGCAACCATTACTTTCTGGTTTTTAGCTGCTATATTGGTGGTGGCTATGATACTGTCCTCTTTTTCTGTGTTTATGGTGAAATTGCAATCTTGACTTCTGACAATATCAATCAGGTTGGGGTACTGTATAGACCATAGATAGACTAAACTACAGTATAAATATATTGTTTCTAAAATTGTTCTAACTCAAGTCAATGGCAGAGTCCACACCACAACTATAACAATGGCAGTGGTGAACGATATACAGTAGTTATAATTATAGTACTCTAGTGTGGATAGCCCTTTAATACTGTTAAGTAACCTGCCACATGGTTGCTCAGTTTACACTAGTGCTACAGTAAACGTCTGGTCACAGTCATGTGGCAATGCTGGAGAGCCTACTACCCCAGTGTTTGTATACAGAGCTGGTTTTTCGTCGAATCAGCATTGACGCAGGTCAGTGCTACAGTCAATGAGTTCACCTGAGTTTATCGAGTATACTCACCTGACTTTCCAGTTCACTGTCTTACCTTTTAGGTGTAGCACCACACACACACACACACACACACACACACACACACACACACACACACACACACACACACACACACACACACACACACACACACACACACACACACACACACACACACACACACACACACACACACACACACACACACACACACACACACACAGAGAGCGGAAGTGTGGTGATTCATGAATATGGTGAACTTCATTTAGAGGGCATGGTGGTTTCTTTTCTGTGTTTGGGTTCCCAGTCACCTGACCTGGAGCTCTGTTTGGCTGTCTAATGCAGTGAGATAATGGACAGTGATGCAGTTAGTGAGCTTTCACAATTGACTGAATCCAAGCAGTGGTTCTCAAAGTGGGGTCTGGGGACAACATGAGTTACAGTAATATGGCATAAAATCTGTTTAACCACTGTAACAGTTAATTTGTTAATTAGTTAACTAATCGATTTAATGGATTATTAAAAAAAAGGGGGGGGGGGGTATTTTCCTTACTTTTTGTATTCTTTTTTTATTAGGGCTTAAGTGGTTAAAGGTAGGGTAAGTTATTTTCTTTGGTTAAAATCAGTGTTAAATAGCTCTATATTCTGATAGTACTCATTGCCAGAGTGTTTGTTCAGTAACAGGAGTCTCCATTTCTCTCTAGCTCTTTATTATAGGAGTAGTTCACCCAAAAAAATCCTATTTTCTATCAATTATTACACACCCCATGAAGCAATGAATTCATGGAGATTTTTTTTTGTCACATTCCTGAGCCAATAATTTGAAGATAATAATAAAGATGCTAATGTATCTGGTAGTAGATCAAAGGAGACTCTTCCTCCTACCGGAGAGACCGCCCGTTATCAAATTATTGGCTTAGGAATAAAAAGGATAAAAACCAAAATATCTCCATGAATTCAATGCTTCATGTGTAATTGATAGAAAATAAGAAATGTTTTGGGTGAACTACTCCTTTAAACAGAAATGCATTTTGAGGTCAGGATACCAATTTTATCCAATCAGGATAGAGAACTCAGTCAGGATACAGATTAAACAAGTGAAATTGGAAGTGATGACACAAAGAAATGAGCGGACAAAATTTGAACTGGAACACTACAAAGTGTGGTTGCGCCGACGCCGGTCGCGGGTCGCGGCCGCGGCTGCCGGGACTCGAGGAATACGCCTGGAGGAATACCGTCGGAGGCCGTGCGACGTGCGATTCGAATTCGGTGCCGATCGGATCCCGCGTTCGTGACACGTGCCGTTTTGATTTGAGGAAATAGGCCCCTCCCACTAAAGAAACAGGCCCCTCCCACAAATGTAGCGGGCCAATAACATTGTCATGTCACTCCTGAGATCACTTGCTTTTCTTTTTGAGAGAACTGATCCCCCCAAAAATCATGTTTTTGCATCAAACGGTTACATTTTGTGGATTTTTTGGCACCTGTAACGGACCCTAAGGGGGTTTTTTCCATGTTCACTAATGTTTCCCCTTAACTTTTATTTTGAAGGGCATCCTGCCCAAAGTAAGGTCTCTGAGACTTCTATTTTGACGTGTTTCCTGCCCAAACTGCCACAGATGAATTGGCACTGATTAGAATAAATCAAGTTCACCTGTGTTGCTGCCCAGCATGGGGCTGCAGCAGAGTAGCATAAAACTGCCTTGGTGGTAGAAGAGCAGAAAGGACTGCACAGGACATGTTTGCCAGGATGGTCAAGGAAGGAAGGACAGACATAAGGAAGGAAGGAAGGACGTCACGGACGGCTGGTCAAGCCAAACCTTGGACCAAACTGATGCGAGGCACATGCCACTTTAATAGCACCTAGCTGGAAGGGGAAAAAGGTGATCATTTATTGTTTGTCGATCTTTTTCTGTCACTGTTGAGGGATATTGGTCTTATTGTTGGATTCTATTGTTTATTGGTTTAATGTGAAATGTTATGGTGCAATTTGGTTTATTGAATTATTGTGTATTAAAGTGATCATTGATTATGTATTTTATTTGCTTATTTTCTCAGTTTCTACGTTGAGTACCGAAATAAATTTTATGAAACTCATCAGTCAAGTCTCCAACCTCTTACTGTCCAGCTGGGTCCGCTACAGCGCCTCCTATGGATCAAAGTGGAAATGCTTTTGGGGATTCGTTGAGTAAACCACCCTCGACATGTGATTCAAATTTGGGATTGATTGGAGGTTTCGTTTGTGATTTTTGGCATTCTTTGTAAAACATGCCCCTCCCACTAACTTTGGAAGCCAATTACGGACGAACGGTAAGGACTATCAAAATGGATTGTATATGTTTATTGCATGGGCCCAGCGATCATGTGTACCGATTTTTGTGTAATTTGGATAAAATATGTGGGAGGAGGAGCTAAAAGTGTGTTTTGAAGAAAATTCAAAATGGCGGAAAATCTATCCAGACGCAAATGGGCAAGATTTTTTTAATTTTACGACCTACGGTTCAAAAGTTATAGGCCAAAAGGTAAAGTGGGCTGTTATAGCGCCACCATGTTTAATTGTAGTAATGAATTGTATTACTTCGCCTTTTGTGTGCCATAGAGGTTTGTTTGGTATACCATAGCCCTACTTTGTTGTGCGATGAATATAAAAAAATATCTAATCTACAAGATTTTTTTAATGTTAAAATTTTGTAATTTATTTTATTTATTTTTTAGTTTTGCCTGTAATGGCATACACAAATTAGGGGTGCCAGGTTGTAAGGGGTTGAAAAACACTTCATGACACCACAAACCTGAGGGGAGTATGGAAGTGTCAAGGAAAGTGAAAAGCTGGTGTTGAACAAGCACAGATGGAGAGAGGGTGGAGCGCCACTAACGGCTGTTATATAAAATAATTGTTGGGTTATATAACTGTCCATTTTTTTTTATGCCTGACTTTCTTTTAATGGTCATCCTGAAGTAGAACATCAATTATTCTGTCAATGTAAAGCATTTATATGCAATGGGCCTCGCCACTTATATTTCTACCTTGTCATTATGACTCATAAAATACTGCCTCATCACTACCTAACTCTGTGTGAGGGCACAGGTATTCAAAACACCCACAGCAACACTGGCTTACCCTCTCTCTGTGTCTGTCAGTATCTGTTTCTCTCTCTGTCTGTCTCAGTGCCGGCCGAGTAATGTTCTGATAGGGACAGAACGTGTGTGTGTGTGTGTGTGTGTGTGTGTGTGTGTGTGTGTGTGTGTGTGTGTGTGTGTGTGTGTGTGTGTGTGTGTGTGTGTGTGTGTGTGTGTGTGTGTGTGTGTGTGTGTGTGTGTGTGTGTGTGTGTGTGTGTGTGTGTGTGTGTGTGTGTGTGTGTGTGTGTGTGGTCTGATATGATATCTGGCAAAATGAGAGCTGCTGATTGCATCTGCACTGCATCTGCACTGCGCTTCCCCTTTTTTGAGGTCCTCAAAGGTGAAGGGCAGTGCAGATGCAATCAACAGCTCAAATTGAGGACGTGTATGTATGAGGGGTGACGAATCTGTGAAGAGTTGACATTTTGCCCATACATCTTCTTATCCAACATGGTGAACTGGAAAGTGAATGGAGAGAAATTAAATGGAGATTTTGATAAAAGCAATATATAGGGAAATTAGGTGACCGAAATTGGACAACTGAGTTTTGATTCGTGCTCTCAGTTCTAAGCTTTACTCTGTTTGAAACCAACAAGTGCAAATACATCTGATCTTGCGATACATGGTGGAAGCAGGATAGGATTTAAGAGTGCTATTCGATGCCACATGCGTCAAATCAGCACCATCTTAGAGACTTGTAACGGTCTTCCCCCATAGAGAGAAAGTGTCAAATTAGAAAAGATCTCATCTATTGTCTTCATACCAGGCTTTGGCAGCTTAAGCTCACCATGGCAACTGGTATCAATTATAACAGGGTGGTGATGTAAAGTGGGTGCATGCTGCGTGTTCTTATCGCACAGCATGTTTCCAGTACTTCAAAGCCTGAAGACAGAAGGCCCCAAAAAACAGTTAACACATCATGAAAAGGGGTTGTTTTTGTCCATATTTGAAAGGTCATGGCCTTTACTTTACATCCTGACGAACAGACAGGCTTTGTGGATCCATGACTGGTGATGGGAATTACTTTCAGAATGTAATATTATTGTCTCCGCCAGGCCGAAAGGCATGGCGAGAGAGTATGTTTTGCACCCTGTCTGTCCGTCCGTCCGTGTGTCCGTGTGTCTGTCGGTGTGTCCGCGTGTCCATCTGTCTGTGAGCAGCTAATCTCCGGCACCGTTGGCCCAGTCGCTGTGAAACTGTGCACACACACTCCCTGGATGCCAATTCAGAACCTCTGCCACAAATTTTTCACATGGGCCTGTTAAAGTGCCACCAGGAGGCTGATTTGTGCAAAACCCATTTTTTGACATTACTCCTACAGATTTGATCCAAACGTCATGCAAATCGGTACACAGTATCTCTATAGTCATCTCATCAACACGGATCTGGCCGATTTTCCATATTCCATCCTCATTGGCCGTTTGGTCCGTTTTGAACAAAATGCCTCAAATCATGAACGCAGCAGCGATTTCCGTGAAATTTCACACACACATTCCCACTAGGCCGAGGAAGAAATGCCACCCTTTTCACATTGGCCTGTTAAAGCGCCACCAGCAGGTCTAATTTAGCAAAACACATTTTTGGAACAAAATGCTTCAAATCATGAATGCAGTGTCTGATTGCCGTGAAAGGCCTAAGAATGAATGCCACCCTTTTCATATTGGCCTATTATAGCGCCACCAGGAGGCCACAATAACGTACTTGACCTGGCGGAGACCTGTACTCTGAGGAGCACTTTTTCTAGTTACATATTTATTACTTTCAATTCAAATTATGTCATATTACAATAGTTTTAGTTTACTAGTTTACTATTAGTTACTGTCCAAGAAGATGGAGGAAGCCTGTAGGCTTATTTGGAGGCCTTTCCTAAATGAAGAAACACACACACACACACACACACACACACACACACACACACACACACACACACACACACACACACACACACACACACACACACACACACACACACACACACACACACACACACACACACACACACACAATTTATTTTTTTACTCCTGCATAGAGAGAGTTGTAGTGTGTGTATGTGTGATGTTGCAGTGCTGTGTCTCATGGTTGCTGTGTTGAACAGCTTTCTCCTTCCATGTGCTCTGATTCAGATGACTTCATTTATTCCAAAGGGCAATTCATTTTGCAGCAAACCCAGTGAACAGACATGACACATAATACAGAAGACTGACGAGGGTGGCCGTATATCTAAGTGGGTATAGAGACCTTCCCGTCACCCATCGTCGAAGGGTCCCTGATTATGACACTTGACCCCTAACAGCTCCCCACCATTATGCTCATCAAAGCCATCTGAACAAAACATCTGCTGGGTGACTGCAGATGTATTTTTTTTTATAGCACAGCCCTTTACACAAATATCTTTCTATGTATTATTATAATTATATTTTATGTATCATATTTTCAACTGGACAAAAGGGGGTCAAACCCCCCCAAAACCCCCGAAATGCATAGAAGACTATGCATTATACCTATAACACAATACAAACACAATGGTCTTACACCTGCATTAGTGCAAATTCATGATTTTCTTTTTTTTATATATATATATATTTTTTGGAGCCAAGGTAGGGCACCTACCCTACCCTTACCCCTTATCCTGTGCTTCACAATAAAACAAGAATGAATGACATACTGTCATGGTGAACAGAGAGTTGGCAGTCGCTGGATGTGTGTGGGATGCGGGTTTGTGAGGGCAGGCCATATTATGGCATGTGGTGGATTGTTGGTCTCAACTCAACTCAACTCAAATTTTATTTATAGAGCACATTATTCAATGACCGAAGTCAACCAAAGTGCTGTACAACAAAGCAAATAGAACAACGATAGTAAAATCTGTGTGATGCGTGTGATTTCTACTATGTAGGTGATTGATGTGGTTGGCATTGGTAGTTATAACATAAGTTTGGGAATGTGAGCAAATGATGGTAGTGCAGATGAGTGGATAGGAAATGGAAACGAGTGAAATGCGTGGAAGCAAATGATCAGGGGTGCACATAACTGATGCACAGGTGCGCATGCGTCGTCAAAATGCATGCTGCGCGGAACATCAGACGAAGCGAAGCGCTTTCGCGTACCAACAGCTGGGACCGCTGGGACAGGAATTTGAAGCCACACTCACACAATTTATTTATTTATTTATTTAACAGGGACAATGCACATTAATCAACATGTCAGTTATTCACGTCCATGTAAATGAGCCAGAGTTAGCCAGAGTTGGCTAATTTTCATCTGTAGTCCCTGAGCAGGCTGTTAAAAAAGTGGTATAATTATCGATACAAAAAGAGACATTGTCAACAATACAAACAAGCAGACGTAGTACAGACAAAACAATACAGTAAAATATGAGAAGACAGTGATTAATGGGTCCTAAATTTACTCATGATTACAAATTTGGTTAGCTTTAAGCCATCTTTTGAGGTTGAATTTGAAAGTTAGATAGTTGGTGGTCTCTCTTACTTCGGTAGGAAGACTGTTCCAGTGATGGGAGGCTCTAACAGAGAAGACTGTTTTACCAAACACACTCTGTCTGAATGGTACCTCACAGTCTCCTCTGGTAGTAGCCCTTGTTGTTCTGTCACCACTTTCTCTTCGCTCTATGAACTGTTTTAGTGGTGGAGGTGCAAGCCCATTTAAAACCTTAAAAATGAGACAAGCATCTGCAAAATGTTTAAAGCCATCAAAATTAAATAAATTATACTTTTGAACTATACGGCAATGGTGGTAACGGTTGGGTTTTTGATCAAGTGTTTTTAATGCCTGTTTGTAAAGTGATTCTATGGGTTTGAGAGTTGTTTGATTTGTCTGTGACCAGGTTGTGAAGCAGTATGTGATGTGTGAGAAAATCATAGCATGCATGAAGAGTTTAGCTGCGTCTGTTGTTAGATATGGTCTTATGTGCCTGAAATTAGACAGATTGAATTTGATTGTGTTGGCTACATTTTTTACATGTTTTTTAAATGTCAAGTTTGAGTCTAGTGTGATTCCAAGATATTTAAATTCAGATACTACCTTAATAATGTTACCATTGACGATAATGTCAGGATAAACATTGTCTGTGGGGTTGCGTGAATAAAACATACAAACAGTTTTGCTTGTATTCAGATGTAGACATGAGTTCCTCAACCAATCAGATACATGGACCATGGCTGCAGTTAGTTTCTCTGCTGCTAGTTGTTTGTTTTCAGCATGTATATAGAGAACTGTGTCATCAGCATACATTTGTATGGAGACAGATGGACAGACAGAAGGCAGATCATTAATATACAAACTGAACAAGATAGGGCCCAGTATTGATCCCTGAGGAACTCCAATGTCACTGTTAAGATATGTTGACTGTTTGTTACCAATACGAACCCTTTGCTTCCTATTTGTTAAATATGAATCAAACCATCTGACTGCCTCAGTAGAAAAGTTAAAGAAAGAGAGTTTTGACAAGAGTACCGGATGGTCTACAGTGTCGAAAGCCTGTTTAAGATCCAGGAATACTGCACCCACTGTACCACCTTTATCCAAACTTGACTTGACACTTTCCAAAAAGTAGCAGTTAGCAGTTTCTGTCGAATGGTTGGAGCGAAAACCGAACTGCAGTGGACACAAAGGAGTATGGCCTGTATTCAAATGAGCGGTCAGTTGTTGAGCAACCAATCATGCTTAAAGATGGGGTGCCGTGATTTTCAGTGATTCCCCCCCCCCCCTAAAACATAATCATCAGGTATTATGATTATACTAGTTTTTTCAAAAAAGTGTACAGAAATTGTTAAAATTATGTTTTTATGTGGACACGCCTCCAGTTCATTAAGTATACCCAGAGCCTTCTATTAGAGAGTTGCGCCAATGAGGGGTCAGAAACAGCGTCGGTCACGTGGTTCATGTAGCTGGAAATAGTGACAAGGAGCCGTCCACTTCAATGCATTCCATGTACTTCCGGTTCATGGGATTTGTCACTATTCGCCAATGTATGTGTATGTAGAAGACCTGGCCCGAAGAAGTGAACGGAGTTGGCGTAACTCTCTAATAGATGGCACTGAGTATACCTGGTTCTCACCTTAGCACCTCCTCCACCACCTTAGCACCACCCACCTGTCCTAGTCCCTCCTCCTCCTCATGCCCACACCTGTTGTGTTATGATAATGAGGGGGAGGGTATGTTTTTACTATGTCACTAAAGCGCTGTTTCTCTATTGGCACGTTTGACCCTCAAGGTTTCAGCCTCCAGGTAGAAACTCAAAATAGTCAGAGAAGACATAAAACACCATAAAAACACCATAAAAACACCACCAGGGGGCTTAATGAAGTTCTATCAACCTCATAGACACATGAAAAAGTGCAAAACCATGGCACCACCTCTTTAAAGCACGCGTCGGCCCCATTCACAGCCATTAGGCTGAGGGGGAGGGGACACATGCTGCACGTGATTGATTGTATGAGTGTGGCCTCGAATCCTGACACACAGACACAGTCAGTCGAGCTACTCGCATGCAGCGTGCTGCTGGCTGTGTTACAGGCACTCGTCACCGATGATGAACGCACCGTGATGGTGCAAAATATGCCGTGAACGTCCCAATCTGGCGGATAAAAGCAGCGCAGCACAGGGCACCAACCTTGGGGGGGGGCATCAAACGGAGTGAAGAAGAGAAAAAACGGCGAAAAACGGCGGAATTTAGAAGCAGGGCGCTACAACAGCGCCAGTGAAGAGTCCTTTTTTCTCGCACAAAACCAGTGCCTGAATAACTGCCCCATTGTCTTCATAGGAGAAAGTTCCCCTTTTTATGCCTACTATACATAATTCATATATATCTCTCGACAAACCAGTTGCCCTCCCCCCTCTCATTCATTACTAAGGCTGTAGGCTAGAAAAGGTCATTTAGTTTCCCCCTTCTGATAACTCATTATTTCTGAGAGGTGTGAAGTATTTTTTGAGGATGTGGTTAATTTCTCTATCTCATGCAAATGCCCAACAGTGAGAACTACAGCATCTTCCGTTAATAGACAAGTTTGTCTTCCTCTTTTATGACTTCTGTCTGATTTCCAACATGTTGCACATGTTATCCTCTTGCTTATCGTAGTTTGAAGATCATTCTAGAATGTCTGAGGATGTGTATGCCACGCCAGACCTGACAAAGAAAGTCAGATATGGCCAAACGAGGGAAGTGGAGATGGGGAAGAGAGGAGACAATGAAGACAGAGGAGAGAGGGAGGAGAGGATAGTTGACATCTATGTGACTGCAGATGACCTCGACCTTGACCCTGACCCTGGGACACAGCAGGATGCTGGACAGAAGAACACAGCACAAGAGCAGAATGCAGGTAAAATAAAATGCTACAATACTTAACTAACATATCTATGATGTTATTCAAGGGCAGTGGTGTAGTAGTGTTGTGTGGAGAAGTGGGTGTGCTTGAATTCTCCCAACTAAAATGTCAAGGTGGTCCATGCTGTAAAATAAATAAATCCCAGAAACGATACTCTGTATTATGCTGCTAAATATTATGCTTGATGATTTTCAGGCCAACTAAAGTGATAGTTTACAAAAAAACTTGTGAACTTGTCAACAAAGTACTGTACTAGTAGTGATTTCAAAGTCATTTGACTTCTGCGGTGGCATGATGAATCCCACACTGAGGGGACAGTGGGACATTTATTTTAAACTGAAGAAATGTATTATTGTTCTGAATGACCAACTAAGCACAATCAACCCGATCGCCAAGAATTGGAGTGGTCATTCCGTGCATAGACAACTGGAAAACCCGAAAATCCGTGCGGAGCCGCCCCATTGTGACTAAACCATTTCGGAGGCACGCAGTTTCAAGGGAATTGTCACCACGTAAGGGACCACCGAGCAAGCTAAAGCGAGCGAGTTGCCGTCCCGAACGTGGCGACATTCCCTTGAACCTACTCAGCGCCGTTTGAGTTATGTACCGATAGGCACAGAATTGTACATTTTGTTGTGGGGACTGCTCTGCTTCCGGGTTTTTCCGGGTTGCAACTGGTTACGCCCACCATGGGACTCGTCATACATATGCACGGATTTTCGGGGTTTGTAGGCTACTATGCACGGAATGATGTGCACTGGATCCGTGCAATGTATACTAAATTCTTACTTTGAAGAAAGAAAAAAAGTCGATAGCTTAGCCGCAAGCAACTCTTAGATTCTATATTCTGGAATCTAGAGTTGCAATATAAACCCTTGCAGCCCATACATCCAAACAGAAAAGTCCTATCTGATTGTATTAAACAATGTTAAACTCATCAACATTGCAGCTGTACGGAAAGATTGAATTATCTTCTTCTTTCTTTCGTGCAGGTGATTATTTGTCTAAGTGTTGGAGTTTGGAAGTGCCCGTTGGAAATCACTCAACGGTCCTTCGTACCACCTATTTCTAATTTGCACATAATTTAATTTTCAGCAGGACGTTGCGTTATTGAAAATGAGTGCTTCCAAACTGCAACACAGAAAAATTCACCTGCACGGAATGTATTGACAGAAATTATAGTTCATAGCATGTCTACGGTGGATTTTTATGAAACAAAAACTTGGCCGATACAAAGAGGATAATCCAAGCTTTCCGTACAGCTGCAATGCTGGTGTGTTTAACGTCGTTTAATACAATCAGATCAGACTTTTCTGTTTGGATATATGGGCTGTCAAGGGTTGGTATTGCAACTCTAGATTTCAGAAAATAGAATCTAAAGCATGGTCTCAAGTCATTTCCTGTGTCAAATCTTGCATGTTTTTATGACCAGACAGACTTCAGAGATGCAGAGAATAGAATAGAATATAAATACTTATTGACCCCAAGGGAAATAGTGTACCATAGTTGCTCCCAAGTAAAACAAACATGAAAGAAAATAAGCAATAAATATAGGATAAAATACATTAACATGCAAAACTGGAAGTGAAATGTGTGATGAAGCTGGTAGCAACACCCTAGCAAGCTCCTTGTTTAGCCTACCAATCCCTACTATGGCCGAAGCCCCACCCATTTTACCATAGCAACCACCTGTTCCACCCTACCACTGCTGAACCCATAGCAACTGTGCACTATAGTACTTTCTTCTTTCATTCAAGTTCAACTTATGCTATTAAAAGTCTTCCATGTCTCATACAGTACATAACACAAACCCTATCATGTTCCATTGCTTAAACAGGCCATTACGCCATTGAGCCGAGTTGAAACTTGCAACCACTTGCAACAGGATCCCCCAAACTGTGGTTTGTAACATTTCAAAATTGAACAGTCCACATCAAGGTGCTGAGGGAAGATCTTTTGCAGTTTCCATAGAATGATAACCTACATTATTCTATTCTATTCTATACTCATATCAACTACGTCTCCCTTCCATTCTCTCGGTTGCTCGCTCTCTCTCTCCCTCTCTCACACACATGCACAAACAACTTAAGATGACAGCTGCAGTAGATTTGATACACAATAGCAATGGCCTGTGCATTTATTTAACAAAATACAGACTCAAGAGGTTCATAATGTTGAATTCCAATTAATTTAGCATAACTGGTTGTCTCCGCCAGGCCGAAAGGCATGGCGAGAGAGTATGTTTTCGCCCCTGTCCGTCCGTCTGTCCGTCTGTGTGTGTGTCCGTCCGTGTGTCCTGTCTGTGTGTTAGCACCAAATCTCAGGCACCGTTGGCCCGGTCGCTGCGAAACTGTGCACACACACTCCCTGGATGCCAATTCAGAACCCCTGCCTCAAATTTTTCACATAGGCCTGTCATAGCGCCACCAGGAGGCCGATTTGTGCAAAACCCATTTTTCCCCATTACTCCTACAGTTTTTAACCAAACCTCATGCAAATCGGTACACAGTATCTCTATAGTCATGTGATCAACCCTGATCTGTCCGATTTCCCATATTCCATCCTCATTGGCTAAGGTTACCATCCAAAGTTTGCAGGATTGGTCCGTTTTGAACAAACTGCCTCAAATCATGAACGCAGCTTGCCATTTCCATAAAATTGCACACGCACATTCCCACTAGGCCGAGGAAGAAATGGCACTTAAAACTTTTCACATCAGCCTCATGGTGGCGCTATAACAGGCCGATTTGCATTTTTAACTATAACTGCACCGATCTGCGTGAAACTTTGCACGCCTACTCCCTAGAGGCCAAGGAAAAACATCTGCACTGCATTTTTCACATTTGCTTTTTACAGCGCCACCAGGAGGCCGACTTATGTCAAATACATTTTTGGATATTAATCCTTCAGATTTTATCCAAACATCACGCACATCGGTACACTGTATCTCTATAGTCATGTGATCAAGACGCATCTGTCCGATATTTCATATTCCATCCTGATTGGCTAAGGTTGACTTCCAAAGTTTGCAGGATTGGTCCGTTTTGAACAAAATGTCTGAAATCATGAACGTGGCGTGCGATTTCCGTGAAAATTTGCACGCACATTCCCACTAGGCCGAGGAAGAAATGCCACCCTTTTCACATTGGCCTATTATAGCGCCACCAGGAGGCCACAATAACTTACCTGACCTGGCGGAGACCTGTGCTACGAGGAGCACTTTTTCTAGTTTAAATATGTTTTTGACAAACAGGTGGGTGCTGTAAAAAGTTGGACTCGTGCACCCATCACTAGACTGTGTATTTGTGTATATACTAGATAGAGCGAGGAAGGGAAGAGATTATATATATTATGTGTGTGCGTGTGTGCGCACGCGCTTGCATGAGGGAGAGAGGGAGAGAGAGTGTATGTGAGTGAGTGAGCAATATGTTTGTGTGATCAGAAATGCATTGCAACAACTTGTTGCTTGCACTTCAAGAGACTCAAGCTGGTTTCAGCCATCTTGTGACCGGTTAAATCTGGTTGCAGGTTTGTTTCTGCAACGTTGGTTGCAGAAACCAACGTTTTCTGCAAAAAAATTGTTTAGTCTCGTCGCAAATCTTTGGACTGAATAAGGCTACACATGTCATAGGTTGACACATGCATCAACAACTGACATGTTCTGTTGCAAGCCAAACTACATTCATGGTATGATATTACTTGGTGAATGAAGAACAAAAATACTTAAGAACAAAAATACTATTTAATACTAAATAACAAAAGTAACCTTATAATTTTGTTGTATGTTTTTCAGCTGAGTCAAAGAAGAATGGGTTCAAATCAGCTGCAGTTTGTCTGGGGCTGCTGTGTCTTCTATTGGCTGGCATCATTAGTCTGGTCATATACTGTGAGTGTCATTCTGTAAACTATATATTCATCATAAATAGTGTTGATGGCTGTTGTTCAGATTACTATTTGGGGCTGGTGGATTGGTGTGAGATTATATATATATATATATATATATATATATATAGTGCTAAATAAAGCCTAAAAATGAAGCATTAACTGAGTCTTGAGTCCATCATCATTGGGAGTGTGCGGTTCCTTCCTAAGAGAAGCAGAGGGAAGGTTTATTTCTTTTCATATATATATATATATATATATATATATATATATATATATATATATATATATATATATATCAAGATACGCATGGGAAGCACTCATATATATATATATATATATACATACATACACACACACACACACACACACACACACACACACACACACACACACACACACACACACACACACACACACACACACACACACACACACACACACACACACACACACACACACACACACACGCTTCTGACAATCCCCTGCGTGGCACACAGAGCTGCTGCAGAGCGGAAGACAAACACACTTTAACACTGCATAGTTACTTTTATAGTTAAAAGTAACTATGCAGTGTACCTGTTTATCAAACTTGACTAGCACTGACGCTAATTTTATGAAAACAATGAATTCTAAAATAAATGTGGTGTTTTCTGAGGAGTAATGTGACAAGAAATATAGCATTTATCTCACTAGTTCTACTGAAACTGCAACTCCATGAACCCCTCTTTGCAGAAGTTATTGTAATATTTAAAGGCCTGCTTATTATTGTAGGCCTATATAAGCAGTGTCATGAAGCATCAGAGCATTAAATCACACGTTGTGATGCATTGTGAACATGGAGATCCATTGTCAGCTGTTCTTATCAATGATGGACAAAGCCTCCACTTGAGCTGGATTTGGGCAAAGTGGGGATAATATAATGACACATTATAAAGTATCTGACAATATATAAAGTCACAATACCAACTTTGATGTAGCAGTATTGCTTTGTTAAAAAAAATAAGGTTTTCTTAATTTCTATTTTTCTAATTTCCTGAAAATTTTACATTTTGGAGTTACAAAATATTTCAGGAAATATATTCAGCCTAAACATTTGTCACCAATCACCATGCTTTGTCACCTGTTTCCCAAAAATATGGCCCTTTATCTCATTGTCAAATAAGAACAAAGTTGTTGATGTAGTGAAGCTCATCTGTTTGTTGTTTCTCCTTCTTGCAGATTCTGACTTGATTCAAAAGAACAACAACTTGACCAAAGACCTAGACGAGATGCAGTCCAGATTTGATAACCTGACTGAAGACAAAGCCAATCTACAGACCAGTTTCGAACAGTTACAGTCAAGATATAAAAATCTTACCTCATCAGATGGCATCAAAAGATCTTTGTCAAGTCTTTGTGGTCAGTTCTTCATTGTTATAGGCCATGTTATAGATCATGTTGTTCATCATTTGTCTCATTAATCTGAACAACTGAAAAAAAGTTTTTGTTGTCGTTAGAATCAAGTGGATTTACATTTGAAGGAGGTGTGTGTTATTACATCTCTACTGAGAAGAAAAACTGGGAGGAGAGCAGACAATACTGTAGAGACAACCAATCAGACCTAATGGTCATAAAGAGCAAAGAAAAACAGGTATTGTGTGTGTTGTGTGTGCATGTGTGCGTGTGTGTGTGTGTGTGTGTGCGTGTGTGTGTGTGCGTGCGTGCGTGCATGCGTGCGTGTGTGCGTACGTACGTGCGCTTGAGTGCGTGCATGTTGGCGTACAGTGTAATGCTGTGACCTACTGTAGTGCTGGGCAATATGGACAAAATCTAATTACAATGTTTTCGCCTAAATACCTTGATACCTAGTGAGTGAGTGAGTGAGTGAGTGAGTGCTTCCCATGCGTATCTTGAGAACAGCCAGACCAATTGACTTCAAACTTGCCGTGCATATCGTTGAGAGCCCAAGGGAGTGATGCACAGAGCGTGGAATCGGTTGGATCTGCTGTTGTCCAATAATATATAGATAAATCCACAACAATGGAGTAAACTGGCCTGCATTCAGGCATGGCTGACACGGAACTCCATATGGGCATAAAATGGACACACACAGACGGATACAGAGATCTCCATATCGTCACCTTGCTAAACTAATGGCCTAAGACATTTTTTGAGGAAAATGATATTTTTGCCTAAGTCAGCTCCTCATGAGACTGGCCACCTCTGGTAAAATCGTAATCTCCTAATTGAAAAGGATCATGCTGTTCCCTCCCCTTTTAGTATAATGGCCTATCTCCCTAGTGTGACTTAGGCCAAAATAGGCAATTGTTTTGGCCTAAGTCACATGGTTTTGTGACTTAGGCCAAAAAATAAATAAATCAGTAAATCATTTGGCCTAAGTCAGATGTAATCCTATTTAAACCTATTTAAATCTCTTATGTTACATAACTGACAGACAGTGTTATTTTCTATTTTAATAGTCATAATTTGTTATAAACGTTTTGGGTGAAATGATTAAGAAATATCATATAGTTCCATTTTGGATCAGTTTAATTTTTTTTCTGAAAAACGTTAATTAGTTTAGCAAGGTGACGATATATGGGCGTAAAAGCGACACAGACAGACAGACAGACTGACAGACAGATATAAAGATCTCCTTATATGGACATACAAGCGAAACGGACAAACAGACGGGTACAATGAGTACAACGGTTATTGCATAACTGGAGGGGCATGCGTTCCTAACGGGCATCATTCCCGAGTAGGCTGGTCTAGTTTATATAATATTTATATTGTCCAGCAGTAACCTGTTTAACTTTGCTGAGACATACTTCTATTGTACAGTTTGTAACCAGCAGCCTTTCTGTCCAGGACCTTGTTAACCATTTAAACCAGAGGGTGTGGCTGGGTTTGACTGACAGAGAGGTTGAAGGATCCTTTAAGTGGATAGATGGAACACCACTGACCACACCAACGTAACATCATCTTTATTTTTACCTTCATTCTGATAAATATGTTCATTGAATTTCACATATTTCCTCTCTTCTACATTTGTCTAATTGGTATTAAATGCTATGATAAAAAACAAACCTACTATTTCACTATCCAGTTAATTTGTTTAATACCTAAATTATAATTTGAGGTCATGATAAAAAAAACAAAAAACAAAACAAACGTATTGTATTGTTAAGAATGAAATGTTCCTTCTTCACCAGGTACTGGTACCACCCTCAGCCTGATAACAAGGGACCTAAAGAAGAAGAAGACTGTGCTGAGTTTATTAATTTAAGCAAACCCACTAGAGGATGGAATGACTTATCATGTTTTGACATGAACCAGTGGATCTGTGAAAGAGTTATCTGCTGAAATTACAACATCTTAACAATATACAGTAATAGTTATCTGGTGTGTTTTTACAGCTAAATGTTGGGTGTGTTTACATGTGGTAGCTTGTGTGTGTTTTTGCTTTGGTTCGTTGCATGAATCTAATGTGAATAACATGAATCTAACAGCAATCTGTTCCATTTTAATGAATGAATAAAGTATGTTACATTCTGGGTATTGTACTGTGAAGGAACTGGTGAATGTTGCAACACACACAAAGAGTACTCAGATCACACTCACAAATGGATTGATAAAATGTATTTATAAAAGGCAATTACAAGTGTGTAAATACATTATTGCTGTTTGTGTTCAGGCTCTGTTATACTGTATATTAGCCTACTCCCTGCTCAGCACATTAGAAGACAACCATTTAAGAGCAGGGAGGTGTATACGTATATAACAATCCCCCCAGCTTTATTGTCACATTGCAGGTTTACAGGTGTAAAGAAGTGGGTGATTTGTTTTTCTTTGTGTGCGCTCCTTCTTTCTGTAGTTTTCGTGAGAGGATAGAGGTAGAGTAAGGTAGAGGTAGAGTAAGAGCAAGAGCAGGAGAGAAAATAAACATATACATTGCCCACATAGTGTTGCATACTGTATGCATGTGAACCTCTCGAGTGTGTCTCCTTGAACTAGCTCGCAGGCTAAGCATCACTAATGTTCAGTTGTCCTTGTCAGTGTTCTCTCTCAACGTTTTCCACACAACTAATTCTGTTATTGAGTTAAATTGTGCTTATCGTAAGTTTAACTAGACCCTTCACCCTTATGAGTCCATTTCTACATCAGTATATGATGTCTTTACACAGAGCAGAAGTTCACATCCTATGGACCAATGTTTTCCAACTTTCAATATCATCTTTTTAATATACATTTCTCATTCAGGGTTGTCATGAAACACGGTATGAGCCTGTTGAAAACCTTCTACAAGGAAAAGTATTACAAAACAATGATAGTGATGTGATACTGTAAGGCTTACTTTTTGAACAAAAACAAACAGTCATTTATTAGGAGATGACAAACCCTCACCTGCTCCACCCAGCATTTTTCCCTCACCATCAATGGTTCCATTGTTAGCCCCTCCACTCAAGACTGTAACATTGGAATCATCCTGGACCCCATCCTTCCTGCCTCATGTCAAAACAGTCTTATTTCGCCTTCGTGTTTCTTGTCTCTGACCCAATCTGTCACTGTCTACTGCTGCAGAAATCCTCATTCATGCTTTTAAAACATCCAGGCTTGAATACTATCCTCTACGGCAGTGGTTCTCAATGTGGGTCTGGGTCCTGGGGACCCCCAGGGGTCATTGAGAAGGTTCCAGGGGGTCCCCAGCAGCAAATATGATTTATCGTTAGGAACTAAATAGACCCTTACGGTAACTCAGAGAGTGTACAAATTAAACTGTTCCATTTGTACACAAATTGTGTCACATGGGAGTCTGTGGCCTAATGCACATGAAACTGGGGGTCCTTGAAATAATTTGTTTTGAGAAGCACTACTCTAGCACTTACAAACTCCTCAATCAGTGTACAGAACTCTGTTTCCTATCTGCTCACCAGCACACTGTCACATCACACCAGTCCTCCACTGGCTCTGTCCTGTTCAAACACACGATAAACTCACAACAATCGTTCTCCATCTCCCTGACCTCCTCCACCAGACCCCCCCATGCCTCAGGACTGGTGAATGGTGATGCAAACCTCCTGCAAACCCCAGAACCTTTTCAGCTGTCTCCCCCTCTCTATGGAACACACTTCCAATCCATATTAAAGAGACAAACCCCCTGTCATCATTCATTAAGGCAATTGTCATCATCATCATCATCATTATTAATAAACATTCTGCTCCCTGTGGACAGGTCAGAATGTGACAAGAATACCAGCTACTGTTGGGACAACTCCATTAACCATTATGTAAAGACTGGTGATGCGAGGTTAACCCTCCTTAATTTTCCTCTTTTGTATATATATATATTTTTTCCTCTCTTCATACCAGTAACCTGAAAGCTGATTGTATGACATTCTGTATAGTAGTGTGTATATCTGTCTGCCTCTTATATATCATCATGATTTGTGTGCATGGGGTTCTCATCTTAAACAAGCTTAGTGCTTAATGAGAGTTCCAGTTTAGTAGACCTTGTATTGTGAATTTGTACTTCCATGTACTGTTATGTACTGTCATGTACTATTCTCATGTCTTACTAAATAAACTACATCAATCAATCAATCAATCAATCAAACCATTATGTAGCGTGTTCTCATTGATGGGGAGACTGCGCCTCCCAGTGGCTGACTGAAGGAAATGGAGGCAGAGGGGACATTTGAACAGCCCTGATAGGGGACGCTGACATTGGTTTCCGGAGTGTGTTTAGTTCAGTGGTTCTCAAACTTTTTCATATCAAGGACCCCTAGATTAATGTGTATTTGGTCGTGGACCCCCATCTGAAAAGATTTTGTGCCAAGGACCCCCCCATACAAGATTTGTGGTGAACATTTTATTCAGACATTTTCAAAGAATGTCGAGATGTTTTGAAAATAGCTGCTATAATGTATATAGGGCCATATGGGGGTCCCTGGACCACACTTTGAGAACCCCTGCATTAGACCACCGACCACCATAACTCTGAGAGTGTACAAATGGAACCAAATGGACCCGTAAGGGTCCATTTGGTTCCATTTGTATAAACTCTCAGAGTTACAACCACATAAGGGTCCATTTGGTTCGTAACTATCCATCATTTACCTGGGGACCCCCTGGAACCCCCTCAAGGACCCCTGGGGGTCCCTGGACCCCACTTTGAGAACCAATGGTGTAGTCAACAGCCGTAGTTAGCTTTGTGGGTAGAGAGGCAGTCTGCTAACTAAAGGGGACTAAATTATTTTATTTTTAAATTATACTGTAGTTTGCCAGAGCCTCAGCTGCAAGTACAAAAAAAGGACACAGTATGACATTCATAGTCATTTTGAAGTATTTTAAATCCTTATCTTTGTAAAATATATACTTCAGATCAATCCGAATCTGAATCAACTTTATGGTCAGGTGTAAAAGAGTGGGTGAAATATGTTTTGTATGAGCTCTCAATATTGCTGTTACAAAAAGAGCTAGAATAGGGAAGAGAGAATAAAGAGGAAAAGAACACAACACACAACAGGAACAGGTCAATAACAGGAAGGCACAGACTAATCATATATACAAAGTCCAATATACATAAGGTGCATGATTAAAAAAATATATACAATGGATAGATGGCACTATGGAAGGAAGGCAGAAATGCTTCATGTGCAGGTGGAAAACATATCCAGCATATAAAAATAGCAGCAGTAACGCAATCACAGTTTCTTGTCTATGGTTAAAGGGTCTACACCATGAAAATCACTTTTTTTCTTGGTTTTTTGTATTTTTTGGGGTCCCCAGTGTCTCTTGTACCCCAAAAAATGTTTTTTTTTTAATTCAGTCATTCCTTCTCATTTCATGGATTTCCAGAATGGGCGTGTCTGAACAGGCGATCTCAGAATGGCAATGTTTCTGACATCACAAACATTAATGATGGCAAACCCAATGTTAAATGAAAAGTGCCCGAATCGCTCCGAAACTTTTTCTACCCCCCCTAAGTGGGGGTCTACGAACAAATACTTCGGGCTCGGATTTTGGCTCCGCCCCCCGGAAGTGGGTGAAACAGGCACCTCAAACACTTGGTGGAATTGTTCAAAAATGTTCAAAGTGATTTTTCTTAGATGCTTCTTTTTATGCAGATTTTTTCCTTTTTTTTTTTTTTTAATCATTTTTTTAAATATTTTTTTTAATTAACAGACAGAATTGCTCAGTAGCCCCCCCCCTGCCCAAGATGACGTTTTGGTATTGCAGCTGAAAGTGCTGTATAAGCCAGAGATTGACTTGGGATGAGTATATCTGAGTGATGATTTAGGCTCAAACCTTTTGAAAAAGGTTTGAGGGACATACACCATATGATATTAAATATCAAATATATTTTTTAAATTCATGGTGTAGATCCTTTAAAGTGAGTGGTATTCATAGTCCATATTTATTTAAGTGATTATATTGGGATGGTAGGCTACAGCTGCAAGTTCATGAACATGTTGAACCTCAGCAAGTAAGTATATAGACTGTGTCAGGCTCCACTGTTTAGAGACAATGGCAACAACTGTGAGGTCTGCGTAGGGCTATTCCAGTGTATTTGGAACAGTTTGTTTGTACAGTGCATGTTTGAAATCAAACTTCTCCGCTTGATGGCAGTATTGTACAGCAAAGCTCATTCAGTAGCTCAAATAAAAACCTCACATTGCAATAGCTGTGTGGCTGAAGTTCCACTCCACATGAGCAGATTGTAGCCTCATTGACTTTAGTTTCGTGTTTTTACTTTTGTCTTCCGGTGCTGTGTCATTCTTAAGTGATGGATTTAACCACAACGAGTCCCACCATGATAGGGATCCACAGCAGTTTGACCAACAATGTCGGTGATGATCCTGGCGGGGCATGTTCCTGGAACGGGGCATGTTCCTGGTCATTCAAGTGTTCAAACACTTGAATCATTTCGGTGGCGAGATAAGTCCTTGTGCTAGGTATCCACAGTGAGCAATTGACAGGCGTGACAGGTGCTTTGTGGATTTTGAGTGTACTTTTGATGGTAAACAGTCTGTTCTGGTCCTCCTCTGTGTCTGTGGCTGCATCGTGTGTCAGGTTAACATTGCCCTGGAACCAGTGGACTGTACCTAAGGGGTAAATACCGTAGAAGCGACACTCAAGTTGAGACTCGCTGTCGGAGGCGGAGCTGTGGTTGGAATTTCCAAAGCATCCTGGAAGAATCAGGGAGTGGTTTAGAAAGAGAGATGACATCAGACAGTAATATGTTACTGCAATTTTGGTATTGCACTTGCACTTGTATTAATCTGACAGGCAGCAATAATGATTCTTGCTTGTGTTTAAAAAATAAACTTGCTTTACTTCAAGAAAACTCAAACACAAATGAATCTAAACAAGAGAGTTATCTGACTCCACTGGAAGGTTTTCGATACCATACTGTGTAGATGATTATGTATTTTCTCCTTTTTTTTGAACAAGTGGGTAAGCTCACCTTGCAGTGTTATGTTGGCTTTGGCATATTCTATTCCACGTATGGAGCGCAATTTGCAGGTGTATTGTCCTTGACTGTCCGGCATCACGTTCAGGAGAGTCATGGTCAGCCTGTGTCCAGTTTCAGATCCTGTACTTTCACACTTGACCCCAGGGCCTTCATGAAGTGGTTTGCCATTTTCAAATCTACACAACTCTGTCACAGCACTGAACCAGTACATTTCTTTGATGCCGAGTCCACTGTCTGAGCTGGCATCACAGGTCAGATTTACAGGTTTACCACACTGAGCCAGTACCTCAGGACTGGTCTCAAGCTGCACCTCTCTTGTTGTGCCAGCACGGCCACTGATCACTGTACCATTGGAAGGACTGGTGCCTGATGAGAGACAGAAAGAGAAACCTCAATATAGTAGATACATAGTCTTTATTGCAATTTTTTGGTTTGTTTACTTTGATAGATGCAGCATCATTGGCCAATCCTCTCTGTTTTCATGATTCATGTTTCCTCTCTGGTAACACTTTAGAATAACTATGCCATATAATTAGTTAATAGATCGTTCAACAAACTGTTATTTTTTTATATATTGTTTTTATAGAGCAATTTTTTTGTACCCCTTTTTCTCCCCAATTTAGTCGTTATACCAATTAATTCCTCCCCGCACACATTTCTGTGTTGTCAGTCACTACTGTCGTATCCTACTGACTCACCTGCCAGTGAGGAGCCCCCACCAGGAGGATGTAGAGCCTTCGCTCTACTCCTCCCGCCCAACACTCCCGCTGACAGGTGCCGCCCCAGCCCGTAGGAATACATGCAATGACCAATATCACCCACCCCGTCCGGCTTCCCCCCCCCCCGAACACGGGCCAATTGTGTTCGTGTAGACACTTGACAAAGCTGGTTGCACCACAGTGGATTCGAACCCACAACAAACTGTTAGTTAATGAGTTATTAAAGACTTATTACATGTTTGTTAATAGAACATGTTAAGTTGATTAATAACTGAGTACAAGTAAACCCTCTCTCTCTGCTGCCAACTCCTATACTATTGTAACATCATCAGTACTGGAAAAGGCAACACCAGAGCCTTCTTCTCTAGTCAGCCTGCCACGGTCTACTAAAACCAAACAGCACCCTCCCTGCACTCTAGCCGGCCTGCCACGGTCTACTAAAACCACACAGCACCCTCCCTGCACTGGTATGACAGTGTGCATTAAACCTAACCTTAAAGGGGTATTACACCTCTGGGGTCATTTTAACATCTACTCAGATTATTTCTGTTTTTAAGTTGCTTGATTCAGTATTTAGATATTTGATATTCATCAGCCCCCTATAGAAAGCCTGGTTCTGGTGACTGATATTGTAATGAGTGAGGGGGGCATGGTTTTTCAATTAGCGTTTTCTTTTTTTCTTTTTCTCTTCATCAAAAAGTCATGAAAAAAGAAGGATAGATCACGAGAACCAGGGACGTGTGTTTTCAATGAGTCTTAACATGGTTCAAATGGAGCTTGAAGTTCAATGGGTTTATATATGAGGGGGACGACGACGTGTCTGATAAAATGAATATCAAATCTGAAAATATCAAACCAAGCTTACTTCAAAACTGTCTGGAGTGCCCACAAAAGCCAGAGATGTTAAAATGACCCCAGAAGTGTTTTAAAGTGAAATACCCTTTTAAACTCACAAAACACTATGCCTAACCTTAACCTCACACTAATGTAACATTTGTCGGACTACTGAGACATTGAAATAATGGGCCGTCAGACTAATGAACAGCCTCCCTGCCCCTACAGTACTACAGCCACCCAGCAGGCCTTCCATCAAGGGAATTATCTAAACAAAAATACATGTTTAAGGAGTCAGTAAAAAAAAATCATCATTAAAGGTTAGTAAATAATATATTTGTTGCAACCATGTTAATAGTTTTTAGACCTTATTGGGACTTTATTCTATAGCTGACTAGGGAAGAGCTCTGGCGCTGCCTTTTCCAGTAGGGTGTTTGACTACATGGTAGGAGGAATTGGCAGCAGAGCTTTCTTGTACTGAACGTTGTTTATAAACTATTAACAAATACTAAACGTAAGTCATTAGAAGGTACTGTAGTACAAATAGTAGTTTGTGAATGACCTATTAACTATTTATACAGAATAGTTATTCTAAAGTGTTACATTTATCCTCTTACGGAGGACAAGACACAACATGAGAGTTTCCTCTCCGCCTCGCCCTCGCGGCACTGCACATGGTTTAGCACACTTTCTTTTTGTGAAGTCGCCACTGAAATAACAATACAATCTACTAGATGCTGTCTGTCAACTACAGTTTGTTGGACTGCACATTTTTCACATTTTGTCTTTTCCGTCCATACATTCCTCCTCGTCTGATCATAAAGTGGCACTCACCATCAATGTCGGCGCTGCTAACTAGTGAAGCCAGCCAGATGACAGACACACAGCCATAGATAAGCTCTGTTCTCACACCCCAGGACAAACTCGGTCCTCTGGTCTGTATATAAAAGGAATATTTGATAAGATAAGATGTTTATTGTCATTGTATTCAGAATACAACGAAATGTTGTCACTATTTATCACTTTTTAAACATAGAAGTAACAAATCAAAGGTAAAACATGAAGCTTTAGACACAACATTATGTATGCCAATTTTGTTTGTACTGTACCATGATGTCTTCTTAATCCAATGCTGATAGATTTCTTAATCCAATGATGATATAGTATGTATGGAGTAGGAAGGAAGATGATCGTGCATGCAAGAGAACCTGACTAATGAAGGGTTACATAGGCTACTTCAGGTAGGCTTTCAGTGTTTTCACCTAACATGCATGGACTTGTCATGTCAGAGACTCTGGAATGAGTACTGAACAATGAACAGTGCTGAGGGAATGCAGTTTACCGTAAGTCTTGAGAAATCTGGGAAAGTTAAGGCAAGGAACGTTTATTTGTGTAGCACATTTCAACCTACATTTTTGTTGACATTTTTACAGAGCCCCGAGGTTACATGGGGGAGAAAAACAATGTTCAGGTGCACTAGGTGTCAAAATAGGCCGGGTTTCAGGTGGTCCACCAATTCTATTCTGTTCATTTGTCACACAAGTACTAGCTGCATCATCTTGACTGCTCAGTCGCTCACAACGCATAGCCTTGGGGAGAAACTTGATCTCTTCTAGGGTGAGCTTTGATCAGCATGTATCTTTATGGGATCATTGCTTCCTCTCTCTCTCTCTCTCTCTCTCTCTCTCTCTCTCTCTCTCTCTCTCTCTCTCTCTCTCACACCCACCCACCCACACACACACACACACACAAACTCACTGAAAGTAACCTTGCGTGACGTCACCAGGCTTTCCACCACAGAGGAAAGCCTGGCATTCATTCAAAAACTGAGTCGCGTGATCCAGGGGAAAAAATTGTGTTCCGGTTGGTGTCGCATTGTTTTTGTTCCCCACCTAATGCAAATGAATTAGTTTACTCTCGCAAGTCGTGCTATTATTATACCAAAG
Organism: Gymnoscopelus braueri; assembly: GCF_963280865.1. Classification (NCBI taxonomy): domain Eukaryota; kingdom Metazoa; phylum Chordata; class Actinopteri; order Myctophiformes; family Myctophidae; genus Gymnoscopelus; species Gymnoscopelus braueri. Next base: position 36,440,802 of record NC_137615.1, on the reverse strand, counting down.
GAAACTAAACGATTATACCAAACAACACATTTTAAACTAGGGGAATAATTTTTGGAGGTTTCGGTCGTGTGTTCCGGCCGCCTGATGACGTAAAGCTATTTCCACTCCAGACCGGATCAGAAACCCAAAAATGGTATTGATCCCAGAGAGAGAGAGAGAGAGAGAGAGAGAGAGAGAGAGAGAGAGAGAGAGAGAGAGAGAGAGAGAGAGAGAGAGAGAGAGAGAGAGAGAGAGAGAGTAGAGAGAGGTGCTGTTTGGTAGCATTCCTCTAATTTGTGTAGAAATAATGTAATGACCAGTGGGCTGAAGGCTTCCAAGAAGAGCCATAGCAAGTTCTCAAAGTCACATATAAAAAGAAAGCTGCACCCACGGTTAAATAAAACAGAATTTATTGTTCTGTTTTATTTAGCCGTTCATTTATAAATGTAAATGTATAAAGCCACGCAATCCATTTCTTAAATCAAATAACATGTACAATAACACATCAATAAACAATAAGTATTGTGTGCGCAAAGAGGCATGCTGTGATGTCCATCTTTGTCACTTTGGCACACCCCAGCAGCCCGCACCTTGTCTCCAGAAACCTGCGTACCTACAGTAACACAAAGTCCAGAAGCTGCCGAGACCGACACCTCCTTTGCTTCCCACTAGGCCTGGTAAGCTCTGGTGATCCAGGGTGAGAGTCATCCTCTGTGGGGGTCTCTCCGTATCCCCCCCGTTCTGTTTTGTGCTGGTGAGGTGTTGGTAACGTGCCAGCCGATCCTGATGGAGGACTGCCTCACGGCCCCCTACCAGCTGCACTCTATAGACCACATCAGAGAGTTTAGCCAGCACAGTGTATGAAGTCCATTAGCTATGGAACTTCTTTCCTGTTGCTGAGATAACCCAGCCTCCACCCTTAGTTCTGATTCAGACGGTGGTCCACTGGGGTACACAGTTCTCGACCAAACATAAGAGCCACCGGGGTACAACATGTCGATCCCTGGACTCCAGTCTGGTATGCCCACAGGATATGGGGCAAGTGGAGGTCATAGTCTCTCTGCTGGCGGTCAGAGATAGTTTGCTATGTAGTCATGTCATGGTGCAGTTAAACCGCTCAGGTGTAGAAGGGCAGTGGTGGAAAAAGTACTCAAATGTTGTACTTAAGTTAAAGTATCAATACTGCAATGTAGAAGTACTCTGTTACAAGTAAAAGTCCCGAATTCAAAATTCACTTGAGTAAAAGTACAAAAGTATTGGTATCAAAATGTACTTAAAGTATCAAAAGTAAAAGTACAAAAATGTTTGAAAATGGCAGATCTACAAGCTCACAACGCGTCGCAATGCGACGCGTTGTGAGATCTGTAGATCTGCTATTTTCAAATAGCCTATGTATAAAATAGGGCTAAAGTGGTGAATGTATGTTTTATAATGTAATAATTTATATCTGCAAAGTAACTAGTAACTAAAACTTTTCAAATAATTGTAGTGGAGTAAAAGTATAATATTTGCCTCTGAGATGTAGTGGAGTAGAAGTAAAAGTATTGGAAATTAGAAATACTCAAGTAAAGTACAAATACCTCAAAATTGTACTTAAGTACAGTACTTAAGTAGGGCTCTCCTGTGTGGTAGCAGCACTCTGATCTGGAACCACGTATGCCAGCTGGCCCCTTTGTGAAGTAATGCTTGAAAGTAAATAATCCATGGCTACTAACACATATGCGGTTTCCATGGCCAGTGACAGGAAAGGGGCCTATAGGTCGACCCTGTCACCCCCACATGTTCCAGGGGTGTCCCCACTTGGTACTGTTGTAGTGGAGAGTGTGAGCCCCAGGTAGGACCTATTATGGTGGTGCAGAGGTTGCATTTGCGGAAGAATCCGTAGTTCCACATCCTGTCGGCAGTTCAAACAGTAGAACTGGGCCCGAAGTCGTTACGCGGCCTTGGAGACCCTTTGGGGGCTGTGGTGATTTCACTGTCCCTGTTGCTTACAGCTGCGCAGTCGACCTGGAGAGCCACTACCTTGGTGCCGCCATGCTCCATTTCTCAAGGCGCTTGTAGCAAATAACCTTCACCTGCTTCCCCTGGTATAAGGGAAATAAGGTATGTTCTTTTCTCTGGCTTATTCTTTTGTAGATGGAGGTTGATGTAGTCATTTTATGTTTGCAATTAATTATGAAGAATAAAGTAACCTGCAAACCAGACTGTTGTGACATTTTAAACATCTTAATAAGTTATTCTCCTATATAGTGGTTATTATTCATAAGGAAACATAGATAAAATATCAGTACAGGTTGGTTTATGTTATTTTATTGATATGATAATGCATGCACTCTGATATCTCAACACGGCCATCTCACATACAAGCTCTATTAAAGATAGTGTCGGATGACTGCCTGCCTGACCTGAATAATGCTGTTTGATGTAGCCTATTTGGCTGTGCTGTGGGGAAAAACACACAGGGAGTAATGTTTGCAATGGTGTCTGATACTGAAAATTGTAGCACTGTTATTTCTTTCAAAATTACTCATTCTGAGCACGGAAAACCTGTGTCCAACAAGCAGCTGTGGTTGGCAGTTGAATGAATCATTCCTATTTCCTTAGCATCATTGTCTGTGCAATTTTCAGTATGAGATTCAGACTCCTTACAAATCTTCCATCTCTTATCTTATTTTCAATGTTCAGCTGTGTACTTGGTTCTGATCTTGGATATCTAGGGCGATGTGATGTCCTTTAGCAACGACGGCCATTGGGAACACGCCATATGTATGTATATATATATATATATATATATATATATATATATATATATATATATATATATATATATATATATATATATGTATCCATTAAATGGTTGCCTCCTATATGTATCCATTAAATGGTTGCCTCCTATACATTAATCATAGCATCTATTGGTTGATAGTGCCTTTATCCAAAGAGCTTTACAATGTGCATTATATTCTCCCATTCATACACACATCGATGGCAGAGGAAACAATGCAAGGCACCATGGCAACGTGCTCATCGGGAGCAGTTAGGCATCAGTGTCTTGCTCAATGACACTTTGACACTAACTCAGGGGGAGCCGAGGGTCGAACTGGGAACCTTCCGATGCCTAACCACCTGAGCCACATATGTGTTCATATATTCCATATATTTTTCAAACTATGTAAACACATCAATATTTCTATGATAAATGCAGACTGTTTGATATGTTTAGACTGTGACGCAGTAATAATATCAGTGGTTGTTGCGCAGCAGAAATAGCTCTTGTATTAGGTCACCAGAGATGAGAATAATAATAGAATGTTCCAGACAGTTCTGAGATAACTGTTATTGTAGCAGAATGTTCTGAAAAACAGGAAAACGGTTATGCAAGATTAATTGATTGTAATGGATGTTTTTCAGTCGTGTCTGCAGGCATGGCTCTGTTTGTTATTCTATTAATCAACATACGTACCGGTATGCATCTAAAGATTTCTACCTCCAGACTAATTTCTTCCACAAGGGCCTGAAGAAGAAGATCAAATACAATATTCACACTTGTACCGCTATTAATATTTTATAAATAGAATGTTTTCAATCTCTTTGTGAGTTATCTGACTGAAATACAATGTATTTGCCCACACTCAGGGAGTCCATTCCAATCTTTGTCCCCACAGATGCAATTAATAACAGCACCATCCTTCCAATAGGATGGGACAGGATCATCATAATTGCCTTTACCAAATGAACTGAAAATGAATAGAATGATTCAAACATGAGGGAAACAGGACTAGAACCTTCCAATGATGACTACTGTACATGTAATCAAACTCTATGCTAGTACATCATCAAATACCGTTGTCTGAGTTGCATTTATTCTGATAGTACCTGCTGAAGCTGATGTTTCAGGAGTGTTACCTACTGAAACATGTATGGTGGAAAGTAACTACAAAAGTACATTTACTCAAGTACTGTACAATTTTAGGTACTTTTATATTACTTGAGTATGTCCATTTTTCAATATCTTACACTTCTAAACATAGTCTAAACATGCAAGGTTACTTTGCATGTTTAGATTATTATTACATTATTATTAACTCCATAACCCATTAAGGCCGATTCTACAAATGCCTTGTAAATCGGTTCTCACACTTTCATGATTTTTCAAAAATGTTCAAAAAAAAAGCTCAGCTCGTCACATCTTGCCACACTGCGAGCTCTTATATCTGCTATTTTTGAATAGCCAATGCAAAAAAATCTAAAATGCCACAGATGCTTTTAATGAGTTAAGCCCTATTTCATCTTGACACATTGTGAGCTTGTAGATCACCTATTTTAGAAAATATGCCAGTACTTTTGTACTTTTAGCAGTGATGATGCACAGTTGACTGACTCAGTGAACTCATCCCCCCGTTAGTTAACAAAACGTCAGGAACGTGTGACCTCACCTTCATCCTAACCATCTCACTGATGAAAAGATTACATTAAAAAAAAATATATATATATATATTTTACAGACTGGGTTCCCATATTGGGTGTGAAGTGTCTTGCTCAGGGACACCAACACATTGCTGCGGCTGGAAATCGAACTTAGGACCTCTGTTTCACAGGCGGCCTCTCTACCCATACAGCTATGGCCGCCAACATTCATGACACCAATTATGGTGTGTATTAATAATAGACCAGCTTAGTAGAGAGGAAACAGCATTTATTTCACAATTTGTCAAAAAATAACAGCATAACAACCTCATTAAATCCATTTATTCACCTTTGTCTTTAATAAGGACTGATTACTGAAGGTAAATACTGTACATAAAGTAAACTGATTGCTGATTGCTTAACAGTTTCATGTGTCACCACCGGCAACAGCTGTGGCCAGAGGCTTTGTCCCTGTCCGTCCGTCCGTCCGTCCGTCCGTCCGTCCGTTAAGGATGAACTGATTAGTATTTGGTGGTCAAAGGTCAAGGTAATTGTGACCTCACAAAACACATTTCATACATGTCAATATGTATGAAAAATATACTGTAACTTACATTTCACTAATAAATACACTTAACAGCTTTTATTAAATTTATTCAAAGTCTTCACCTTATATTATTAGTCTGGACAGACATTGGTGTAAATTGTAAATTGTAAATTGTAAACTGTAAACTGTAAACTGCAACTGCAGGCGTACAGCTGTGATGCAGTGTTTCTAGTTGGTTTCTTGTTAATTTAATTTGATCGAGGTGTTGCGGCTTGCCATAGAATGTTTTACTGTGCTGCCAAATAAGCAAATAAGTAAGATGTGTGAAAACAGATGGCAACACTGGGTGAATTTCCAAGATTTCCAAGGGTGTTGGCTGAATGTGTTTTTTGTTTTATTTTTTGCCCCAGGTATATTCCATCGCTGTAGAGGAATTTCACTTCCTTTAGACAGTGACTCATATTGTCTCTTTAAATCATGTCATTGACAAACATGCATGATGCATCACTATATTGACAGTAAATAATATGTACATGCATCATCCAGACTCCAGAGCATAAACTCAGTGCTCAGGAAATGTCAGATCTTGCTGTACATAATTAGGAACGCCGTACATTTCAGAAAATCCAACACTTTTACAAGATACAGTTTCTATACAATATGTAAAACAGGCAGTGTTTGACTGTCAGTTGTGAAGTAGGCCCCTCAAGTCTCAAGATTAAAAAGCCAGCTATCTGTGAATCCAGAACGGAAATATCTACCTTACAATCGGGACATTGGCTGAAAGGGCAAAAAAATCAGGACTCAGGACAAAAAAACCCGCTGTTGCCAGATCGTGCGCGAGCAACAAGCAACCTAAGCGAGCAAAACAAGCAACCTAACACACAAAGCTGCCCACTGCGCATGCGTCGCCGCACTTTCTCTAACCAATTCACACCCACTTCACGCTTACAAAACCTGGACATGGCAACGTCGCTCATCGTTCTGTGATTGCCAGCAAAAGTTGGCCAATCAGGTGGCGAGTTCGCAGCCTGAAAAAATACGAACGGCAGCCATTGTTGGTTGTCCGAGTGCCTTCACTTCTTATTTTCGCTTATTAAACGCTCTCAAACTACTGCTTTGAGGCACGGAATTCACTTATAACATATCGTTTGGATAGAATTTAGTTGCTTCACTTCATATGTGTGGTCAATTAATCATGACAGAGCCTATTTAAAAATAAAAATTCAGAGAACCGTCAGGGGCGAACAGTCACACGCATGTATCCGAATAAGTCAACCTATTTTGCCAATAGCCATCTCAAAAGTCCCGTTGCGTCATGGCTGTCCCCCCCGCCCCACCCCCACCACCCACCCACACACACACACACACACACACACACACACACGCACACACACACACACACAGGGAGAGAGAGGGAGGGTGGGAGAGAGAGAATAGTCAGCTAAACAGCGCGACATAATTTTCGCTGACGCAGAGACAGAGAGGGAGAGAGAGAGAGAGGAAGAGAGGGAGGGAGGGAAAGACAAAATAAGCAAGCCCTCGCTTATTTTCCCGCGGACGTCATTTATTTGTCATTGTGGTGAATGTTTGCCGCTGATGTTTGTTGTGTGAAGCTTAATGTCAGAGTGTTTGTGTTGGAGCGCCTCAGTGCGGCTGCTGAGTTCATGTGCAACATCTTGCATGCTGGCTGTGGGTGGCTTCACAGTTTTCCTTCGCCGTGTCTGTAGGTCATGGCCTGTCTCCAGGGACTCCCAAGGGGGGGGGGGGGCACCCTCTGTTTTTTATTTAATTTTTTATCCCATGATTTTTTACCCCCAAACATAATTTTCTTTGGCGGGGTTAGGGGGGGGGTACTAGAATTCTGCCCACGTAGCGGGCAGAACTTCTAGTATTTTACAAGCTGACGTGAACTGAGGCTGACATCCCCAGATGCCACTTTGATCCATGGAGAAAAAAAGCATCACCCCTCTTCACCACCCTGCCAGACACTTTAGCTGATAATAAGAGGCAGAAAATAAGTGAGGAAAGTCACAGCTATTAGCGCTAAGAGAAAAAAGAGACACGGAGGAGGGGAAGGGGTCTGAGATAGAGGTGTCACAGTTTAATACAGCCTTCCTTTTACTGTATTCTCTCTATTACTTTATTATTATCTATTACCGTACTTTATTCTTTAATTCTCTTCCTTTTTTCTCTCTACTGTCAGAGAGAATATATACTGTAAAGAGAGTGCATGCTGGATCACATCGCAAAGGAACTTCGAACCAAAGTTCCTTTCTTCAGGAAAAGAAACCGGTCCTACTGTATGTCAGTGTACAGGTGTCCATATAGGGGTCATCCCACTCCAGGACAAGTATAATTGGAATGATTTCAGAGGCAGAAGAATGAGAGGAACCCTATACTGGGAGCCTCTGAGGCAGTTGGCGTTTGAAGTGTCAGAACAAGAACAGGATATCCTTCCTGGCTGCCAGCCACACTCCATAGCATGACAGATGATAGGAGGCGAAAGTGCTTTAGTGGATTTGTTTTTCCTTTACAGAACGTTGCAGAATGAAGAGCAAAGCCTTGCAGTAGACTTTGCCTGGTAGCAGCTTTGTTAACCACTTAAGCTTTTATACTTTGTTGTACAACGGGGCCAAGTGGCAAAAATAGCAGATCTACACATGTGTTGTGAGCTTGTCAATCGGCTGTTTTCAGTATTTTTGAAAAATGATTTAATGTCCAAACATTTTCGAAAATATTTGACCTATTTTGAAAATCTTTCTGAAAAATGAAAAAAAAATATATAAAAAAAAGATTGCCTTAAAAAGGGTCAACAGGTTGAAAGTGGTTAATCTGTTCATAGTATTCCATGATTTGCTTTATCTTTACAGAGTGCAGAATATTGCAGAATGAAGACATACGGTACTGTATACACAGTATGATGCTGCAGCCTTGTTGCCTTGCTTGGTATCAGCTCGGTTCATCTTTTCACAGTATACTGTACTTATGATTTTGTTTTACCATACAATATGGGGCAATGCCACAGCTCATTGGCCATGGTTGTCGTTACGATAATCACCTGTTGTTTATGACCAAGAAGTCTACGACCGAACATTATAGAATAGAATAATACGTTCAAAATGAATTAAATCTTCCACACCTGAAGCAATGCATTCATCTTAGATTGATCAGATTGGAGCTTACTGCTCCCCCCCCCCCCCTGTAATACTTAGTCCTATATTTACTGTATATTCTTTCCTTTGGTACTACTTTAAGATGTACTTTATAATATAATATATTGTAGTCTGCAGTGTCTGTTCCCTTTACTGGAACAGTAGTCCCTCATCTAAAGGATGTTTGTTGTAAACATATCAAAGAGTTCTGCACATATTCTCACTGAAGCTTTTCCCTGGACATTTCCCTGAACCAACCATTTGGGGGAGGTGCTCTATGCCCCAAGGGTGAGCCTTCCATCGTAACTAGTGGAACCTTTCTCTCATCTCCTGCCTCTTTCGCCTTGGGCGGCAATAAGCTGCAAACAGTGCTGCAATGCAGTGCCCGTTGCTGATCACACACACACCTGTCAAGCCAGGCTGTGGGAGGACTTCTGAGGTTTGCAGAGGAAATTTTTATTTCAGATCTTCTCAGGCATCTAAAAGAACTCTTCTTTTACTTCAGTAGGGGAATAATGCGATTTATTGGTTTTGAAGTGAGATGTGTTTCTGTGCATGGCACAGCCTGGGGCAACGATAAGGCATGGAGAGGAAGGCTGGGATTCAACCATTTTTCTCTTATATCCATTTGTAAGTCATAAGCGGTGGATTGTCAATTACTTCCACAATATTTATTGTCAATGTTCTTTGCAAAGCTGTAGTGAGCAGCCTATAGTTTACTAACACCACCCACTGACATATTTTGACATCACTGATATTCTGGTGGTGAAAGAACTACAGGAGCAAATGCTACATTATTTTCAAGAGTACTTGGTCAATGGCTCTGCTGGGGCTTCACCTAATCAAAGGGCCCCTCAAAATGAACACAGATTTCAGGGGCTCTCTCTTGTCTCACATTCAGTTCAGCCATAAAATGTTCCAGCCAATCAAGTGTTGCTTCAGGAACACAGAAGGGAGAGGTGTAATGTAATTGGCTGTTGAGCTCAATTATCTACAACCTTTTCCTAGAATCGAGAACCATACCTTTAATGTGAAGTGAAAACACGACAATATTGATACGAGTTAGTTGTGATGAATGAGTAAACTATTTTGTGAAAACAATTAGGCTGTTTCTAACCTGATACAAGGACCATATCAAGGCTACATTTACAAGAATCCAAGGCACAATTAATAATTATAATAAACACATTTCTATTAATAGTTTGATCAATTTCTAGTCTATATCACTATACAACACAAATGTAATAAAAGGGTTCTGTCAGATGACACAGCATGCACACATATTTTACAGCTTAGCCTACCCATTAAACTGACAGTTTTGTTAACTTAATAGTAGGGTGTGAATAACACAAAGGATACAGACAGATAAGGTAAATAATGTGCGCTCTCAATTCTATATCCAATCGATAAATTCCAGGAATCTGGAATCTGCCCTTTGCCCAAATATGGAGACGCCTATCGCCACTGACGTCATACAGTACGTGACTGATGTCATACAGTGGTCTCCAAGCACTCAGATAATGGGTACTGCAATAAGTACTAATTTTGGATACATTGACAGTGTCTCTAAATCTATCACAACGTGACGTAAGAACTGTTATGTCACAGCCAACATAAAAGAGAGAGTTCATGTTTGCAGAGTTCTGACTCGTCATTTAAGAGAATCATTAAATAGATCATATAGAGATAGATAGTTTATATTGATAGATAATCTGCGCAGAAGGAGGACTGAAATACGATCTTACAGCTGTTCAAAGTAACGACTCAGATTGTGCAAACATGCAGATTTTTGTGAAGACCCTTACTGGCAAGACCATCACCCTGGAGGTTGAACCAAGTGATAACATAGAGAATGTCAAGGCCAAAATTCAGGACAAGGAAGGCATTCCACCTGACCAGCAGAGGCTGATCTTTGCGGGCAAACAGTTGGAAGATGGCCGCACTCTGTCTGACTACAACATTCAGAAAGAATCCACTCTCCACCTTGTTCTGCGTCTGAGGGGAGGAATGCAGATCTTTGTCAAGACCCTTACTGGCAAGACCATCACCCTGGAGGTTGAACCAAGTGATAACATTGAGAATGTCAAGGCCAAAATTCAGGACAAGGAAGGCATTCCACCTGACCAGCAGAGGCTGATCTTTGCAGGCAAACAATTGGAAGATAGCCGCACTCTGTCTGACTACAACATTCAGAAAGAATCCACTCTCCACCTTGTTCTGCGTCTGAGGGGAGGAATGCAGATCTTTGTCAAGACCCTCACTGGCAAGACCATCACCCTGGAGGTTGAACCAAGTGATAACATTGAGAATGTCAAGGCCAAAATTCAGGACAAGGAAGGCATTCCACCTGACCAGCAGAGGCTGATCTTTGCGGGCAAACAGTTGGAAGATGGCCGCACTCTGTCTGACTACAACATTCAGAAAGAATCCACTCTCCACCTTGTTCTGCGTCTGAGGGGAGGTCAGTAAATGATTCTATAATCCTAGATTGCCTATTGTGATTTTGGCTACATTGCTTACCATTTAGACCTGAGGCTGATTCTAAAAAAGCCTTCTAAATCCGTACGTAAATCGTATGTGTTGCTATATATACTGTATGAATACAAGAACACTCGGTACAACAACCTCAGTCAAATCCGGCGACCTCGGAACTGTCGGCCCAGTCATTCCGGCGACCTCGGAATGGTTGGCGGTGCCTCTCGTGGCTCAAGTCCGCTCATCGTTTTATGTTCTGCCTCGCTGGCACCGACTGTTCTCACCAAGCGGACCATGCACTTGCACCAAACAAAAAAAGAGTCCGACTAGGTTGCTGTACCGAGCGTTCCGGTTACCATATATATATATTGCATATATATATATATAGCTTTCCCGGATTGAAGGGGTTAAGTAATGGACACAACATGTGGTGTTATGAATACAACATGACGGGGCCTGGGGGAAGACTAAATTGGAAGAAAAAATAACAAATAAATACAGTAAATTTGCTATATACTGACAAAATAACAAATACAAAACATCTGGCTGGGAAAGGACTTTTATATCCATGTGACGTGGAGGATATTCCCATGGTAGTGTAAACCCTTCCAAGGGTATTGGCAAAAAAACAAAACAAAACAAAAAGGGCAGGTGGGGTTGCTCATTGAAGTAAGAGCATATATTTGAACCAGGGTCAGCTGCGGGAAGGACTATAGTGTTATTTATGGTACGCACTTTTTACTCTGTGACCCACCTAGATACCCAACTAAAAACATGTATGCCTCTCAGAATCCAACCCTACGTCCTCGTCGTGAGAGGTGGAAGCAGGTAATGCTGACTAACAGGGCTCTGGTAAAACTGCAAAGGCTAATCGCCTGTGCAGTGGATCAAATCACTTGAACATAGACAAATGGCAACGCTGTCATACAATGACAACTACACAAATTGTTAATAACTAGATCAGGCCCAGCACCAAAAGAAAATATACAGGGGTGGAATTACACTTTTTTTGCTCAAAGCGCTACAAATACAATAATTAATGTCCACGATTTGGCAACTTCCCCCTGATAAGCCTATGCTATTCACCCTTTTCTTCACCATAGACAGAGAAGGAGGGTCGAACACAGGCTGTTAGAGTTATTTTGTCGACAATATTGATATATATGCCATCATATCCTATTTTAGTGGGCCATCTTGGCCTAACTCAAGTTTGCCTACCAATCTTATGATTTTATTAAGTTCGAGGTTGGACAAAACTAATCCTAGTATCAGGTCTCTCCTTTCCTCTAGAGACTGCATGTGTTTTGAGCTGTACAGAGCGCAGGCCCTCCAAGGTCACTGATTATCTCTGGAGGAATACAATAACAGCTCATTGGAGTTAACTTGACCATCTATGACAAAGCAACAACACCTCCAGCGACGCCGGTCAGAGTTGAGGTCAACGTGTTGTTTGAGACATTTGGACGCTGTTTGTCCAAGATAAACTGTCACACCATCCGCTTGCCATCTTCTCTCTCAACCTACGAGCAAGGCTCCTCATGGCCCGATGTCATCGTCAGAGCTGATAACCACTTCATTTGTGTATAACTGTTGTGATCATTGACTGTTTAGGCAGAGAGATATTTTTGCTGTACGGTGCCTCGTGGATTGATTCTTTCTCTTAATACAATGTCAACCTTTTAATTTGAGAACCGGCCTGTGTCTGTCTTTGATTTCGTCTCATCCTTTTTACACTGGGTTTTCAGCTGTTTAACTACAAATAGTTTTAATTAACATAGAGCAGGATTTACGACCCTTTATCAACTCTATTAATTGGTCCTTCGAACGGTTAAAGGCCTGTCCGACATTATTATCATAATTATTATAAATATTTTTCTCGGACGGTGCGTTTAGAATCAGCCTTAAAAATTTCAGATTTTTTTCTCCCATCTTTCTTTTTCACGGTCGACTCTGAGGGGCTCCGGACGACTCCTCTTCGCGCGAGGACTCTTTCCGGTCAGCTATCTTAGAATCAGCCTCTTTTTAAATATTGTTTTTGGAGACAAGCGGCTCACAGACATTCCTCAAACGTGGGGGGATTCTCCGTCCAGCTGACTACAAGACACAGGTTACCTCTTGGTTCGGTTCCTTGACTTATAATTTTGACATTGCATTAACTTTAACACGAGGCTCATTGGCCGTACTTGTACATATATATATATTTTTTTGTAAAATTGTTATTAGTATTGTTGTTATATCTTTTGGACAGATACTGTCAATACATATATATGCACATATCAGACACACAATATGTGTCTACCAGTGTGTGCATAGATATTTATTGCCTGGTACATTTGTTCCTTTGTTTTTAACTGCAGTTGTACATAGATACATGTATTCAGATCTGTTTATAGGGGGTTGCAGATATATATATATATGCATTTGCCTGTTCAATTGACAACAATTAGGTGTTGTTTACTTGACTTGTATATGTGCGATGTATATATGTATATATGTAATCTTTTGTAAAAAAAAGATTTGTCTACATGTTATTATTTCATTTATTTGGTTTTAATTTTTGGTACCACAACTTATGACTCAGGCAGAACACAGATTTTGTACTTTATGACTCAGGCAGAACCCAGATTTATGACTCAGGCAGAACCGATATTCGGTATTTTATGACTCAGGCAGAACCCAGATTTATGACTCAGGCAGAACCGATATTCGGTATTTTATGCAGAACCCAGATTTATGACTCAGGCAGAACCGATATTCGGTATTTTATGACTCAGGCAGAACCCAGATTTATGACTCAGGCAGAACCGATATTCGGTATTTTATGACTCAGGCAGAACCGACATTCTGTATCCTATGTTACTTTGATTTTGTAAATCATTTAAACCTTGACTGACACACACAGATACATTCAGTGTGTGCCAATCACAGGGGAATTATTATAATATAATATAGTCCAGATACACCATTCAATTATTTTTCATTTTTAAACTTTAATATTTGATTTCATTCCCATTTATCTAGAAACCAGCCACCTTTGCTCCAGGCAACCTCTGTATCACTAAAACCAGCTACAGGCATCTCATCCAATCAGACCCTAAACAGCATTACATCAGCACTGAACCGTTTGTATGATATTTACTTATTTTCTAGGATAAGACACAGCCTGCTGATTTGAGTATTTTAAATAAACTAGAACGTAGTCATTTAAACCTTCCACTTGGCCACAGACAGAAGTATTTAACCTTGGGTAGGGCTGACGGCCTCTTTATCTCACTCACTCACTCTCTCTGTCCCTTGAACGTGTCAACAATCTGTAGTCACTGTCACTGTTTCTCTCTCTCTCTCCCACAAGCCGTGCATTCGCTCAGAATTGTTTTATTTAAATTTTATATCAGTAATTGAGGGGATAATAATTATAGTAAAACAGGTCAATTGTCTACACTAGCCCACCCACTTCTTGATAGATACTAAATAGATTTTGAACACAGTCTTTTACGTTTTAGTCACGTCTGAATAATTACATTTTTGCATTATGGGAAATATCTTTTCCCCGTCACAGGGACCTCGAAGGCCCCTCAGCAGACAGGGACCCACCAGTGGATGTGGACCTGCTTGGACCGGTGCTTGGACCTGCTGTCGGTGCGCCACCAGGACTTTCACCCCGACCCCACGTTCCTCCATCTGACACAAGCACTAGTAAGAGATCAAAATCTTTACATGAACGTCGGGTTAACACTAAAACGCACCCTACACAATCACTTACTGCACAGCATACAGTAGATCAGATAGAAACACTGATTGCTCCCTTAATTGCCTATACACAGGGGGGTGGCAATTTGGCTTATAGGTACAGGAAATGGTCTCCTGAAGATATTAAGAACATTGCAGAAACTTTACCTAATATTCAGGACAATCCAGAGGGGTGGGAGACCGCGCTCAAAGCAGAGATAATAGAACACCAGCTTAACACTACGGAAGTCAGGGACCTTATTGCAAAAAGTAGCCCGAAAGCCATGTCACATCAGATTTCAGAGGGGGCCCACCTCCTCGACCTACATGGTTGTGCGATCCAATGTTTCCGTACCGAGCCACCAGCTCTGGACGAACAGAGACCCCAAATGATAAGACAGGTAGACCACGAGGAAGCTGTAAACAAAATGATAGGGAACGCACTAGGTCTCCTGCGTGATAACACTAATTTATCTGTCCTCACCGACATCAAGCAGAAAGACGGAGAGGATGTCTCGGAATTCATTCAGAAATTTATAACCCAGTTTAACCGCCACTCAGGCCTAACCAGTGGCCAGGTGGGCTACCAGAAATTGTTTAACCACCTCTTTAATGGAGGCTCTACGCCCTCACTTAAAACAGGCCATCACTATGAATGATCCCTTATGGAAAATGAAAACCACAGAGGAACTCACTACTCTAGCTCAGTATTACAACAATTGCATAGCCGAACCAAAGCCTAGGGCTAAACTACAGGCCGTGATTACTGGGGAGGGACACATCAGCCTACAGGCACCACAGAATAACCAAAACCACAACGGGGGATCCGGGGCAAACCGACAGCAGAACCAACCAGGACCATGGAATCAAGTGTCTATCCTCCCTGCTGGTTTTGGGGCCCTGGTATTGGCTAGACACCCACCTATGACCCCTATGACGCTGCCCTCTCCTTCTCTGCTGTGCCTAATGTGTGATTAGGACTTGGCTATTCTCCACGACACCCAGGGCACACCAGCGTATTAATTCCATTTGATTATTTGGCATTCATTAGTCCAGTTTCTGATGGGTTGGTTTTAAGTTATATATCTAATGTTTTTTTTTTCTTTTCTCGTTAGTGTTTAGTTTTTTATTTTGTTTTGGTAGAAGGGGTTCTGCTTATGGCGACGGGGAAATATTTTCTGGCATAACAGAATCCCACCCTTTTGCTTCGTTGACCAACTCATCATTTTTGACTTCATGTTAAATTTTCACCCTATAGTATTTGTAGAATGCCAAGGATTTCATTTTAGACCAGTTTTACTGTCTCAGAAAAGTCTGTGACCGAATTGTTATGAGAACATTCTGACCTTGTGAGGGCCATTGGGCTCAATATAACTTTAACCCATTCCTTCCAATTACAGTAACTCCCTTATAGCTTTATTACTGTCAGCCCATTATTAATATTATTTCCTTTATTTTTGCCATAATGTCAGCACCATCAGCATATGTGAATGAGTTTGTTCATCTAATTTAGTAACTTTCACTGTTAAGCAAACTCCAATATCCACAATCCCTTGTGGAGATTTCCGTTTAGTTAAGGTCTGTAACAGCCACGTTGCTATGGCAACTCATTCCAAAATGACCTCTTATCTACTCCATTACCCATAATTCCTTACAGGCAGTGTTAGCTTCCCTGGTAACTAACACATAACTATGGCAATATCATCCTAACGACATTGAATTCCTCCATTGAATTCAATTTAACCCATCTCAGTTAAATTAACCCTTATAAGATTCAATATGTTATAATATTATTTAGAAAACAT
>NC_137615.1:36352205-36419705 GCF_963280865.1 Gymnoscopelus braueri | reverse complement strand
GACAGACAGACAGACAGACAGACAGACAGACAGACAGACAGACAGAGACTGAGTGAGTGAGTGATTGAGTGATACAGAAACAGAGAGAGAGAGAATGAGTGAGTGAGTGAGTGAATGAATGAATGAATGAAAGAGAGAGAGAGAGAGAGAGAGAGAGAGAGAGAGAGACAGACAGACAGACAGACAGACAGACAGACAGACAGACAGACAGACAGACAGACAGACAGACAGACAGACAGACAGACAGACAGACAGTGACTGAGTGAGTGATTGAGTGATACAGAGAGAGAGAGAGAATGAGTGAGTGAGTGAGTGAGTGAGTGAGTGAATGAATGAATGAATGAATGAATGAATGAATGAGAGAGAGAGAGAGAGAGAGAGAGAGAGAGAGAGAGAGAGAGAGAGAGAGAGAGAGAGAGAGAGAGAGAGAGAGAGAGAGAGAGAGAGGCCAGTGGATGGTTGGAGGCAGAAAAACTAAGCAATATTTTTCATTTGATGCTTTGGCAATATTGTTCTAACTTTCATCCTAAAAAAGCACATTGTAGTGGAATTGAGATAAAGGGAGACTGGGGAGAGAACATTTTAAATAAGCGACTGAAGAAGAAAATAATGAGTAGAAGAAGAAGGAAAAGGACTGAGAAAAAATTAACAGAATAAGATGCTCAAGAGAGAAGTGGAGCTTGCGTCCTTGACCAGTGGTTCTCAAAGCTTTTCATGTCAAAGACCCCAAATTAATAGGCATTGGGCTGCAGACCCCCATCTGAAAATACTTTGTGCCAGGGACCAGCATACAAGATTTGTGTTGCTACAATGTTTCAAACATGTTAGCAGATCTACACGGTCACAAACGCCACATTGCGACGTGTTGTGAGCTTGTAGATCATCTGATGTATATAGGGTTAAAGTGGTTAAACTTGATGCTGATGCTATATTTAATGATTTTGCTGGGGACCCCCTCTGACCCCCTAAAGGACTCCTGGGGGTCCCCAGACTCCGCTTTGAAAACCACTGTCCTTGAGGGTGCACGTGCTGCCATGATTCTCCTTCACCTCATCAAAAGGCATGAAATATGTTTTACCACGGTTCTCCGTTTACTACTCACTATGGGATATCAGCGCCCTCAGGCGATGAGACAGAGCAACACACACGCTCCCGGCGCCAATACTGATTGGCTAAGGGTATGTCACGAGTCCGGAAGGACCCGGGAGTATAAAGCTCCCCCGTGACGTAGGCTCTTCCTCTTTTCTCCACTCTGCAAGCGAATGCGCAGATATTCACACACAAAAAGCAAGAAAATTTCAACCTAACCCAACGCGGGAATACGGAGTATCTCCCCACGGGAAAACCTTGCTAAAAGTTCTCTCCCGGAACTTATTTTATTATTTATTTGTCTATCCTCTCAGTTTCTTCCTTTGTCTGGCATTTGAAAACGCCGGTTAGCGTTTTTCATTCATTTAGCGACTAGGCTACTAGTAGCAGCTAGGCTAAGGTGCTACTAGCCAAAGTTTAGGCCGCTGTGTTCCAGACCAGGATGGAACCACCGAGGACCTGCGGACGACCGAGGTGCGACCTCCTCGTCGCCGCAGACGACCCCCACAGTGTCTGCATTTACTGCTGTGGGGTCGCCCATGCCGTTGACGCCAAGGACCGCCAGGGCGAGAGGGACGAGTGCCCAGCGTGCGCGTCCTTCACCAGCCAGCAGCTCGACGCCCGGCTTGCCAGGGTAGAGACCCTGGTCGGCTGGGCCAGGAGCGATCCAGGCATGGCGTCCGTCACCACCAGCACAGGGACCCCAGGAGTGCCGCCCGAGAAGACACTCATGGGACCCCCACCGGTGCCGACGCCGAAGGTAAAGCGGCCAGCGGCGGAGACGCCGCCTTCCGTCGCTGCCGCTGTACACATGTCGCCGCCGCAGCTAACCAGCAGCGCCTCCACCTCCCCCCACCGACGCTACGACTGGGCTGCCTCGTTGGCCGATAGCGAGGAGGAGCTGGCCTTCGAGGAGCTGGAGGACGAGTTGGACCTCGCGTCATACCAGGAGGTCCAGGAGGTGTCCATGGCGAGCGCCGAGGGGGATGGCGGAAACCCCGACACCGTCGAAGTGGTCGTCGAAGAGGTCACCGAACCAGTAACAGCGGTATTCAAACGGGCTATCGCCAGGTGCGGGTTGGTGCAGCCCGTAGAGAGCCGCAACGCCACCGCTCTCGCAGCAGGCTTCCAGGGCTTGGAGGCTCCACCAACACGGGTGGTGGAGTCCAAGAAGCTCCCTGAAGCGATGGGGTTCCAGACGGCCTTGGTGAGCTCCTGGGGGGATCACCAAGACCCACAAAAGCTAGCTTTCCCCATCGACCTGATCTCCGCCAGGGAACTGGGGCTGATCGAAGTCCCTCCGATGGACCCTGTGTTGGCGGAAGGACTGGAGGACATGCAACCAGGTACGGTGGTGCTTGGGGGCGCCACACCGTCCTTTTATAACGAGGAAATGAGGAAATCCTCCGCGGCGTTGAAGAAGACCTACGCCGCGGCTGGACAGGTCGCAAAGACCCTCAACGCCGTTACCATCCTCCAGGGCTCCTCTGCCGTGCGACTAGCGGAGCTGAAGACGAAATGGGGCGATGACGCTAAGGAGCTGCATCGCCTTAACCAGCTCACCATTTCCTGCACCCAGCACGCCATCAACTGGACCGGCCGGGTGTTGGACGACTGCGCGACCATAGAGAGGGTGCGGTGGCTCGACCTCGCCACCTTCACAAGAGACGCGCAGAAAATAGACGCGAAGAAGAAGCTGCTGGCCCTTCCACTCAAAGCAAGTAATCTCTTCTGCGGTGCAGAGAAGTACTTAAAGGACTCCACGGAGTCGGCGAGGGCCCGGAAAGAGGCAGCGGCGGGTCTTTTGGCCCCGAAGCCTCCCCACCCAGGCAGACCCCGCCAGGAGAGGTCTGCCATACGGGGGAGACTCTCCTCATCTCGCCAACCCAGCGCCAGCGGCAGCTCCCGCAACTCCTCGGCCCGTCCATCCAGAATGGAAGGGCCCATGTCGCTGGGAGCCGGCGACGTCCGTCGCAAAGGCCCCCGTTCCCCCCCTCCTTCTTCCCCCCGACCCACACGACGCGGCGGGAGAGGACGTGGTCGCGGGCAGCATGTTTGACATTTGCCCCCCGGTGTTACCGGTTGTTCGGCTGCCCCCCCCACATCCACACGGACGGAGTGGGGGGGGATTAGCCCCCCTGGTCACCTCGGGAAAGAGACGTTGCCTTTTCATGGCCCCGACGGACTTGAAAAACAAAAGACAAAAAGTGACAATGTTACAGAGCCAGGCCTCTGCCGTATTGTATTGTCAGAATGTTGTTTGCCAGGGTGTTTGTGTGCAAAATGTGGTTCCAATAAATGTTCTGAAATTTACAAAACCTCTCATCATTTCACCCGTCTCAGAGCGGCGATGCGGAGGGACCCCCCTTGGGGGGGCCCCTCCATATCAATGCCCTCCACCCATAAGCCCACAGCGCTTGGACAGTCCCTTTGGAGACTGTCCAAGCGCTGCTGGGATGAATTTTGTGCATGCTATGAACAAGACAAAGGTAATAAACCCATTGCTAATTCCAAACGCCAATGTACAAGGGTCACGCCAAAATTTCCATTTCTACCATCCATCCAGCAGAGGGCGCCAGAGGCCCACTGTGGGAAGGAAGGTTTGCAAAATGGCGGCGCGGGTCGAGGGTCACCCCAATATTTACAGTCTGCCGTGCACCGAGTCACGCCAACCTCTGGAGGGCGACAGAGTGCCTCTTTCAGTAGAGGTGGCTCCGTCGCTTCCTTTAGTCAGGCCAAGGGCCCTAGACAAGATGGCGGCGGACCTTGTAGACAACGTGGGAATAGTGCGGAACTTTTCCGCACTAGGTCACGTGATCTCTACACGCAGAACGTCAGGATCGACGCGACCTCCTTTGTCTCTAGCGAGCTCCACAGCTGTAGCTCCGCTGAACAGAGTTTTAGCGTCTCCGGTTCCCATGGTAACGGTTTCACGACCAGTGGAACTAGCGACGGCAGCATCCAGCGACAATCCTCTCGCTCAATGCTTGGATCAATGGAAACTTTGCAAGCCGTGCCCTTGGGTGCTGCGCACCGTTCGCAAGGGTTACAGACTGCAGTTTGCCAGGAAGCCGCCCATGACAGACAAGGTATTGTACACCCGAGCGTCGGGCCAAGCGGCCAAGACCTTGAGAGAGGAAGTAGCCTCCCTTCTGGACAAGGGCGCGATAGAGAAATTATCTCCGGATCAGAACCGTCTGGGGTTCTATTCGGAATATTTTCTGGTGAAAAAGAAAGGGGGGGGCGTAAGACCCATATTGAATCTGAAGGGACTCAACAGGTTCCTGCGGGTTTTTCATTTTCAAATGCTAACGACCGTGAAGTTATTACGCACGGTGCGTCAGGGCGACTGGTGGACGAGCATCGATTTGAAAGATGCTTACTTCCACATTCCAATTTACCCCCCGCACAGGAAGTTCCTGCGCTTCGGCTTCGAAGGGGAAGTGTACGAGTACATGGTTCTCCCTTTTGGTATGTCGTTGAGCCCACGGGTGTTTGTGAAGTGTACCAACGCGGCCATTGCTCCACTACGGAGACAGGGAATCCGTCTGTCGACCTACATCGACGACTGGTTGATAGCCGCAGGCTCGGAGGAGGAGGTGGCGCGGCACACGGCCATGGCCATCTCCCATCTGACGTCACTGGGTTTCACAATCAACGTCAAGAAGAGCGTTTTGGTTCCGTCCCAGCGGGCCACCTTCTTGGGGATCTCGCTGGACTCGAACACGCTCAGGGCACGTCTATCCAAGGAGAGGATAGACAGCGTTTTAGCTTGTGTGAGATCTTTCCGCCCGGGGCGGGAAGTTACTTACAAACAATGCATGCAAGCAGTAGGTCTCATGGCCTCAGCCATTCACTTAATCCGCTTAGGCAGGCTCTACATGAGACCCGCTCAGAGGTGGCTGAGGGCCCTTCGGATCCCACCCACCTCAGGTCGTCGGCTTGTGATGGTGTCTCCATGGTGTGTGGAGGCACTCAGACCATGGTCACAAGCAGCCTTTCTGTCCCAGGGGGTCAGTATAGGAGCTGTGATTTCGTGGAAGGTCATCACCACGGACGCCAGTTTGGCTGGGTGGGGTGCCGTCCACGAGGGCAGGTGGACCAGGGGAATGTGGGATCCGACACTGCAGTCGGCTCACATCAACTACCTGGAACTGCTGGCGGTTTTCCTCGCTCTGAAACATTTCGAGGCACAGATCTTGGGTTGTCATGTCGCGGTCAGAACGGACAATACGACAACCATGTGTTTTATCAACAAGCAGGGAGGCTTGACCTCCCTGGTGTTGGATGGTCTAGCACGCGAGATGACGCTTTGGTGCGAGTCACGGCTCGCGTCCATACGGGCGTCTCATGTACCGGGCCTCCTGAACCACGGAGCGGACTTGCTGTCCAGGGGCGGTCTCCGGTACGGGGAATGGTCACTCCACCCGATAGTGGCGAAGGATATCTGGCACAGATTCGGTCGCCCCCAGGTCGATTTGTTTGCCTCCGAAGAGAACGCGAAGTGTTCTCGGTTCTTCTCAGTGAAGAGGGGGGACCGTTCCATGGGCATGGACGCCTTGGCACACAGTTGGCCGAGCGAACTGCTTTATGCCTTCCCGCCAATGGAGTTGATCCTCCCCACCTTGGAGAGGGTCAGGCTCCAGGGGTTGTCGGTGTTGCTGGTGGCTCCAGCATGGGGCACGTGGAGGTCGGAGATAGCTCCGCTCCTTTACGATGCGCCTCTGGCCCTCCCTCCCAGGGCAGACCTGGTGAGGCAGGGAGGGAACGAGCTGTTCCACGAGCGCCCTCAGGACCTAGACCTATGGGTTTGGCCCGTGAGAGGGCGAATTTGACTTCATGTGGCCTCCCCCCTGACGTGGTGGCTACCATCCAGGGTGCGAGGGCTATGTCCACAAGGGAAGCTTACGAGGTCAGATGGAATATGTTCGCATCTTGGTGTCTGGAGCAGTCACCAGTGGTGGTGGCTGTCCAGGCCCCGGTGGGCAGCATTCTTACCTTTCTACAGGGAAGGCTAAGTCAAGGTTTATCCTTCTCGACAGTGAAAGTGTATTTGGCTGCCATTTCGGCTTGCCACCTAGGTTTCGACGATGGCAAGACGGTGGGTCAGCATAACTTCGTGCGCCGGTTTATGAACGGCGCCAGAAGAGCTAGACCAGTCAACAGGCCACTGTTCCCAGTCTGGGATTTGACGGTGGTGCTGGATGCACTGTGCCGTCACCCGTTCGAGCCTTTTGAGTCTATGGATCTGAAGGTCATTAGTCTCAAAACGGTCCTTTTGGTGGCCCTGTCTACGGCTAAACGGGTCAGTGACTTGCATGCGCTCTCGGTGAGCCCGGAGTGCATGAGTTTTCTGAACAACGACAGGAGGGTTTTGCTTAAACCAAACCTGGCGTTCGTTACAAAGACCGGGGTGGTGGCCCCGGATCCGGTTGAATTGGTAGCTTTTCATCCACCTCCCTTCGCTTCGGCGGAGGACAGGCGGTTACATTGCCTCTGCCCGGTGAGAGCTTTGAAGCTCTATTGCCAGAGGACGGCGGCCAATCGCTCATCGACACAACTCTTTGTCTCTTTTGGCGTGGGGGTTCAGAGGAAGGCGGTCACCAAAGCGACGCTTTCTAGATGGATCCGAGATGCCATTAAGCTGGCTTATGTGAGCAGTGGTGTCCCAGTCCCGGGGGGTCTGAGGGCCCACTCTACTAGAGGCATGGCTACGTCCTGGGCTCTCTACAAGGGAGCTTCGATCCAGGAGATTGGTGCGGCTGCAAATTGGTCGTCACCATCGACTTTTGCGGCCTTTTACAGTCTGGACGTGGCGGCGTCATCAGTGGCGCACGCTGTCCTGGGTGTGGCTGCTGCCTCCAGGTCAGTGGAGGATAGGGAGTAGGCTTGGGGCTTTCTCCTTATCTTCAACTTCCTCTTTAGGTTTCCTTGGGACCAGCAGGGCTGTGTCTTGGGGAATGAGGGCCCTGCTCCTCATTGTTATGAGGCGGACTGTGTCTGCCTGTTAGAGAATAAGGCAGACTCTAGAGTCTGTCAGGGCCTACTCTTATTATCTATCCCGCACCCCAGCCCGGTGGGCTGGGGGGGCGCCCAGGGGTCATGAGGTCGTGGACCTATGGCCTGGGGTTCTTAGGTCACGTCCTGGGGGACGTGACCTGGGGCTGAGGGGCGTGCGGGGTTGTCAGGGTTGTGTGGCTCATTACCTCAAGGGGGGTTTATGAATCCCATAGTGAGTAGTAAACGGAGAACCGTGGTAAAACTAGAGGTTACGAATGTAACCCCGGTTTTAGTAGGTTCGGAGTTTACTACTCACCAGACACCCCTTTCTGTGCGCATTTGGCATGCAGAGAGGAGAATGTTAAGAGGAAGAGCCTACGTCACGGGGGAGCTTTATACTCCCGGGTCCTTCCGGACTCGTGACATACCCTTAGCCAATCAGTATTGGCGCCGGGAGCGTGTGTGTCTGTCTCATCGCCTGAGGGCGCTGATATCCCATAGTGAGTAGTAAACTCCGAACCTACTAAAACCGGGGTTACATTCGTAACCTCTAGATCTGTGATTCTATGTCTGACTTATTTAACATTAAAAGTAATTTGTTCGTTATTTTCCCAATCACTTGACATCGCTTTGCACACTATGCCAGAAATTTCAGCAATCAGTTGATATGGTTGCGTCATGTAAAAACGATGGAATTATATTTGCTTCGGACTGCTGACAGCACACACACACACACACACACACACACACACACACACACACACACACACACACACACACACACACACACACACACACACACACACACACACACACACACACGTACGCTTACATCCAATCTCCTTTCTGTCACAGATAACTCTTGCTAAGGTACTGTCAGGCAGCCAGCTGAACGCCCCGTGAGGTTGTCATGTTAAGTGAATGTGATCCGCCTTGTGATGTATTTAGAGCCAATGGGATGCTATTCTCCACAGCCTGAGGCTCACAAGCAGGGGCCAATGTTGAGTCCAGAGGTGACAGACACAGCCAGGTTCCAAAGTGGGGGAAAACAGTTGCCATGGCAGCAAAGGATGCTGTTGCCTGCTCTCTGTGAACAGCAAGATGACTATTGGCTCTTTGGCTCAATGCTGAAGCCTCTCCTTTTGTCTTTGTCTCTCACTTTCAACACACATATAACCTGCTATTAGAAATCCCCTCTCCAGTTTGCATTTTAGAGGTGTAGATTGCATGGGGTTGAATTGCTTTGCCATTTCTGTAGCTGATCATTTGCCTCCCTCCCTCTCTGTACGGTAGAATCTCTCTCTCTCTCTCTCTCTCTCTCTCTCTCTCTCTCTCTCTCTCTCTCTCTCTCTCTCCCCCCGCCCCTCTCTATCTCTCTCTCTCTCTCTCTGTCTGTTCACCCCTCCCAACTATCTCTACCATGACAAATTTTAAAGACCCATTGAGACAGACCCAGAGCTAGAAGGCAATTAATACACCACAACAATAACAAAAAAAGTTATTAGTGACATCAGTTTCATTATCAGTTTGTGATGGTTCTGTTGTGGCCTTGCTATCTGTCATTCTCTGTGAGACTACAATATCCATTACAGTGTATTGCATTGCAATATTAGTGTCACACTCCCTGACCATAGCGTTACGGGTTCAGGGCGTACGGGTTCAGGGCGTACAGCAAATCTCTAAAGTTATTGTTATTTATTTGTCCTTAATTTGTCTACACCAAGCACTATAACTATAACTATATAGGCCTACTTTAAAAAAAACTCAGGTCCAGTGAAGCCAATCCTCCCCAAGACTACTTGGGGTGATAGGGCTTTCTGTTTCTGCCCCTTCCCTCTGGAATACACCCCCAACCACTCCCAGCTGAGGTTGAGTTAAGATGTCTCTCCAACCCACGCTTAACCTTTTTTCGTTTTTTATCTAGCACATCTTTTTATTGTTTTTAGTTATTTCTTAATAAAGTTGGTTCCTTCATTTTCTTTTATGTAAAGTGACTTTGGGTACTTAGAAAAGCGCTATATGATTCTGAGCTAATATTATAATAATTATTATTATTATTATTACAATGTAGTGAAAGTTATAGTAGTGCTTGGTGTGGACGGCCCTTTAGCAAGTGCATTCTCGGTGTATTCTATAATAATGTCAATAGGCAGCGCTGTTGGGCTACTGTCTGCTCATTACCTCACGGTGCTGTCCGTGGTACTGACAATTCCCAGGTAGACAATGAGCAGTGTTAGCTTTTCCAAATATATAGCCTACTTTCAACTTTCTATATCAGCAACAATGCTTTATTTATAAGACAGTATTGATATGTCTGACTTTAATTGAAGAGTTATAGCTTAACCTATTTCATTTAGAACAGCCAACTCTGTCTGTGATATCGCCGAAGGCATTTATGGACAAATTCGATCCCAGACAGAACAAATCATGTCCAGATGAATCATAGGCTAAGCCATTGAACAGCACCACAAGGTCATCTTAGTTCACTGTTCGAATAATCAATCAAGAAAATTGACTTCATTACCTCATGTTTTACCAAGTGGATCATTAGATGGCGCTGTGATTTCAGCTGCAGCTTGAGGAACTGTAAAGAACTCGGAACATTCTTCTTGGCTCAATGGGAATATTACGGTCGGAAAAGTAGGCTTATGTACGCCATCCAGATAGCTGCACCTTATGATGCCGCCAATTCAGATCCTTCAGCTGTACTAAACAAGCGGAAAACTCTACAAACATCAGTTTAAAAACAAACAAAAAAAAAAATCATCTGTCAGGTCAGGGCTTCTTTCGGATAGACCACCCTTCACTGCAGCAGGATTCCCGCAGAAGTTGGTCCCCCTCGCGCACTGGTAAAGCCTAATTTATACTACGTATTACAGGGGTATTTATTTATATTGATTTAGTTATTTTTTTACTCTATGGGTCCAGAGCGTTAGTGAGTTCAATATAAATTACCATTCACCAGATCTGTAGGGGGCGCAGTGGAGCAAATCAAATAATTTCCGTCTGGCGGACATATTTTATTTTCTGCCCCAAAAAGTGTATCATGCAGAAAAGGTGGGGTCCTGAGAGGCTTCCCACCCCGGAGAATAGACTTTCAACAACACAAAACAGCCTTTTTTTCGGTGAGTAGCGAAATAGTTTTGTTTATTTTTTTTAAACTAAAGACGGAGACCTCGCACGGCAGTGGAATTTTCGGTCTATGAGCGGAGCAGCGCGCGTGGCAGGGCGTTAGAGAGAACTCACTAAACCAGTGGTCCGGGGACCACCAGTGGTCCTTGAGGGGGTTCCAGGGGGTCCCCAGACAAATTAATAGTTAGGAACCAAATTGACGGACCCTTGTGTGTCTGTAACTCTGAGAGTGTACAAATGGGGAACCAAATGGACCCTAACGGGTCCATTTGGTTCCATTTGTACACTCTCAGAGTTAAATGAACACTAATGATGATGATACAGTGTAGATTGGGACCCCCGAGAAATCAAAATGGTTGAGTTGGCATATCTTTTCAAATGGGGGTCCCTGGGCTAATATGAGTCAATTTGGGGGTCCTTGACGCAAAAAAGGTTGAAAACCACTGCACTAAACGCTCTGGACCAGGGCTAAGGGGGAATGTGTGTGTGTGTGTGTGTGTGTGTGTGTGTGTGTGTGTGTGTGTGTGTGTGTGTGTGTGTGTGTGTGTGTGTGTGTGTGTGTGTGTGTGTGTGTGTGTGTGTGTGTGTGTGTGTGTGTGTGCGCGGTGGAGAATCATAGTCTGAAGTTGTGATATTCATTCAACACACCTGCCGCCGTCATTCTCAGGACTGGGAAGTTGCGGTCTTCTGGACACGTACAGTACGGGCTCGCAGAACAACGTGTGTGTGACACAATGTCTTGGAGACGCGGTGCTTTCTTTGTGTGTGGGAAATGATCACAACGAACGCCGACTTTTCCATTATGGTGAGACGATGTCTTCTGACGTTAAAACCGTTCAGGTAAGCAGCAGCAGAGATGCGAAACACAAGACATTTAAACACAATTCGTCAATGTCGTGGAGTTTAACTCGCCATAATGCCATTTAAGAAGAAAGCTTTCATTGTTGACATTTATTTTGTCCAGTTGCCCAAATAGCCTACAGTGGTGGAAAAAGTACTACATATTTTTTTACTTAAGTAAAAGTATCAATACTGCAATATAGTAATATTCTTACAAGTAAAATTCTGGAATTCAAAATAATGTACTTGAGATGTACTTGAGTAAAAGTACTAAAGTATTGGTATCAAAATAAAGTGCCAAAAGAAGAAAGTACTCATTATGCAGAATGTCCCATTTCACAAGTTTTCAAAAGCGTATACAAATCTTAAAAATATAGCAGATATACAAGCTCACAACGCATTGTGAGCTTGTATATTGGCTATTTTCAAATGGCCGAATTATACCGTTATATAGGGCTGAAGTGTATGTTTTGTAATAATAATCCAAATCTACAAAGTAACTAGTAACTAAAGTTGTCAAATAATTGTGTTGGAGTAAAAGTACAATATTTGCCTCTGAGATGTAGTGGAGAAGAAGTAAATGTAGGCTACAATTGGAAATACTCCAACTCCAGTAAAGTAATTACCTTAGTAATTACCTTAGTAAATACCTCCAAGTACAGTACTTGAGTAAATGTACTTATTTTCCACCACTGCCAAAGTACCACAGGAATAGCTATCAATTGAGTTTAAAAATACAATGTCTCCATATTCTAATTCAATCATGCTCTAAAACTAAGAAGCACCAGGCAGTTACTGCTGATTGGAACAGATCAGATACAATCATTATGTTTGCACAGCAAAAAGTTTCACCAGATTTCATTTGACATTTTATGGGCTGGTGACATCATGGTGAAAACAAAGACTCATGAAAACGTTATTGAGATATCTGCCATGCCAATGATTACCTATATATTCGAAATTGTATTGTTGTTATTTTTTGAGCTTCAAAGCCATTTCATATTTGATATTTCTTGAACTGACATTATGCTTAAAGGTAGGGTAAGTGATTTTCTTTGGTTAAAATAAGTGTTAAATAGCTCTATATTCTGATAGTACACATTGCTATAGAGTGTTTGTTCAGTACAAGGAGTCTCCATGTCTCTCCAGCTCTTTATAAAACAGAAAATGCATTTTCGTTTCAGTTTCAGTTTCATTTCCAATTTTATCCAATCAGGATAGAGAACTCAATCTGGATATAGATTTAACAAGTGAAATTGGAAGTGATGACACTAAGAAATGAGCATGCAAAATTGGAACTGGAACACTATAAAAATGAAGCTTAAAATGGGTACTTTCTC
Source organism: Gymnoscopelus braueri (assembly GCF_963280865.1). NCBI lineage: Eukaryota > Metazoa > Chordata > Actinopteri > Myctophiformes > Myctophidae > Gymnoscopelus > Gymnoscopelus braueri. Next base: position 36,407,304 of record NC_137615.1, on the reverse strand, counting down.
CTGATTGGCTGAGATTTTGACACCTACCGGAAAATGGATTTTCTGTTTATTAAAGAGCTGGAGAGACGGGGAGACTCCTGTTACTGAACAAACAATAGCAATGATTACTATCAGAATATAGTGCTTTAACCTTTTAACTAAATACTTTTTGTTTTAACCAAAAAATATCACTTACCCTACCTTTAAGTGTGTGTGTGTGTGTGTGTGTGTGTGTGTGTGTGTGTGTGTGTGTGTGTGTGTGTGTGTGTGTGTGACTGTGTGTGTGCGCGCGTGTGTGTGTGTGTGTGTGTCTGTGTGTCATTTAGGGGGGAGAGAGAATGAATTGAAAGAGGGAATAAATCGTGAGTGAGTGGAGAGAGAGCAAGAGAGATATTGTGTGTGTACTGTATGCATGCACGTTTTCTCACAGACACAGTCTTCATGCTTTCCTGGGCACCGAAACCAGACTTCTCACCATTAGCCCAGATATTGGACAGTAATATGTTGCGACAGTGCTCTCAGGCACTAACTCCTTTCCCAAAGAAAAAATCTGTTTTTGAAAAGGCCAGGTTTTTTTAGGCCTAGCGAGGTAGAGAAGTTGTCATTATGCATCCTCAACACAAAGCTAGTGAAGTGAGCTTGGCTGTGTAAATGTATCAAAATGACAAGCCTGTCATTTTTGCTGTGCGGAAGGATGGTTTGAAAGCAAACATTTACATGTGCATGTTCTCAGCAGGATATTTGGAGCTCAGCTACATTTTTTTCAATCCCATCAGTGCAAAGCATTCATTTAAAAAGCCTTTAATGGGGAAACAAAAAAACAAAATAAAAAAATGATGTTTGTTAGGCATTCGCAGCACTCAAGAATTATAGCCATTCATCTGTAGCTTAATGCTTTTGTTTTGGCCTGTTTGCTCACTGAACACAACATAACACAAAAAAAGTTCAATTCGCATAATGGTTCATTTAAGATAGCACAGTCAAGCGGGAGCACACTGTGAATTTGTGTGGTTTGATGGGTGGCTTGGGTGCACAAAATGAACCATGTCAATGCAGAATACAACATCAATACTGTGTGCATACAACTAGGCACAGTTCCTCATCTCAAATTGCTTTACGTGAAGTGAGGTCTCTCACACCACATTGTCCATTGTTGCGTTGCAGCACATACTCACTTTACTCTTTTCCCCAAAATGTTATGCCTTACTCCTCTCATGCTTTATACACTGCTCCTCTCTCATCTGTCCCTCCCTGCCCATGAGTTCTTACCCCGCCTCTGGTTATCTTGTCCCCCCCCCCACCCTCCCTGCAGGATCTTCGTGGCAGGGATTGGCTTCTTCAGCCTGTGCTTCCTAATGACCTCCCTGGGGGGCCAGTTCTCGGCCAAGCGACCCGGAGAGTCTCCGTTCACCATACGAGCCGAAGGTAAGCCTGTGCCGTGGCCCTGTGTGTGTCGGTGCCACGCGGCAGCCTCTGACAACAGCGGCTGTGCGCTGCACTGGTAATGAACAGGCAGGGAGCATGCTGGGAGCGTGGCGGGGCTCCTGTGATTGCTGACAGACTCCCTCAGTTGGCTCATCAGGAGCGGTTTATAAAGGTGCCTTCAAGGGGGGTGGGTGGCATTGGCACTGCCCTACTCCTCCTTTCCTCTCTCCTCCTGTCCATTGGCACTTGGCTGTGGCACCACTGTGTCCCCGCTTCCCAGAAACGGAGCAGTGTCACTCTGACATCCTTGAACTCATGAAATACACTTACAGATTCAGAATCCTTGGAACGGTACGGCTGGGGAGCGGAAGGAGGTGGCCACTGCTTGCTGAAATACTTTTTTTGTTGTTGTTGTTTTTATTGGGCTTGTCAGCTTCGAGGGATGGATCCCATTAGTGGGCTGGTGCAAATGCTATATAAATAAATCAAGTACCTGAAGCATGTCTCAGTGCATTCGGTGTCAAAAAAATGTGGTCCAAAATAAAAACGTCAGTAGAAAGTCGTGGCTCAGTGGTGGTTTTGTGATTTTCAAGATTATTTATTGTTATATCTTATACACAAAAGAAAAAGGATATAATTTAGTCATTTGTGCTGTGAGTGTGTTTCCTAATTGTATGTATGTGCACACTGCGCAGTATGGGTATTCATAGTAAATACATATTTTACTGTATGACTGTACCCAGTGTACATATGTTTGTGTGCACAGTTTAAGCAAAGTGTAATGTGCTAGTGTGGTATGTGTTTAAATATTGAGTGTGAGGAGGGTGTGTGTTGGTGTGTTGGTGTTTCTTTCCTCTTTCTGTCAAAAAAAGCCTTAGCCATACTGTAAGCCATAAGTAATGTTCTCCTCATGGTCCCAGGAGGCTTCCACTTGCATTGCAGAAACAAATGACCCTGATGATTGTTCCAAATCAGTTGTAGTATTGTAGTACTGTAGTAGCATTACCACTCATAACTCATAACTGTAATTCTAATACATGCTAATAAATGTAAATTACCCAACGCGGGGACCGACAAAGAATGCCATTCTATTGCAGCGGCATGATCGTCAAGAGAAGTCTATTAGCTTTCCCGCCACGCGCTCTGTGTTTGTGTTATATGACTCTGCACATAAACCCTGCTAGCTCAAGCCATTTGGAAGAGTCAATGTTGGCTTGTGGGCCGTTGTCACTCGCATTTTTATCAGAGCCTGGCATGGTGTTGACAATGTGCCGTGTCCTCATCGAACAATTTACCAGCTGGTATGTGCCAACTACAGTGTACCTCTTTACTGCACCCTGTCCAAATCCATCAGTGTGTGTGTGTGTGTGTGTGTGTGTGTGTGTGTGTGTGTGTGTGTGTGTGTGTGTGTGTGTGTGTGTGTGTGTGTGTGTGTGTGTGTGTGTGTGTGTGTGTGTGTGTGTGTGTGTGTGTGTGTTAGTTTTCACACATGCCCTTCAGTTCTAGGTTAGGGTCACATTTATCTACATACTGTAAAACAGTACATACCAAAGTGTGTCATCATTTGTGGAGACAATGTTTGATCCATGCAGCCACCCCCCCCTCCATCCAAGCTAGATAACATCCATAAGTTAAGCAAGCATAATCTTCATATAATGCATTTCTCTGTGTCGCACACAAATACAGAAGATGTAGAGATGGAGATGTATGGGAGTGAGAGCGATAAGGAGAATTGGGGAATACAATAAATGTACTGTAGGTAGAGATATAACTGATGCATAAATAGAGAGGTGTAGAGGGGAGTGGTAGAGACATTAGGGAGGCTGAATGTGGAGGAAAAGAGAAGGGGAGGGAAGACTGGGTGTGGCAAGGTACAGAGGGAGAAGAGAGGGGGAGAGAGGCAGAGGTGGAGAGAGGTTGATTGTAGATGGAGAGACGGAGAGAGAGCGAGAGAGAGTGGAGTCAGGAGAACTGTCTGATTAATTAACCACTCTCAGGCTGCAGTCTAGGGAAGGTATCTTCCCTCCAGCTCATTAAACGCCAACCAAGGAGAGCTAGCCTCTGTAAATTCACATCCTCTTTATGTGTGTGTGCCAATGTGTTTACGTGAGGCTGAATTTGTTTTCATACTACAGAGCGGCATTCACACTTTGAACTTTGAAACGCCATATACCGGGGCTCCCCAAGCTTTTTTTGCACCAAGGACCACTTTCATGTAGTCAGTAATTTCACGGACCACCGAGAGAGGTTGACATGGTCGCCAATTGAAATAACCTATTAAATATGTAGACCTATTAATTTTGAACCCATATACATTTTACTCACATTACTTGGGGACATTTTATATTGTTGTCCTGTTTATCTTGTCTTTTTCCTTCTCTATTATTATGACTACAGTATATTTAACTAACTAACTATGCGCACATCAACAGTGGGTGCTGAGCCAAAGGCGTGTACTAAATTAAAAGTAGCGCCCGCACACCTGACTAAAGGTAAAAATACATATTTACTAGCAAGACAACATTTTGATCCCTTGTGGATCTTCATGCCCTGTTCAAACCTGTTCAGTCCATCCATGTCATCCACTGTGTGCTGCCCCCTTCCATGGAAACAGATAATACTACAATCTCAGTGCACTGCATGGGTTATCATACTGTAGGTGTTAACAATCATGGGAAGCATATATCCAAAATACTAAATATACAAACATTTCTTTTTAAACTTTATATTTTATAACTGCAAATCATTGTAGATTGTATACTTTCGTGTCCTCCGAACTGTCTTCGGATTGGCAAGGCCTTCCCGAAACCTTCCTGAAATGTTGCTGCTTTCAGCTCCCAAAATCCCTGCTGTATACTGTATATGTCCCTGTTCACTCGCCGTCCCAAGCCCGATCTGTGACCTCCCCGCCCATTGTAGCCCCGGGACCCGGTCACATAAACGTACCATCCGGCATAGGCGAATGTAAAGGTAGTCCCTGGCCTGGATCTTACGGATCAAAATCTGAAATTAAAACATGGATCGATGGATATTTTTTTTGAGAGAGAGGGAGAGAGAGCCTGTGCTGAATTTAACACGCAGACGTCCTTGATCTGCTATTGATCGAAAACACATGCTTCCGTGTTAAAGTTTGTTGTGGCTGTGCATGTTAATATTATAATTTTAGCACTTTGCACACTGTGTTTCAATGGGTTGTTGACTACCATCTTTTGTTAAGTAGGCTATCCAAAACATTGGTGAGAGATACATTAACAGCGTCAGATCCGACTGTGGGTGGCTGTTCTACAGCATAACGGTCGTGAATATTATATATCAAATGAAACTAATTTTAGTGCAGACTGGCGTCGCGGGCTATCAGTGTCCATGGACCCCAGGTTGGGGACCCTTGCCATACACCATCTATGAGGCAGATTAGGAACTTCTTTTCACAATTTGGTTTCCCATTCTCAATGCTTTAGCACCAAACAACCAGTTTCCTAGTTGACTTGAGTATCTACAGCGTGATATTATTCAGCTACTACATTAGGGTGGTCTATACTCATTATTTAATCCATGATTATAATTCATGCATTTACTTCATTACTTGTCTTTTGAAGGTACAGGGAACTAATGATGTGGGGTGGAAGAAAGGGGCGTGGGGAAGAGAGAGCGAGCGTTTCCTGGTAGTGTGTGAAGCTTGAAATAGTGAGCCTTTTGATCCTCTATATCAGTGCTTCTCAACCTGTGGGTCGGGGGGTCCACAGATGATAGTAAAGTGACCATTTAAGGACTTTCAATACCTTTTTAATACCTAGAAAAAGAAAGAAAAGAAAAAAAGACCATTACTGTATCAAAAGTAATCAACATAGGCTATATAATTCCTTTAACAGGTCCGTTCATGAAAGTCCTTGCGGTCTTGTTTCCAATGAGGGCCTGTGAGCAATTAGGTGTTAAGAGTCTTGCTCAGGGACAAATTTCATTTCATCGACACATTTGCTGGCCTGGCCTGGAATCGTACCTGGGACAACCAGGGCCTCTGGCTCCCTAGGCGGGCTCACTAACCACTCAGCTATGGCCGCCCCTGGTTATATTATAAAAACTGTTCAAACATTGGCCAAATTGTCAAATAATATAAGAGGCAAACATTTCGAAAACGACAGATCTACAAGCTTGTAGATCTGCTATTTTCACAATATCTGGAACCGAGTCAAACTAAATATAATGCCTCGACTACAATTCCAAGTGCTTGTCAGGGTGGGGGGTCCCCAGTTCAAATATGATTATTTTGGGGGGTCGCGGCCTGAAAAGGTTGAGAAGCACTGCTCTATATCTAGTGGCTTATATAGTGGCTTTCTAATCAGACCTTTGAAGTGCACCTCCACAGAGGTGTCAACAGTGGTCTCAGTGTGTAGAGTTAAACGGAACCCTCTGGTTCGTCTCAGTTTGGGCACGTTTGTCTTAATGTTTCAGATTGTAGTAAACTTAGACTAAACATTTGGAGCTCTGCGGAGTAAAAAGACACTATATTGCCTGTACTACCATCTCCCGATGCAGGGATCCAGAAGCTATAGATTCTGATGCGGTATCTCATACACAAGCGTCAAATTCTTGGGTTTTGGTTCCTATATTTATAAATAATTATGCATGAGTTCCAGAAGTGTACAGTCTGCCTAACAGTCCGGGGGTGTTGTGATTATGTGGATGACAAACTATCGATGCCCTTCTGTCTTTGTGTTCGTCCTGAGGTACAGCATTTGAGTTAAATGCCACTGATGGATGTTGATGGTGGTACACCAACAGCCATGTACTGTGCTGGTATTAAGTCCATGGAGCCTATGAGACCCTCAAGCCAGATGAACGCTAGTAATAATTCATTCATGAACTTGTCTTGAGCCACTGCTCTGCCCTTATTGTTCTATATTGCTGCAGAAAATGCAACGCTTCTTCTTAAAAGGTCAAGACAGAGTGGTTCTATTATTGCTTGAACTGTATAGTTTACAGTATATAGGGTGTTTTTCTTTTCCGTTTTTTCTTTTTGAGAAAATAATGAAGGAACCACTGCTTGGTCGATGGCTGGACCGTTGATGGTCTGTTGTTTTATCCTGTATCAAAAACCTGTTCATTCCACAGAGTTTTAATCCATCACCGACTGGAATGACGGTGCGTCGCACTCACACTTCGTATGCACACCAGGCTTTTTTTTTTGACAGACACTGATGGAGGTTTTTTATTTCACGGCTCAGCAGTCTTCACTACCTGATGCATAAAACAGAGAAATATATGTCACGGGGGTCAGAGTCAAGATGTGACATTTCGGCAGGCCCGCCAGTGAGCGTGGGCCCGTATTGTCAGGAGTTCATTTGAATGAAAAATGGGAGAAGTAATCCGACAGACACGAAGGTATCTCTGGTACTCTCGTCTGGAATAGATGAGAGTGAGTTTCACCTGCAGGAAGGAATCGCTGAAGACGATTCTTCTGGTGACTTCACACGCCATGTGCTTAACACAGCAGAGGTGTGATTGAAACAGATGTGTTGGTGCTTCTGTCGCCTGGCACTGAGAGCGAGAGATCACATTCTTGAATTGTGTGGCAGCCATCACTAATGCTTGATTCATACACTGTCGTATGACTAAATATAATTCAGGCTTTAGACGTTGTATTGATTGTTGTGCTGTCAACCATGATGGGCAGTGGCATTTGTCTCCAGTGGTTCTCAAACTTTCAAGGACCCCCAGAACTCTTGCGAGTATACAAACTCAACCAACCACATGGAGTTGTGGTGTGGACTCTGCTTGAGTTAGAACCCTTTTTATAAAACGACATATTTTAGTTATTGTTACAGTTATCATTATTGTGGACAGCCTGAGTGTGCATGACTCAGATAGGTCAGTCTGTATGAAGGTAAGAAAGTATGAAAAGATGAGCTACCACGGAGAGAAGTTGGGCGAGGGCTTTTGTGAATTTTCATTCTTCCAATCTTATACCGTTTTATAATTTATATCTTAGATTTTTTTACACATAGTTTTCATTCTTCTTTTTTTTTAAAAACAATATATGTATTGACATTTTCACTTATATATAACATAACAACAACAATATGGCTCTTGTGTTAAATGCCTATAAATAATCAAACAAAAACAGAGCAAATAGACATCACATAGATTAGTTTTCATTCTTATTGAGGTCAAGTTATGTTATTTTGTTGCCATAGGGTACAATTGCCAATATTGGATTGCATTAATAGTAAATTGCTTTTTTATGTAGTACAAAGAACGTTCAATTGATTAAATTGTCTGAATGCCAGTGGCAAACTAGGCACTGCATTTTAAATTGTAAATCTTTCTGTTCGTAGTCTGTTACAATAAAGAACTATTTCCCCATATGATATGCTTAATCATTATGAACACACGCACACACACACACACACACACACGCACGCACACGCACACTCACATTTGTGTTGACACATCAGTTATCTAAATATGAATCAATACTGTGAAGATTATTGGAGGTGTGAGTAATTTTCTGAGAGATTCTGCTGCTGTGAGTTATCATGGCACAGCGTTGACTGGGGATTAGCATGACTGATAGTGCGGTATCTATCTATCAAAGCCCTGGTTGCCTGATTGATTTAGCGGATGATTCTAACTGCAATGCAAGACCTCTCCCTGCCCACTGACACTGTGTAGAGCAGAGATATTATTGATCAAACGTCCTCAATTATGTAGAGGTAGACATAAAGTAAGTCGGTAAGTTAACCCAGGCTCATTATTTATTCAGGGATCGTAGAATCTTTCTTACTATGTTGTTTTTGCATGCAGAAGTTTTTAAAGGCGATACACCAGTCCCTCTGCTCATTATATTTTCATGCTGCAATGCTCTCAAAATGGATAGTGTTGCAAAAAGGCAAAATCAAAGTGACAGCCTGCTGTCCTGAGTTGTTGCTAGTTGTTGCGTGCTGTGATTCTAAAAACAAAGTGCTCACCACAATACCACATTTTCACATACTATAGGAATGGGATTGGAATTGCGTTTGCGTGCACATATAATATGGATACTACATCAGCAGACTTTGCACTCTGTGCCTGAGTCAGCCATTCCTTGCTGTGCCGGTGGCTGGGAGTTTTTTTCTATTCTCACTGGATTTACAACCGCCCAAATCAGACACTAAATGTAAACATGGTTACAATTGGCCTAATTAATAATTTAAAAAAATAACTAATTCCGGCCATCCAATGTGTTTGTTTGTCTTCTTTTTGTGTTTTTCAACATGTTCATCCTATTTTAGTTGTTCCCTATGTGTACTGTGGTCCCTGTCAATACCAAGCCCTACTGTTGGCCTGTGGACCCACATACAGTAAGTCTTCTAATACAGATGGAATCACCAGCTTTTTGTATTCACCTGGCAGCGAGGAGTCTCACCAGGAAGCATGCAGGGGTTCCCGCTATCTCCCCCAGTTCCCCTCCCCATTGAGCAGGCGCCTCTACCATCCAGCAGGGCAGGGGTTGCTAGTGCAGCGATAAGGACGTAATCGCTCACTTGGCTTCTACAACTTGGACTACTTCAAAAGAGTGAGAAACGCCCACGGGCACAACACCAGAGGGAGCTCCAATGATTCCCCCCCAGATTTGGCACAAATATGGGGATGAATTCATTCTACTATTAAGCCACCGAAAATGTGGAATGCCCTACCACCAGCCATAAAAAAGCGCGACTCTCTACCCTCCTTCAAAAGCACCATAAAAGAGCACCTGTCTTGACCTAGACAAGTCTTCTACCTTGCCAAAAGAACAGTTTTTCTGTAAATATACTTTTACTGCTCTTAGTATTGATGATTTCTTGTACTATTATATGTATTGAAGAATTGAATACATAGCACCACAATGGAAACAAGCCCTCTGGGCTTTTTGTGTTATCCTTTTTAACATTATTGTAAACTGTACCTTTTGCAAACTGTTAATAAAGTATTTCATCAATCAATTAAACCTGGGTCTCTGCTGTGTTTCACAGATCTATGCCACCCGGTCGAAACCAACCCATTGTGTTTGTTTGTGTGTAAGCTGTGTGTACTATGGCGTGGCGCTGGGATCGGTATGGGAGCAGGGAAAAAGGCAGACAACCAGAGGGAAGAGGCAGACTTTAATTGAAGCTGCCGAGAAGCTCAGATAGTAAAATTAGCACAGATAGTTTCCTCCTTTTCCGGGCTGTCAGGCACAATAAGGGGCCGCCGCCTTAGAGAGGATACGTGACAGAGGTTGTCTGCTCTAATAGGGTCTGCATCTGACATCTCCCCCATGGGCGCCATGGAGGAGAGGGCAACTCAATCTCAATCAACCAGTCCCTTAATGAATATTTGGATTGGGAGTGAAAGCCTGGGATAGATGGACAGAGAGGGGGAAGGAGAGAGAGGGAGAGATGTATGCCTTGTGACAGGTGAGATGGAGAGGTCTTCACTGGGAAAACTAGAGCAGCATATAAATGGTATTGTGGAAGATGACAGATGCTATCATCAGGCCACCATGGCCCTCAGGTGTGTGTTTTTTAACCACTTGCGACATAGTGTCCCTATTTTGGGCATGTCATTATAGGCAGAAATGTTCAAAAATGTAAAAAAAAGAATATATATACAATTATTTTTGGCTGTAAGTATACCGTAGGGCTAAAGTGGTTAAAACATACATCCCATCCCAAACCATGTTTTTGATATTCCTCCAATCAATCATTTTGTAAATGGAGTAACTGTAACTGTCACGGGCAACTCATTTTCACATACAATTGTACTGCATTTTTCAGTCAGTGTTTAGTCTATAACTTGCGATTGATTCATTATGTCCTCATGGGAATTTGCTTTGCGTGTTTACAGGCAGTTCAGCAGTGTATAAGACACATGTACACTACTGGTACAGACAGACAAACACAACAGTATTATTGGGGTGAAAAAAATGTCACGTGTTTCATAGTGACATACAGTAGTTATACAAATACCCTCCCCACCCCAAGATTGACTTTTGATTGCTCTTACTTGCACCTTAATGCAAATTTGGCTTCACCTCTTCATTTGCAATCCTATTATGTATATTCAAATGTTCTTTGTCCACAGCGTTATCAATCACTCAACCTATGCTCAGGTACTGACCCACGGTGTGTGAGGAACACTGCTTTTGAAATAGTTCAAGATAAACTAAAAAAAGCGGTGTATGATGTTAGGCTTGTTGCAGTCTTGCAGACAACAGGAAATGGCCTTAAAGGCATTTCAATCAAACTAAAAAACATCTCTCAGCCCAGCATTGTTTGCAATTGCAAACAAAATGCTCCATTATGCTGTAACGATGCAATGCTTCCCCCATGCTGTGAAGACAGCAGGTCCTCTTCAACACCTGCACATCACCTGTGGGAGATGTTGAAAAGGGCTTCTTTTGCATGTTTGAATGACTGAATAAGCAGTGCTGTTAGGTCCCCAAATGTTGTTGGGTCAGACATGGTACAGTAGCTCCTCTCATCCCCTACCAGCTCTCCTTTTTTCCCTCTCTCTCTCTCTCTCTCTCTCTGACTCTTTCTCTGACATGAACGCTCCTTTGGCATACATTGATTTTGTCTCACATGGAAGTAATGGATTCACTTCATCAGTCCAAGGCACGTGCCCCTGCTGTTTAACAAATTGGGTGATTTTTCATCCAGGTAATAAATACATCACACGGATGCGGGCGCTTGTGGCGGGAGCAGAATCAGATCCAGTGTGGCACGACACGCGGCGGGGGGAGCTTTGCCTCTGCAGCTGTGCCAGGAACCGTCTGGCAATAAAAGCCACAACCTGTCACACATGAGTTACAGTGCTGTAGTGTCGTGTGTACTCTCGACGTATGTCTGGATCACTGTGTTCAGAGGATTAGTGCACTTGTCTGTGCTCTTTTAGGATCGATTCTGAATGACATTTCCATGATGCTAGAATATTTATTTTTCCTGGGTCATTTAGTCCTTGTCCCTGTGTTAGGGGTTGCCTGTCTCTATCTTTATGTCATACAATGTACATGATTTTGATATAAATATTACTGTATCACCTCCTGATGTGCTTCAAGGTGAGAGGGACTCTTCAGTCGGATTAATATTATGTCAAAAACCTGACCAGGATAATCAATAAAACGTATTATTGCTGCAGGACCTTGTATCATCATTTGATTTACAGTACGGGAGCCATTACTGCGTTCATGAATAATCTGATGTGTCTTAGAAGGAATCAACAAAGCTCTGTTTGGATGAGGTCACTCAGGATGGCATAAGTCAGCGTCTCATGTCCTGTGAATACAGCATGTGAGCTCACTGAAAGACAATACTCTGTCAATCATATCAGTCAGATGCCTAAAATGAATGAATTGACTGTGGTGAATAATGAAAAGCTGTATGGCAGTTGTTAGACAGATTGTTGAAAAATGGATTCGCTCTGCAAAGAAGGGCTTCTCATTTCCAGCCATCAAAACCAGTGCGTAAGAGATCCGTATCTAGTCAAGTGTGCATTCATGCAGAAATTTGAGTGTCATTTTAAAGAGGAGGCTGTCACTCATAATTCCTGATTTCCTTTACTGTGACGTTCTTTGCAATAGAAACATATACAGCCAGTAAGTCCCTCGCAGTGCCAGCTGTTTATGGACGGCTGGGTAACACTGTGCTCTGCACGCATGCAGGCTACAGTACAAATGGTCATCTAATTGGAATTTGTTCATAAAATCGATTGTGCAGTGGCACTTCCGAAATGAGCGTTGTTAAAGGAGATTAGCTGTTGTTAAATGGGCCCTTTATTAACCAGCAGATGAGGAATGACACATACGCAGCTCCACATTAGCACATAGATAGTATCAGCCCTTGCTGCAATACTGTCAGCATGCCGGACTCCCGCCTGCCTGTGAAAAATGCATTAGCCAACGTGTCCCAAGGGAATGGCTGATGAACGGTTGATTGCAAACATATATAAAGCACAGTTCTAAAATTGTGCTGTGTAGGAACTGAGTTAGCTCCCGGTAATGGTGATTTATGAGCACAGCATGTGAGAGAAATGTTATTGAGAAGAAATGTGTGTTCTTCTTCCCACATGTAGCCTCTGCCTTGAGGCTGTGTTTGTGTCCAATGCAGCAGATACAATAGAGAGAGCATCTCCACAACTTGGCAGGCACTCTGAGTCCATCTCCTTCAAGCTGCCGATCTTGGCAAAATCCATAAACATGTATTCTGGCCAATGATTGTTTGCACATACAGTTGTAAATAGTTTCGTTTTTGGAGGGATTTGAAAAACGGATACTTCTGATGAGTTTTATTGGACAATATCCATAGGCCACACTGACAGGCAGTGCAGGTACAGTACGTTTTAGTTATGTGTCCTTACTTTATACAATATCATTATTATTCCAATTATTCCGCTCAGCTTGGTGCTGTCTTTATGTCTGACTGGGGAAGGTGTCTAGCTTTGATTTATTCAGACGGAGAGCGGGTGCTCTGGAGACCAGTTGAATTGAAGACACAAGCGGTGACTGAGGTGATGTTACATGGATGAGGGAGAATTAAATGTAAAGGTGCATGGCTAAAAACAAAGTGATTTGGAGATATCTGTCTGCAGTAAGCTTTTGAGATGCAGTGTTCCACGATGAGATGCAGTGTTCCACGACAACCTCCATTCATAAGCCCTGTGTGCACTCAATGCAGAGTACTTAAGTGTCCTCTCCTAACCTCTTATGCGCACACACACGCACACCTTTATACACACAATAGGAGGAGTAGGTACTAGGTCACCTGCACAGACAGATCGATTTTGCCCTAATCAGGGATGTTTTCCCTTGATTAAGCACTGGGTTCTGAATTGGTTTCTTCTTTGTTTCTTCTGTCTTTCTTTTCTGATAAAGGTGACTTTCTCTCAGACAGTGACAAATGAACTATGACTGTGGGGGGGAGGAATGTGAGTCTGCGCAATGCAGTTTCTAGAAGCTTAATGCGATTGATGAAGGAACACAGAGAGGTGATGCTTTATTTCACTCACAGTCCCCCAGAATGTTTTGTTGCTAATGTTGGCTGCTACCAATGGTTCAGTCCACAAAGCAGCTCCAAGGGTAATACCGTAGAAATACTGTTTGTTTACCACAAATGTAAGAATGTTATTTTGATACTATGTTGTTTTGATAGATGCTATAGGTTTGATTTTTACTAGTTGCTTTGTAGCACTTAGTTAATTGTTTTCGTTGCACTATATTTACATGACCTTTTATCCTGTCGTTTGTTAACTAGGGTTCATGCCATTTACTCCGATCTTTCTACATGATTCTGGATCAGAGTGTCTGCTAAAATGCCTAAATTGTAATTGTAAATTATATGAAGATTTCCTTAATTGCGCTCTTTGACTCGGATGATGTTTTGTTAATAAGCACCCTCGTTGTGCTGTTTAGAGCTCACTGTCACTACAGAAAAGCAATACAGTGTTCTGAAGCATGACACCCGTGCACTGTAGCAGACCCACGTTGACCTTGGTGGAGCTACTGGCTGTTTTAATGTGGTCCCTAGCAGCAGTTTATAATTAATCGCATAACAATTATATATTTTCAACTGTAAGGACATTTATTCTGATGGAAATGCATACTTTTTGTTGAGCAACACAGTTGTGATGAAGCATACTGTAAATTGAGCCCTTTTCTGATTCACTATGACTTGGGTGAAATGAGTAAGGGTAAAGCTTTAATGTCCCCAAGGGGCAATTTGGCTTGCAACAGCCCAACATTTTTTATACATTGAATACATAAAATATAGACATGCATACATAAACGTACACAGTTAGCAGCACCGATGTCATTGTTGTTGTCATTTGTCACCAGAACCATCAGAAGAAACAGCCTGGAAGAAATCACACCCACAGATAGCATCACACACCCATTTTGTGTAAAAAGCCAATAACTGATGGAATAAAAGACTCATATCTCTGTTAGTTTCACCTCTAGGATGGTTAAACCTCCACCTTGAGTCCAATAAGATGACTTAAAGTGGCTGTAAAGTGAATTAAGCTATTTGTTTATTGACATACATGTAAAATAGTCATGGCTGAAAATACTTTATTTTACAGCATTGTGAAATAAGACCTGTCACGGGGCAGCCCGTGCCCTATACATAGACACACTAAGAGGGAAGGGATTGATTGCTGAGGTGGAGTCGAAGTACCACACCTACCATCAGCTCCCAGTACTTACTGCAAGACTTGCTGCACCCAGGCCGTGCTACTTATATGGTGAGCAATCTGGGAACCCATCGCCAACTGAAAATGAAAAACAGCGCCCTCTGCTGTTTGTTCTATGTCTGTTGGCTCTGGGCGGACGATAACGTAACACCAGAGCACAAGGAAACCGGTGTTTGTGATGCGCCTTCAGCGCATCACTTCCGGTTGGTGCGACTATGTTTTCATTCCCACTAACAATATTTCTACACGGAACACTAACACCACTTCTCCCAGAGAACATGGATCGTTTTGGTTATAAGCCCACTTGTTTCTATGATGAAAGAGTAAGTTAAAATGTGAATATATTTCCGTGGTTTTGTCTGCTCCGCGGACGCTATTGTTAAATTAGTTTCGGTTTGTTTCGAGGGGGAAAGATCGACGGACATGTGAATCCCGCCCACTACATGTGATTGGGTAAAGCGCGGCCTACTTCCTGATCTGAATGCGCACTCGTTATGACGAACCTCCCCGACAGATTCCAACGCAGTGCAGAAGCTGTTCTTGAGAGATTATATGGTGAGTTGATGGTGCCCGGGATCGAACCCATGACCTTGTGGTCGAAAGGCGAGCGCTCTACTGACTGAGCTACCCGGTGCTTCATTGACAAATTCCAAATCACTTGTTTTAAAGAAGTTGAATGTATTGGTTATCTTTGGTCACAAAAGTGTATGGATTTGCTACCATGCAGTTTAAGGCCTGGGTGACGACAGGGTATGAATTCCAAGCCAATCATACTGGCTTCTTCCCTTCCCCGCAGAATGCTTATGTGTCACAGCCTGTGTAAAAGTGGAAGATTGGAAGTGCTGTAAACTTTGGCCAGAGCATGGCAGATGGTATTTATGAAGATAGGTGTAGGTCTTGCCAGTGCCAAAAGCGACCCAGATGTCTGTAGATAGATACTTTGGCATGAAACTTGGTGATGAGGATAACAACATCTGTATGGATACATACATGAGTACCAAGCAGGTAGAACAGCCATGCTCCAGGGCATCAAGCAGGTGAATCCGTATCCTGGTGTCGGCTTCTTCATGGTTACATGGCAGCATGGAGTGGCTGGTGTCTGTGCTGACCACTGTGATGCCAGATGTAATGAAGACCAGCTTGCCCTCTGGCCAGGCAGTTAATGCAATCTTTCCGGAGAATAAAGTAAAGAGCTCCTGCTTGTTCATAGGGTCACACAAGAAATCAGACCAATTCCCCGGCAGCTTGTCCTTTCACAGCCACCTTCCGTCGTATACCTTGCCTCTTCTGACATATTTCCCAGCCGTAGTTTCCCTCTGTCAGACAGAGAGGGAGGGCATGGATGGTTTTCATGCTTAAAGAAGGTGCTCATGTCCCCCTCTCTGTGTTGCATGGCTATATATAATCACATATATAATCAGGAGAAGTGTGCCACCACATCATCCTTCCACAGTGAGATCTGCCCTGCCTGTTTGGTCTTGGTGTTGGGCATCTGAAGAGAGGCAGTGAGTTCTATGTTGTGCATAATCTAGCCGAGGCATACAAAGTTGTGTAGATATACATTACATTACAGTCATTTAGCAGACGCTTTTATCCAAAGCGATATATTGCCAGAATTAACCAAATGTCCAAATCATGGCAGGAATAGTCACTTGCTGATATTCCCAATAGCTTTATTGAATTCCTTGACCCCAAAAACATATATTTTGACACCAAGATTGACCTTCTAAGTGGCTTGGAAACCGAGATATTGGCACTTAAGAGTCTGCTTTTTCAGCCCCTCACAGACCTCAGCCCCTCACAGACCTCCTCCGACCCGCAATAGGCCTTCCATATCTTCTGGTGTCACCTAAGGTACAAAAACACCAGGTGGGGTTATTGACAGTAGTGGTTTTCAATTTCATGTATTCATGTCAAGGACCCCCAAATCAATATGCGTTTGGCATACATTTTGGGAAATAGCAGATCTACAAGCTCACATCGTGTCGCTCTGCGTTGTGAGACTGTAGATTGGCTATTTTCAAATAGCCAATGTGTAGTAATGTATGTAGTAATGCAGGGGTCTTCAACGTTTTCAGGCCAAGGACCCCCTAGCTGAGAGATAGATGAAGCAGGGACCCCCACTACATATTGGTTAAAATTGTGTTTCAGATTAAACCTTTTTTGTTTACTTGGTCTGCTCTTTTTTCCCTCTACTCCTATACCTCTTTGCCAAAAATAGCAGATCTACAAGCTCACAACGCCTCGCAGCGTGAGGCGTTGTGAGCTTGTAGATCTGCTATTTTTGGCTAAAGTTCTCCTCAGAAAAGGGATGTTAGGGTTCAAGTGGTTAAGGTAAAAAAAAATAATCTTATCACACAAAGATTTGGCGGACCCCCTGTAGTAACTCTGAGGACCCCCTAGGGGTCCCGGACCCCCTGTTGAAGACCCCTGTAGTAATGTATAAAGGGGGTTAAACTGATTTGGTGCTCTGCTACTAATTTACTAGCCTCGATCTCCAGGCTTTTATTGTTTAGTTTTGCTAAAAAATAAAAGCCTGGCCCAGCCCGTCGGTGTACTCGGTATGAGGAAGTGTTTCATTTCCCAACCAACCAGAGTGCAGTGGGCGTCGCTCGTAATGTTGTGTTAACGGGGCGGGGGTTGACGGACAGATCGGTGAACCAATGGGATCAGCCGCAATCTCTCGCCGGCTCTATACACCCGCCCCTCTATACACGAAATCAGGAGCGTTGGGGCAGTCTACTAATTTACTGCCCCCCCCCCCCCCCCCAACAAATGGATCCACTTACGTCATAATCCACATGGATTTCTGAGGGATACCTTTCGTCCTTAGTGCGAACAAGGCAGCTGGAAGGTACCTGTCCCACTGGTTGGGATGATCTTGACACAGGGCTTTCAGCGACCTGAAAATGTTCACAGTACATAACATTATAGCAGACATTCAGATGCATTTAATGTAGTCTACAGCATTCATGTTGTGTACGGTCAATTTGGCAGTATGCAACTTACTTCTGGATGGTCCCATTTGTTTTTTCCGTTAGTCTGCGGGGTGGTAGGGCGCCGAAAAACTCCTTTTGATGTTGAGGGCCTCACAGAGCCGAGAATTCACCTATAAATTCCATTAATAATAGATTTGGAACACAATTTGACACAAATCTCAAAGTGCTACATTGCATAAAAGTATAAAAGCAATTAAGAAATGTTTTTAAATGGAAACAATAATAATAAAAACAATTAAATGAACACAATTCAGATCAATGGTACGAGCCCCATCCCCAACATAAAAAATTAAATAACAATATAATTTGTAATGTTTGATGAGTGTTGTACCTGATTTACGGAATTCCCTGGATTCCCTGATCCGAAAGGAGCCTTTGCGGGGCCCCATGCCGGTAAACAAAGTCTATGATGCACTTTGATACCGCCCCTGCATGTTTTGACCTCAGTGGGTAGGCCTCCGTCCATTTTGTAAAATAATTTACCATTACGCACATGAGGTCAATCCCCACAAGTTAACGGCTCCTTGACCTGAAAAAAAGGTGATTAAAAAAGAAACCAATTAGACATCTGTATGATTGCTGGTAGCCTATCTTTGCACATTTAGATGCATGGGATATTCAATTGCAAAACACTCACCGTTATTGGTTGATACTGGGTTTTGTCCTTTAAGCTACCCTGCTTTTTTTGGCACCCAGGGCACTCCTTGATCTTAAGTCAAATGATATGCACATTAATTTATATCACAGGCCTTTGGTCAAGCACAAACAGTAAGTGAAGGGGATATACAATCACACAAGTGTGTGAATTTAATGAATGCTTCAATTTGCCATTGTTTTCCTAAGTAGGCCCTGCATAAATAGGCCTGCATGTACAAATGATATATACACATTTGGATGACCCTTGACCCCTCCAACTTACCCATTTGCGGATGTCAGCCTCCATTCCAGGCCAGTAGTATCGGTGGATCACTGCGTGGTGTGTTTTCTCCACACCACAGTGACCACCGATACTACTGGCATGGAATTCGTTGAACACCGACGCCGCCTCAGCAGCCGACGCCACCACCTACATACATAGATAGCATATAAAGAGATGAGATAGACAGATACTTAGATTCCTCTTTTGATTCCCATAGGGAAATTCAAGTAGAAATAAATAGACACACTAAGAGGGAAGGGACTATTTGTAGCATATGATTTTTGCCTGTATTCAATGTAGAAATGACAGACTTCAGGGGTTCAAACTTTGTTTATTTAAACACTGTTTATTGGAACTGATCTGAAATGTTTGTTTGTCACCTGGTCTTTCCTCTGCAGTACTGGCACCCTCTGAATCTGACTGGTAACTGCCTAAACAGAGCAGGCTAGTCAATTGGGTTTAAGAAGGGGTGGAACGTGCCATGTACTGTACAGGAGGAGGGGTGTTTGACAATGTTAATGAGCAAAGTATTTCTATGTCTTTTTGAAGTAAATGCAAACCCAAAATGGTGTTTAGTTTAAGGTACAACATCTATTTATGTGGGAGGTTATTTATTCAGCAGATAGTTGTAAGCTTGTAGATAAGCTCACTTTAAGGTTAATTGTTTCTGTGCTTGTGGTAGGATCCACTCCCTATTTAAGGGAGGCTGCAAGTGACAGTCAGTTAGTTGAACTTGGCAAGCAAAGCGTTAACAGCCGTGAGACAGAGCTACCCGTGCCCTTAGTTAAGGGATAGCCTTGTTGTGCAGTCACTGTATGGTTTGTTGTCTTTAGTTCTGCTTTAAGTAATTCTATAATTTTTGTAAGTCTATTTTTCCACGTCTTATTTATTTTTCTCTATCTACCTGCTGCATATTGGACTGTTTTCCGGAGGTGTGAGAGAAATAAAACTCAACGATCTGCAAATTCTGAACTTGTTCATTTTTGGAGCCTTGGCCGCTTGGTCAACCTTTACAAGACCGCTTAAGTCTTTTGAATATCTGGGGTAGGATATTCTGGGAGGGAATAAAATATCACTTGATGACGCACCACAGTGATACTGTAATATTTAATGAGCCTACTGTACTATCATACTGTACATCAAGTCAGTTATTCAGGTGCAGAAGCTCCGCCCCTCATGCATGCCCCAGAGCGCAGTGGTCTAGCTAGCCTGTGTTGCTCTTCCCCTCCCCCCACTCTTGAGTCCCTACAGCTAGTCTGCAGTACTTGCTTTTTGAAACACAGTTTTGTTAGTTTATAGCTTTTGCTAATTTAGTCCATCATCATGGCTCCTTGGCGCAAACGCGTTTTGCCTGGATGCCAGGCTCACCAGAGCAGTTCCATTTCACTGTTCGCGTTTCCAAAGGAAATGAAGAAGAGGTGGATTGATTTTGTGAAGCGCCATTGTGACGGAGAGCTGAGGTTGAGTTTGAGGTTTCTCAATCTCTTCTGGTTCCTCTGGTTCTGGTGGCTCAAACATGTATGGCTGCACATTTCCAATGAAACTATTTGGCGCATACATTTTTCTATGATTCGAATGAGACCTCTTCCGTGAATGGGCGTGGCGCACACATACACACACATACAAGCAAACAAACAAACACGAGCGAGCAAGCAACTTCATTGAATTGAATAGGTGGGGGCCGTCCGTTCTCTTCCGCGGAGGAAAGTCTGGTGAGGCGACGTTAGGACGAGACCCTCTTTGGACGAAACCGTGGCGAAAGATTCTTCTGTGAATGGGTGCGGCTTCAGATACTGTACATTGGACACGCCCTTACAGTCCGAGGCAGAGAGGCCAGAAAAATATTGCATTGTATTTCATCCATTTTGAAACATCATTTTAGATTTTTTTCAACATTCAAATTTGGTCTGTTGGTTACACATTACTCTGTGGTGTGTCAAACTCGGAATACATATTGTGTCATATTTATTTTGCTTTACAGGATCGTTAAGCTTTCTGTGTGGCTTTGACTTGGTACAGGTGGCAAAGATTTTTACATTTGGTGTGGCAGTTGGCTTAGGAGATACTGTAGAGCAGCGGGTTTGATCTCCGGCT
Organism: Gymnoscopelus braueri; assembly: GCF_963280865.1. Classification (NCBI taxonomy): domain Eukaryota; kingdom Metazoa; phylum Chordata; class Actinopteri; order Myctophiformes; family Myctophidae; genus Gymnoscopelus; species Gymnoscopelus braueri. The sequence continues at coordinate 36,386,703 of NC_137615.1, read as the reverse complement.
TCTCCTCGTGCTGTGTTGAAGTGTTCTAACTGTTCCCCAGGTGCTGCTATGGGGCTGCCCACTGCTCATAATAGTCCTCAAATGTAGGTGACAAATGTCCCCACAGGGATCAATAAAAGTCTAAAAAAAATATACACTGGTAACAACACACATTCACAATTTCTCCCAGCAAATTTAGAGTAATTGGAGCCAGCGGAGAAGGCAGCAACAATAAAAACAGCAGCACTGTCCCCATTTGACTCATTTGTCCCTTTCCTGTTTGTGTTGAGTGCTGGCACCCTGTGAGTCATTACTTTAGCAATGAAGGTCAAGAAATAAGAGACACCAGAATGTTGATGTCTAGAGGTACAGTGAACTGAAATATAAACGGGTGGTTTTGAAATGTAACCGTGGGCAGTTGTTTATATATTTAACATTTTCAAGGGGACAAAGTTCACATTCAAAATAAGGATTACTTGCTTTCTCCACACGTTTCTACTAGAGAGACAGGGCTGATGCTTTTCAGATGCAACCTTTTGCAGTTTTTTCATATTTTTTAACATTTTCAATGGGATAATTTTCACTTTCAAAATAAAGATTAGTTGCTTTCTCAACAGGTTTATTTCTTACCCTTTCACATATTTGTTTTTAGTTTTATCTTCTTTGCTGTTTTTTTTACCTCTGTGGCCTATATTGTGATGACGACTGTATATTTGTAATACTGTGTGTGTGTGTTTTTATTTTAGTACTTGGTGGGCCAGAGTCTCGCGGGGTACTGAGGAAAATCAGTGATATGCTGGAGGTGATTATGAAGAGGATGGATGCACTATCTAAACTCGGCAACACCACCGACTCCCACAGGCTGGACGAACTCAGTTCCGCACTGGACAGGTAGGCTACACACCTGCACTATATGTGCATGTCACTAATCCTCATTGTGGTCCTCTCAAAGGAACACAATGAAAACTATTAAAGTGCTCCTCGGAGCACAGGTCTCCGTCAGGGCAGGTAGGTTAGTGGGCCAGCAATGTTCGGAATTTGCCAATCAGGCTGGAATGTGAAAAATCGGACGGATCGGACAGATCCATCTTGATCACTTGACTAAAGAGATAATATGTACCGATTTGCGTGATATTTGGACAACATTTGTAGGAGTAATATACTTTTTCGGCCTCCTGGTGGCGCTATAATAGGGCAATGTTGAAAGGGTGGCATTTGTTCCTCAACGTAGTGCAAATGTGCGTGCAAATTTCACCGCAATCGGACGCTGCGTTCATGATGTGCCGCATTTTGTTCAAAACGGGCCACTGCAAACTTTAGATGTCAATCTTAGCCAATCAGGATGGAGTGTGAAAAATCAAACAGATTCGTCTTGATTACATGACTATAGAGATCATGTGTACCGATTTGCGTGAAATTTGGATAAAATCTGAAGGAGTAATATTCAAAAATGTGTTTTACATAAGTCGGCCTCCTGGTAGCGCTATAAAAGGCAGATGGGAAAAATGCAGATCAAAGATGTTTCCTTGGTCTCTAGGGAGTGCACAACAAGTTTTACACAGATCGGTGCAGTTATAGGTAAAAACACGAATCGGCCTGTTATAGCGCCACCATAAGGCTGATTTAAAAAAGTGGAATTTCTTCCTCGGCCTAGTGAGAATGTGCGTGAAAAAATTCACAAAAATTGCATGCTGTGTTCATGATTTGAGGCATTTTGTTCAAAACGGAGCAGTCCTACAAACTTTGGAAGCCATTCTTAGCCAATAAGCCAATGGAATATGAAAAATCACACCCAGTGTGAAGTGGGCGGTGTGGTCATCACAGTGGTCATCACAGTGATGGTGTCAGGCGCACATGGAAGGACTCAGAATGCAGACACAGAAGGCACTGAAAACAGGCTTTATTCACAAAAAACTTCCAAGGCAGGCAAGGGGCAGGCAAGGAATAAACAGTGGAAAGCGGGGGTCGAATCCAGGGGGGGCAGTCAACGAGGGCGAAGGTACAGGCAGGGACTGGGCAAAAACGAGGTCTAGGGGACAAAGCAGAGATCAGAAAAACAGCAAAAACTTGGCTTGAAAACTAGGCAGTGCTTGACAGCTTGAAAACAAGACAATCTGGCAAAGGCCTGCAGAGAGGCTGGGCCTTAAATACTGTGGGCATGATTGGAGGTGAGTGTATGCAGGTGGTCACACTGATCCAGACACACCCACACCCACTCCTAGGTCAGACTGTGACAGTACCCCTCCCTCTACGGACGCCTCCTGGCGTCCCATCCAAGGCACCGGGGTTGTCACGGCGAAAGTCACTGATGAGGGAGGGATCCACGACAAACCTGGACGGAATCCAACTCCGCTCCTCAGGTCCAAAACCCTCCCAGTCAGCAAGGTACTGGAAGCCCCTGCCCCTGCGGCGAACTTTCAATAACCTCCTGACCGTAAACACCTCTCCACCATCGATGACCCTGGGAGGCGGAGGGGGCTTGGAGGGAGGGGAGAGAGGGCTGAGTACAACAGGCTTGACTTGGGAAACATGAAAGGCAGGGTGAACACGTTGCATGGGCCGAGGCAGCTTAAGTCTTACAGCAGAGGTATTGATGAGTTTGGTAATGGGAAAAGGCCCAACAAACCTGGGTGCTAACTTACGAGACAGGACCTTCAGAGGTAGATTCCTGGAGGAAAGCCAGACCTTCTGTCCAACCTTGTAGCGGGGTGCTGTTGAGCGGCGTCTGTCAGCGTGCTTCTTGAAGTAGGCCACCGACTGCAACAGACGGGCTCGAGCCCGTCTCCAGGTTCGCCGACATTGCTGAACAAAAGCCTGGGCTGAGGGGACTGCCACTTCCTCCTCCTGTGCAGGAAACAGTGGAGGCTGGTAGCCTAGGCAACACTGGAAAGGGGAAAGGCCAGTAGCTGTAGTGGGGAGTGAGTTATGTGCATATTCAACCCAGGGAAGCATCTTACTCCAGGATGTGGTGTTGGAAGAGGTCATGCACCGAAGGGCCACCTCCAGGCTCTGGTTGGCTCTCTCCGTCTGGCCATTGGTCTGGGGATGATAACCAGAAGACAGGCTGGCAGAAGCGCCAATGAGCTTGCAAAATGCCCTCCAGAATTGAGCAGAGAACTGCGGGCCCCTGTCGGAAACTATATCCTGGGGTAAACCATGAAGCTTAAAAACATGAGTGATTAGCAGTTCTGCCGTCCCCTTGGCTGTGGGCAACTTTGTCAAGGGAATAAAATGAACTGCTTTGGAGAACCTGTCAACTACGGTAAGTATGCATGTGTTACCTTCGGACATGGGCAGACCAGTAACAAAATCAAGGGCTATGTGGGACCAGGGTCGGCGGGGAACAGGAAGGGGTCTTAGAAGGCCAGCCGGGGGTCTGTTGCTGTGCTTGTTCTGGGCACACGTCTCACAGGCTGCCACAAACTGCTTCACATCCTCCTTCATGGATGGCCACCAGAAGCGCCGCTTAATGAAGGCCAGTGTCCGGTCCACCCCCGGGTGACACACTAGCCTGGAGCCATGTCCCCAGGTCAACACCTCTGAACGAACAGATGCGGGGACAAACAAGCAACTAGGAGGACCATTACCTGGGCCGGGTTCCTGACTCTGGGCCCTCAGAACCTGAGACTCAACGTCAAAGAATGCAGCCCCAACTATCAGCTCAGGAGGCAGAATAGGCTCGGGGGCCAAAGACTCCTTCTCTGGAGAATAGATCCTGGACAGGGCATCTGGCTTAGTATTTTTGGAACCTGGGCGATATGACAGGGTGAAATTGAAACGTGAAAAAAACAGAGACCATCGAGCTTGGCGGGAATTAAGGCGTTTAGCCGTCTTGATATACTCAAGGTTTTTGTGATCAGTCCAGACAAAGAAGGGCAAGGTCCCTCCCTCAAGGCAGTGTCGCCACTCTTCTAAAGCTAGCACCACTGCCAGCAGTTCACGATCTCCTATGGTGTAGTTGCGCTCAGCAGGAGACAGACGATGAGAGAAGTAGGCACAGGGGTGCAGTCTATTGTCCTTGGGGGATCTCTGGGACAGCACACCACCGACTCCGGTCTCTGAGGCGTCAACCTCCACAACAAACTGCAGAGAGGGATCAGGGACAGTTAGGACAGGTACAGTGGTGAAACAATACTTGAGTTTGGAAAAGGCATCCTCTGCCTGAGGATTCCAGCGGAAAGGTATCTTAGACGAGGTCAAAGCTGTGAGTGGGGCAGCAACAGTACTGTAGTTGCGTACAAACTTGCGATAAAAATTGGCAAAACCTAAAAAACCTTGGAGATCACGCCTTGTGGCTGGCCTGGGCCAATCAGTGACTGCTTTTACCTTGGAGGGATCTACGTGAAGTTGGCCGGAGCTCACAATGAACCCCAAAAATGACACTGTGCTCTGGTGGAACTCGCACTTCTCTGCCTTTACAAAGAGACGGTTCTCCAGGAGTCGTTGGAGAACCTGCCTGACATGGTGTCTGTGCTCCTTAAGAGAGGGAGAAAAAATTAATATGTCATCCAAGTAAACAAAAACAAAGCGGTTGACCATGTCTCTCAGCACGTCATTGACTAGGGCCTGAAAAACAGCAGGAGCATTAGTCAAACCAAAAGGTAAAACTAGATATTCATAATGCCCTGTGGATGTGTTAAAAGCAGTTTTCCACTCATCTCCCTCTCTTATCCTCACAAGGTGATAGGCATTGCGTAGGTCAAGTTTAGTAAAGACATGTGCACCCTGTAATAGTTCAAAGGCTGTAGACATGAGTGGCAAAGGGTAACGATTCTTGACAGTGACATCATTCAAACCTCTGTAATCGATGCATGGCCTTAGGGAACCGTCCTTCTTGCCAACGAAAAAGAAGCCAGCACCAGCAGGGGAGGACGATGGGCGGATGATGCCTGCGGCCAGGGATTCCGAGATGTACTTGTTCATCGCCTCAGTCTCTGCAGGTGAGAGGGAATAAAGGCGCCCCTTGGGGGGCATGGCTCCTTCCAGGAGGTCAATCGAACAGTCATATGGCCTGTGAGGCGGCAGGGAAACAGCACGGGACTTACTAAAAACAGTCTTTAAGTCCAGGTACTCAGGAGGGACAGAGGACAAATCGGGGAATTCCTCAGTCCTGTCTTGCTCCAGAGAGAGAGAAATGGCAGCTGAGGTTAGGCAGTGAGAGTGGCAAAACTGACTCCAACTCATAATTGTGCTATCAGCCCAGTTAACATGAGGGTTGTGGACCGACAGCCAGGGAAAGCCTAGGACAATGGGGACATGAGGGTTATCCATTACGTGAAAAGATAAGCGTTCGGAATGATTACCGGAAACTCGCACCCCAACGGGCTCTGTGACATGAGTGATACGCATGAGACTCCGTCCATTAATGGCACTAGTCAATAAGGGCTGCTTCAGGGGAAGCACAGGAATTTTCAACTGACGGGCTGTGGCCGCACAGATGAAACTTTCATCTGCCCCGGAATCTATGAGAGCTGTGAGGGGGTGAGTACCATCAGACAGCAACAGCATAATGGGTAATAAAGAACGTTTGGCAGGGTAATTACCTTGAGCAGTGCCCACCAGAAGCCCTGCTTCTAATGATGGGCGTCGCCTTTTAGTGGACACTTGAGGCTAAAATGACCCATCTGGCCACAGTAGAAACAGGCATTCTCCTGGCGGCGACGAATGCGCTCCTCGGGGGACAGCTTGGCACGATCGACCTGCATAGGCTCTGGAGGGGGGGCTGCCTCCTGGAGAGGCGGAGAAGCAGTGGTGGGCTGTGGGCGAGGGCGGAACAAACCCCTCTCATAGCGCCGCTCCCTGAGTCGAGCGTCGATCCTGCCGGACAGCTTCACCAACTCATGGAATCCAGTCGGCAGCTCATGTGACACCAGTTCATCCTTAACAGCATCTGACAGACCACTCAAGAAGGCATCAGACAAGGCGGTGTCTCCCCACGCACACGAGGCAGCCAGGGTACGGAAATCAATGGCATAGTCAAAAACGGACCTGCTGCCTTGCTTGAGCTGTAGCAACTGTCTGGCAGCATCCCTGCCCGAAACAGAGCGGTCAAAAACCTCCTTCATTTCACTGGTAAAGTCCCTGTAGTTACCACAAATAGGGTCATCAGAATCCCATATGGCTGTTCCCCACTCCCGAGCCTTGCCAGTGAGTAAGGTGATTATATAGGCCACACGTGAACGCTGTGTAGGGAAAGCTGAGGCCTGTAGCTCTAAAATCAATGAACATTGGGACAAAAAGGAACGACAGGTTCCGGGCTCACCGTTGTAAGGTTGAGGTGGGGGCAGTCTGGGTTCTCTGGCAGCAGGCTGAGGAGCGTCAGGCTGACTAAAAGGGGCGGGGACGGATGCAGCAGAGGAAGCCTGCACACTCAGCTGTTGCAATTGAGTATTGAGTGCATGGAAAGAATTAGCCAAAGTGGTCAGGTTTTGGTCAATCTTCTGTATTCCCTGTTGTTGATTTCCCAGCAAGGCTCCATGTTCATTCACTGCCGCCTGCAGGGCCTTCAGGTCTGCTGAGTCCATAATGGCCAGATTGTAATGTCAGGCGCACATGGAAGGACTCAGAATGCAGACACAGAAGGCACTGAAAACAGGCTTTATTCACAAAAAACTTCCAAGGCAGGCAAGGGGCAGGCAAGGAATAAACAGTGGAAAGCGGGGGTCGAATCCAGGGGGGGCAGTCAACGAGGGCGAAGGTACAGGCAGGGACTGGGCAAAAACGAGGTCTAGGGGACAAAGCAGAGATCAGAAAAACAGCAAAAACTTGGCTTGAAAACTAGGCAGTGCTTGACAGCTTGAAAACAAGACAATCTGGCAAAGGCCTGCAGAGAGGCTGGGCCTTAAATACTGTGGGCATGATTGGAGGTGAGTGTATGCAGGTGGTCACACTGATCCAGACACACCCACACCCACTCCTAGGTCAGACTGTGACAGATGGAAGCTCACTTTAAAAAAAAGTGTTTTTTTTTAAGTGCATAGTCCTATTTATAGGCTATTAATTTCATCATGTGTCTCGCTAGCCAATCACAGTGCTGAATAGAGTCAGCCAATAGAGTCAGCCAATCACAGTACAGCTAGGGGTGTACTAATGCTAGGGGTGTACTTACTAATTATGAGCCAATCACAGTACAGCGAAGGATGTACTAATACTAGGGGTGTACTAATTATGAGCCAATCACAGTACAGCGAAGGGTGTACTAATGAGGTGTCCCAACCCCACTTATAGGGGCGGCTACACCGCCCAAAAATCTGTTTGTTTAATGACTATAGAGATACTGTGTACCGATTTGTGTAATGTTTGGACAAAATCTGTAGGAGTAGGCCTACTGTCAAAATGTTTTTGTTGCAAAAAGTGGCCTCCTGGTGGCGCTATAACAGGCCCATGTGAAGAGGTTCTAAATTGGCATCCAGGGAGTGTGTGTGCACAGTTTCGCTGCGATCAAGGCAACAGTGCCGGAGATTAGCTGTCCACAGACAGAAGGACACACGGACACACAGACGGACAGACAGGGTGCAAAACATACTCTCAGGCGGAGACAATAAGCTGTATTATGCATTTTTGTCAATCAAGATGTCAATCAATTAATCAATGAATCAAATCCTTTACACTAACCATGAGCTAATTGTTGAGCACACATTGGCTGAAGAGTATGTTATGCCTGATTTATACTTATACTAATAAGCGGCATGTTGCGCACCGAAAATAGCAGATATACAGGCTCACAACATTTGCAGTGACCTGTTTTGATCTTGTAGATCTGCTATTTTCAGTATGTGACACCAGCGGACACCAACTAAGTATGAATCACCCTTTACTGTGAACCACAGCTTTGACATGAGAGAGAATGTTTTCTTTGTAGCCCTCTAGGCTTTTCATTGCATACAGCTGTTGGAAAGCAGAAGTTGTTGTTTGGGCTGGAAATAGTGCACTTGCTGCCTGGTCAGTAGAAGTAGAGACCTGCAGCAGGCTTGTGTAGAAATGACATGGGGTTTATACAAAGACCTGATCTAAGCCTCTGTGGGAAAAGCAAAATGCCATGACTCCACAGATGCTGAAGTGAACAAATATATACTAGGATCCACCTGTTTCTGTGAAGAGGTTACGTAAGAAGAATTTCTAGGGCTTTTTCTAAGATTTTTCTCAAAATGCATTCTTTTTGGTGGCATGGTACATTTTAATGAGCCTGGATTCCAGGATGAGAGAAGACATATTTCCTAAAGCCTAGATCAAGACCAAATATTTGTGACGAGACAAAACAGTTTTAAGCCTGATTTATACATCATTGTACAGCGGTGGCGTGAGCCAAAAATAGCCTTGATGGCATTAAGCATTCTAATGCAATTCTAATGCAATTTAAGCATTGGAACTTTGCAGCGTTCTGAATTACCCTTTAGGGTCGTCAATAGCCGAACATCATGTGAAATTGTGAGATTTGATGACAGAGCCGAGGGATTTAGTGTATGGAAAAGGAGAGGGCCGTGTGCAGAGCCCTGGGGCACCCCTGTGGAGAGGTGCCAATGTTGTGGACAGAAATCCTATTCATGTAATCCAGTGTTAATCCAGTGAGAATGATAAATTAATATACACTCTTGACACCAAAATGTTCCATTGACAGTTTAAGGCTGATTTTATACTTGCGTGTGTGTCGCGTTCTGAGCTTGTAGATCGACTAGTTTCTTTAACTAAGCATAACAGAGCCTTTACTGGATGAACCAGTCTATAGCAGAAGATAGGGGAAAAAATTTAGCGAGGGCGGGGGTGCCACTCCTGCCGGACAAGTCAAAGCTATACTGTACCACCCCGGAGCAGTGTGATCTGTGGTCTCCATGACAACAGACCCTTTTCTCGCGCACACACACTAGCTCAGGGTTTGAGAGGAATGTCTCCCTCTTGCAGCAGTTTCTGACACCTCTGTTTTTTGCTCTCTTGGACATCACTGTTCCTACGCTTACACCGCCTCTGGCCCTCTTCCTCACACTTCACTTAAAAATCTCCTCTTAAGAACCCTCCAAGCCATAGAAGCTACCTTTGAACATTTCTATAAATGGTCTACATTTCTATGGCATCTTTACAATGTGCTTCTACATTCAGCCATTCACATGCACATTCACACACCAACAGTGGGAACAACCATACAAGTCAGTAAGTAGGGCTGCAACTATTGATTATTTTCTTAATGATTATTGTATCGATTACTTTTTTGATTAATGGTATAGTAGAGTTTTATTTTGTTATATATATATATATATATATATATATATATATATATATATATATATATATATATGATTAGATTAACCACTTAACAACGGTTTTGTGCAAAAATAGTTACTTAAAAATAAAAAAAATGCTTTTCACTTATACTGATAATATGCCCAAAATAGGGAAAGATTATTCATTGATTACCTTATAAAATTTCGATTATCGATTATTTTTATAATCTGTTAAATCAATTTGTTCGATTAACGGTTGCACCCCTACAAGTCGCCAACTTGCTCAGTGGGAGGAGCCAGGAGGAGCCAGGGGATCAGACTGGGAACCTTCAGGTTTCCTCGACAGCCACTGCCTCCTTTGCAATAGCCATAATAAGTGCCCATAATATAATCGAACAAAATGTAATAAAGTCAATATTGGGCAGTTATGACGTTGTTGGCCGCCACCTATGTATCTGCTTCCAGCTGCAGAAAATGAAAGCTTGATGGATGGTTTTGGCTAATGTTTACTATAGAACGACCAGAACGGTTTAGAGTAGAAATCCCACCTCTCACTAGGTGTGGCTCCTATTTCTACTAGTGCATGGTCTTGTTTATCGTGTTCTGGCTAATACTTTTTACCATTATGGTTCCACTGTATGACATTATGTTCCTAGAGCTGAATTTAGTGTGGCCAGTGCCCTATGCAATAACATTAAGTTGTGTGTCTAACAAGGGTACAATAGGCCTCTTACGGACCTAAATATGAAACATTATGGCAAAAAAGAGCAAATGCTTTTAAAGCCAATTTAATGATGATAAAACGTCCACTATGAATAATTCTTGGCTTCGTTCATGCCTCAGCTAGGTGATAAAACACGTTTAGTAAGTCTAGCTGCTGGATTGAGCCTAGACACAGACAGTGTGTGTGTGTGTGTGTGTGTGTGTGTGTGTGTGTGCGTGTGTGCGTGTGTGCGTGCGTGCGTGCGTGCATGCGTGCGTGCGTGCATGCGTGTGTATGTACACTAGGGGTGTGCCGATATATCGTCCCGCGATATATCGCGATACGTTTTCGTGACGATATGTTATCGTTTTGAAAGAAAAAAAAATCGTTAAAAAAACAAAAACAAAATAATAATCAGGTATGCAAACAGCCCCGAGGTGAAAAGGGTGACAACATGTTGTTGTTTTTTCGGGTCAGGTGTCACACTATTGCCCTATTTGGATTCAAAACGGCTATTGTAGCTGAAAAGCTACAAGTTCGCATATCTGAATAATGCAAAAACAGAATTATTTGTTTGCATTTGCTTTTTTTCTCCCCCATATATTTTTCATAATAAAAAAAAGTGCGTATCGTATCGTATCGAAATCGTATCGAAGTTGTGAGCCAAATATCGTATCGTATCGTTTGGTGAAATTAGTGTATCGGCACACCCCTAATGTACACATGAGTGCATTCAGAAAAACAAATAACGCACATCCTCCGTTCTTTGGTGCTGAGCTCAGTGATACTGAAACAAAAATAGGGCTCACAACTCACTTTTATCAGTTTTATGCTCCAAGGTTTTATTCAAACAAACACATGAGTGCATTGACATCAACGCCGGGTGACATGCTGGCTCAAAGAGTAGGAAGTATGAGTACTACTTTCCTCCAGGGCACAACAACAACTGTAGTTAAATTAAGGATTATATCGTCGCTGTTGGGCAGAAACCTTGCATCTCCATATTTCTTCTTTTTATGTTTTTTTCATGAATCAATGCCCTATTGTTTACTTTGCTGTAGGACAGTGTGCAAAAGTAGTGAAAAAAGCTGATCTACAAGCTTCTTTTTTGAAAATGTTAATGACATGCCCAAAATAGGGACGCCAGGTTGAAAGTGGCTAAGTCTACTTGTGGGGTTTATACATATTTAAAGGTAGGGTAAGTGATATTTTTTGGTTAAAACTGTTCAGTAACAGGAGTCTCCCCGTCTCTCCAGCTCTTTAATAAACAGAAAATACATTTTCCGGTAGGTGTCAAAATCTCAGCCAATCAGGAGAAAGGACCCATTTTTAAGCTTCATTTTTATAGTGTTCCAGTTCCAATTTTGTCTGCTCATTTCTTAGTGTCATCACTTCCATTTCACTTGTTTAATCTATATCCTGATTGAGTTCTCTATCCTGATTGGATAAAATTGGAAATTAAACTGAAACTGAAACGAAAATGCATTTTCTGTTTTATAAAGAGCTGGAGAGACATGGAGACTCCCTGTACTGAACAAACACTCTATAGCAATGTGTACTATCAGAATATAGAGCTATTTAACACTTATTTTAACCAAAGAAAATCACTTACCCTACCTTTAACCAATTAAAAGTATTAAAGGGATATTTCACTTTCAAACATGTTTGGGTCTTTTGAATTACTTGTGATGGGGTCTTTTGAATTACTTGTGTGAGCAGCCCGGACAGTTTTTAAGTTGCTTGATTCAGATGTTTGATATTCATTTTATCAGACACGTCACGCACCCTTCCTATACAAACCCATGGTAACTTCAAACTCCATTTTAACATTGATAGATTCATCGAAATCCTCGGTTCTGGTGACTCATACTGCCCTCCTAATACGTGAGTGAGGGGACCATGTTTTTTCAATAGTTTTTTTTTCCAAAATGTTATTTATTTTATTTTTTATTTATTTTTCATTTTCCCAAACAAATATAAAAAATGAATGAAAAAAGTGATTTGAAGAAACACATCCCCTCACGCATTAGAAGGACAATATCAGTCACCAGAACGAAGGACGGGTGTTTTCGATGAATCTATCATGATTAAAATGGAGTTTGGAGTTACAATGGGTTTGTATAGGAAGGGGGCGTGTCTGGTAAAATGAATATCAAATATCTAAATACTGAATCAAGCAACTTAAAAACTGTCTAGGGTGCTCACTGCCTGAGTAGATGTTAAAATGACCCCAAACATGTTTGAAAGTGAAATATCCCTGTAATAAGAGCTTATGAATAGTAACTGCATTGGATACATTGGAACACAGGTCCTTTTTCCAATTTCCTGAAAAGTAACATACAAGGTTTTTGTCCGACAGTGACGATATTAAACATAATGTATACTCCAGTATTTTTAAACCTCATCTCCATGTCTCTATCAGAAGGAGTAATGATCAGTCCCTCAATGCTCTCTGTATCGCTGAAGCAGCAAATTGAAAGCCACACACCAAGGTGGTGTACTGTAGTTGCACGGACAGCAAAAACTCGGCAGTCCTCAAGAACTGCTTGAGAACCAAGCCTTTGCAGTGGATTCTGGGAACTGTTGGATCAGACACATCATTTAATGCCTTTTTCTTTATCAAAAACATGTTTGACACAATTTATCATACAAAGAAAAAAAGTCAAATTACCTGAAGATGATCCACACCGGATCTAAACATTGTCAAACCTTTTCAAATAAAGACGTCTTTACTAGTTAGTTGGCCGTGCGGGTTCTCCCTTTTTATTGTTAAGGACTTTTAGCCAAGCACCCATTGTCAACATGCGTATAGTTGGCTAATACTGTAGCCCAGTGGTTCTCAAAGTGGGGTCTGGGGACCCCCAGGGGTCCTTGGGGGGGTTCCAGGGGGTCCCCAGTTAAATTTGGCAAAAAAATAGCAGATATACAATCTGTTTTACAAATCTTGAGTAGTATTGGAATATTTTGCATACATTAGATTTTTTTTAACACAAATCTTCTCTTCTGGGGGTCCCTGGCACAAAAAAAAATCAGAAGGGGGTCCGCGGCCAAACATATATCAATTTGGGGGTCCTTGGCACAAAACGTTTTGAGAACTACTGCTTTACCACAGCTAAGGAGGGTGGATTATGAATTACTGTAGGTGGCATGACTACATATTCAAATACATAGGGGCCTTAAAACAGTTGAAGGTCACATATAATACTCCTTTTCAAAAAGTTAATTAGGTCTCTGAGGTCCCCAAAACATGCCTTTGAAGTTGTTTGCTGAAAATACCACTCAGATTATGCATTCTAGCATGTCTCTGTTTGTACATTTAGATGCAAATGGGCTTAATTTTAATGCTAACATTAGCTCTTTCAAACATTCCATTGCTTATAATCACAGAAATTAAGAAGAATGTGTTTGCACTTCTTATTAGCAGCACAAGGTAGCTGTCACATTACTCTGTGGCTTTATCATTAAAATAAAATACAGAAACACTGAAAATCAATGATAAAGAGGCAGCCTACAGTCCATATTGTTTATTCAAACCTAATGGACCCTTATGAAGGCCCCTGAGCCGAAACGCTCTGGTCACCTGCGCTTTTAACTTTGCCAAATAAGCCATGACAAAATAAAGGCTTTTTAAAACTGAACGGAGTGCCTTGGATTCTTCTTAAGTTCACCTGATTCTCTCACTTGTCAGCCTACTACAAAGGGAAGGAACGTAATGTTTTGACCTACATAGGAATAGATCTTTTGAATCTTGTCATACAATGGTGAACTCAATGGGGAAAGAAAGAGTCAGCTTCAGACATGAAAATGCATGATCCACAGTAACAAAGAGACAGGAAGTGCAATGATGCTCATGGCGATTTTGTGTAAGTCTGAGTTGGACTCGGCTGCCCAGACCAGTCCAGTACTTTAACCACTTGAGCCCTTGCATCCCTATTCTGGGGGGAAACATTCACCAAAAATAGCCGAACTACAAGCTGACAACGGGTCGCTTCAGAAAAGATATTGTGTAGAGTGAAAAAAATGGGACGTTTTCATTTATTATATGAAAACTATTTCCATGTTTACTTTTGACGTGCGCGTTTTGGGGCACACTTGAAAATCACGAAAGCGTTCGCGGCCCACCCATCTGACCACTTCACCATCCCACTTAACCACCCATATGGTTGAGTGGAGTCCCTCAGGGCTCTATGCTAGTGTATTTTATGTTATTGTGGGGAAAGATTTTGCTGAAAATAGCAGATCGACAAGCTCACAACGCGTCGCAGTGCGACACGTTGTGAGCTTGCCGAATCTGCTATTTTCCCCATCAGTGGGCTCCGGTCCACAGGTTGAGAACCCAACGGCGTAAGCGTTACGTCTATTGATGGTGCCAAATAATACTAGAAAAATTGCTCCTCGGAGCACAGGTCTCCGCCAGGTCAGGTAGGTTATTTTGGCCTCCTGGTGGCACTATAATAGGCCAATGTGAAAAGGGTGCCATTTCTTCCTAGGCCGTGCACGGCAATCGGACACTGCATTCATGATTTGAGGCATTTTGTTCTAAAAATGTGTTTTGCTAAATTTGACCTGCTGGTGGCGTTTTTGTTCCTCAACATAGTGTGAATGTGCGTGGAAGGTTTCACAGCAATCAGACACTGCGTTCATGATTTGCGGCATTTTGTTCCAAACAAGGCACTACTGCAAACTTTAGATGTTAATCTTAGCCAATCAGGATGGAATATGAAAAATCTAACAGATCCGTCTTGATCACATGACTATAGAGATCATGTGTACCGATTTGCGTGAAATTTGGATAAAATGGGAAGGAGTAACATTAAAAAAAAATGTTTTCCATAAGTCGGCCTCTTGGTGGCGCTATAAAAGGCAGATGTGAAAATGTTTTATACAGATCGGTGCAGTTATAGGTAAAAACACGAATCGGCCTGTTATAGCGCCACCATGAGGCTGATTTAAAAAAATTGAAGTGGCATTTCTTCCTCTGCATAGTGGGAATGTGCGAGCAGAATTTCAGGGAAATTGCATGCTGTGATCATGATTTGAGGCATTTTGTTCAAAACGGAGCACTCCTACAAACTTTGGAAGCCATTTTTAGCCAATCAGGATGGAATATGAAAAATCTGAAGTACCGGTTTCGTTTAATGACTATAGAGATACTGTGTACCGATTTGCGTGATGTTTGGACAAAATCTGTAGGAGTGCTGTCAAAAAATGTGTTTTTGAAAAAGCGACCTCCTGGTGGCGCTATAACAGGCCTATGTGAAAAATGTGGGCCAAAGGTTCTGAATTGGCACCCAGGGAGTGTGTGTGCACAGTTTCGCTGCGATCAAGTCAACGGTGTTGGAGATTAGCTGTTCACAGACGGACACACACACGGACACGGACACACACACACACACACGGACGGACGGACGGACAGACAGGGTGAAAAACATACTCTCTCGCCATGCTTTTTGGCCTGGCGGAGACAATAAGTGGAAATGTGAGTACTTTGTTTCCTCTGTTGACTTGAAGTTTGGGATATGCTGCCTTTTGAGTGCTTCTGATATGTATGGGATTTGGGGTTTAGTACTCCACTGAGAAATCCCTTACCATTAGGTATTCTGACTAATTCACTGTATACAATCCCCCCAATATGCTGCAATGTGGACTTTGTTGTGTGTTTTTTCAAACCTTGGCCACAGAGCAAGGTGAACATTTTTTATTTGGGCTCATTGCCCGACCCAAGGGGTCGGCCTACATGAGGCTTTGTACCTGTTTTCTCCATACATGGGCATGCCCCCTTTTCCCTTTACTCTCAGCCATAAAAGTCTGTCCCCCTTTCGTCCATACATGGGCATAGACACAGGCTGACACGTCATGTGAAGTCCGGCTTAGCCGTGACTAGTGCTCTGATCTTATAAAGTACTTATTCTGGGTCTGGCAGAACCAGGTCCCCTGGTCTTGTTGGGCGGTGTAGCCGCCCCTATAAGTGGGGTTGGGACACCTCATTAGTATTAGTTTCCTGCACTGTGATTGGCCCACTTGGCCCACTTTCCTGTACTGTGATTGGCTGACTCTATTGGCTGACTCTATTCAGCACTGTGATTGGCTAGCGAGACACATGATGACATTAATAACCTATAAATAGGATTATGCACTTCCAAAAATCATTTTTTGGAAGTGAGCTTCCATCACTATGATGACAACTGTGATGACCACACCGCCCACTTCACACTGGGTGTGATTTTTTTTATAACCTTTAGCCTTTATAACCTTTTTTTATCCCGACAAATAAAGTGTGTCTGACAATGTTTAAGAGTTTTTTCTATTTCACGCTCCAACCGAGTTCCGCACAATTAGCATGTCCTCCACTTCTTTGAACGTACTCGTGTTCGGGAAGAAAAACACGACAAAACTAAAATAAAAACAGGTCAAATGCTGTAGGAGGGAAGTCCAGGGCTGGAATAAATAAAGTCCCTCATTCTGTTAGAGGCTTGATTCCAAAACATTCTGTGAAGTCTACCTGTTTGAAACTGCACAGATTTAATGTCAATGGGGGCTAGAATTATCAATGCAGTGACAAACGTGTGTGTGTGTGTGTGTGTGTGTGTGTGTGTGTGTGTGTGTGTGTGTGTGTGTGTGTGTGTGTGTGTGTGTGTGTGTGTGTGTGTGTGTGTGTGTGTGTGTGTGTGTGTGTGTGAGATCAGGATGCAGCCTGTGGGTCTAGTGGAGAGGATCCAGGCCATAGCACAGAACATGTCTGATATGGCGATGAGGGTGGAGCAGATTCTACAGCGCAGCATGGCCAGTAATAGAGGTAGAGTTTGAGGAAAGCACACACGCACACGCTCACACACACGCACACGCACGCGCATGCATGCATGCATACATCCTGAATACACACCTACACAAAGAATACCATTTAGCTGCGATGCTTAAATGCTTCTTGTCTGACAGGCCTTTAGTTTAGCCCTATCCATTTCAAACTCATTTTACGCCTCAAGACTCATGCACGCATGCGCGTGCGCAGACAGACAGACAGACAGACAGACAGACAGATCTTCAACATCCACTGAAACACGCTGATGGTTGCCATTACTTCCAGTTCCCCACACTTACCTGTTTTGTTATTCTTTGTGCTCTTTTATCGTCTTGTCATGGCTGCCAGTTCCCACCTGATGTCATGTGGAAGGTCTGACTGCTCCACACCGTAGCGAATAACTTCTAGCTTGCATAACGTCTTCAGACTAGGACTTAAGTCTAAGATGTGCAGTTTATCGGGTGTGTCGTATGCTCCAAAGAAGATGACCTGATCTCCCACCACGCGGCAGTACATTTGCGACCCAGACCCGCCTTTCCACTTGGGCACGACCTTCTTCCAGGAGAAGGTCTCTGAGTTGAATCTCCACAGATGATTTAAGCCTTGGCCCAAAACCGACCAACCAAGTATGTACAGCTCTCCATTGTAGGTAAAGGCTGAATCATTATGACGCCAGCGTCTTTCTGCAAGAAGCTGTGCCGAAGAACATGATCTATAAGCACCACTGTGGTACAGTTGTACTCGAAGGAAACCTCAAGAGGACATTCTTCTCATCCAGGTGTCACCGTCACCTTCGTCCAACGCAATGACACTGTGTTGAAGACGTGCACCTCAGTCTGATCACCGGTCCCTCCAAAGGAGTACACCTTGTGCCCAACTGTGACAGCAGCTTTATGGTCTATTTCTGTCTCTCTTGCACTCAGAAGTACAGTCCATTGCAACATTGCACACGATTCCTAAGATCAAAGTCGACTGTTCAAACCCTTGCCTCGTGCTCTGCAACAGAATGGAGTAGTATTGTGCTTAGTACCACTTATATTGGTACAAAGGTGCAAATGTCTCACAACGCTCGGCCAATCTGTGAAGCTGATGGGTTGAGTTGGCCAATCAGAGAAGACGATGCGTTTTGTCTCCCTAACGTGGCAGATTGTCCACCATAGCCATATAGGTGATTTAGCCTCTGCCAACAGGGGGGATAAGATTTTGCCATGAGATAAAAAAGAAAAGAAAAAAGAAAGACACAGTGTGTGCAACCTCTTTATATTGGTATGGGTTGATACCATTTAGCTCAATGGTTGGTACATAATTGTGGAAATGATACTGGTCAAAGAAACTCATTTTACGCCTCAAGACTCATGCACGCATGCACACAGACAGACAGACAGACAGACAGACAGACAGACAGACAGACAGACAGAGACACACACACACACACACACACACACACACACACACACACACACACACACACACACACACACACACACACACACACACACACACACACACACACACACACACACACACACACACACACACACACACATACATACACACACACACCTTCATACAGTATATCGTTGCTGTTGAGCAAAATCCTTGTATCTTAATTTCTCAACTTTTTATGTGTTTTCATAAATGTGTGCCCTACTATGTCATACTACAAAGAAATAGCCGATCTACAAGCTCACAACGCGTAACATTGTGACATGTTGAGAGGTTGTAGATCTGCAATTGTTTTTTACTTTAAAGTGAAAGCTTTCGTTTGTCTGTGGGTTTTATAAATATTGAACCAATGAAAAGTATGAACAAGATCTTATAAATAATCACTACATTGGACTTTGACATTTTTGATGACATGTATTAATGTTAATATGTTATGGTCTGTTGATGAATTGAATACATATACTGTAGGACCACAATGGAAACAAGTCCCCGGGACTTTTTCGTGTCACTGTACTTCCGTGCTATTTACATCTTTGACTAATAAAGTATTCAATCAATCAATCAATCAATCAATCCATTGGAACAAAGGTTCTGTTTGCCATTTTCTGAAAAGTAATAGTTTTGGACATACAAGGTTTCCACCCGACACAGACGATATATGCTTAATTACTACATACATGGCTGTCTAGTTTGACTCCAGAATTCATTGAACATGCAGGTTAAGCTTGCCCTTGGCATTTGTTGGTTAACCCCTACAAAATGCCTTCTAAAAAAAACCTATGTTGCTATATCAGTGGTTCTCAAACGTTTTCATGTCAAGGACCCCCAAAATGATATGTATTTGGCCGCGGACCCCCATCTCAAAATATTTTGTTCCAGGGACCCCCAGAAGCAAAGATTTGAGTTGATGTTCACGATATTTCTAAAATAGCAGATCTACAAGCTCATGAGCTTGTAAATCTGCTATTTTTGAATAGCCAAAGAAACCTAAAATGACACCGATGCGTTCCCGGTCTTAATGGGTTAATCATATAGACCATGACAGATGTTCTTTCTGCCATATTAGCCATTCACATAACAAGCCTCCCATCATGTCATCTGGTGGAATTACAACACTCCTCCCACCACCATCATCACCACCACAGTGCTTTGTCGCTGTCTTATCATAAACGCTACACTGCGTGATGTTAAATGCCTGCTTATGAATTACTGTCTTGTTAATGGGATCTGAGGCTGTCCGCTTTTCTCTATTAGCCTTTGCTCTCAATTTCTTCATTGGGCACTTGTATGAAATGGCATTCATCAAGTACAATCCATTTCGCCCATCCTGTATGCACCAGACAGAGATGACATATTCAATGCGTTACTGAGCGACACTGCGTTCTAAAAGCAGTGACACATTTAGAACATGACGTCTTGTCAAGAGAGACACAGGCGCTTTCACCAACGAAGTAATCCCCCTGAAATCATTAAAAAAAGCAACTTTGTTGCAAAGAGATTCCCTGTGTTTGCTACCAGCGTGACTAATCCCGGGGCTAAGTTTTGATAATGCCAAGCTTTGGCGCCCTTTAGCGCGAGCGCTGTCGTTATTATGGTAATCAAACAGAATGGCTGCTAATTCGTCGCCTGTGATTGTGCTCAGCGAGGCTTGGCAGCACGCTGGTGGAAGGAACAGCAGCCGCTCCTTTTAATTAGGCCGCCGAGCGTCGGATAGTGAGGAGAATGGACGAAGGAAAGGCGAAATGGAGAGAAAAAGGAGATGTAGGGGGTAGAAAGATAAAAGAAGGAATGAGGAAGAGGGTGGGAGAGGTATTGAGAGAAAGCAGCAGGGCAGAGAAGGAAGCGAGGTATAGAGGGAAAAATCGAATGATTATTTCATTAATCACGCCAACATGGCATTGTGTATCCGGCGCCCTTGCTGGGTCGCAGCCATTCAGCAGGCCCGGCCGGGCTTTTAGATGAGCTTGTTAACTGGCCCCGGAACATGCCTAATGAACCCCCCACAGCCTGAACGGCCGAATGCTGCTGTAGTTCTGAGTATCAGAGAGACGTCCTGCGGGCGGTTCAGGCCAGGTTGTTCCAGTATTAACCAGATCAATCCGGTGACCTCCAACATGTAATATTGTGATGTACTGGACAGTAATCTTGCCAAAATATCACGATACGGTTAAATGTTTGAGGTTTCCTTATTGCGTTATCTTGTGTATCAATATGATAATATAATACGATACTTCCACCCCCCCCCCCCCATGCTGGAAGGATGATTCCGACAGTTTCTTATTTATTTACACAGAAAGTAAAACGACAACGGAAAATGTAATCTGAGAGTGGTTGCCTGCCATTTGTTTTTAATTAGTCCTCTAAATCACTTGAAATCTGAAATGAAGTCTGTGGTCACAAAGAGAGATTGAGTGGCTGTTCAAGGCTCACAGCCAATCAGCTATTTCATGTGAAGCCTGCTGCACCACAACACCAACAATCAACACCCCACTACCATATTATCTCCCCCCCCCCCCCCCATTGTTTTAATTCTTCTAAATTACATGTTGTCTGTACTGTCCTGTACATCACGTACTAAATATGATCGAAAATCCATCCAAGACTACCCTCCATTTAACCACATGAACCCTAGCGTCCCTATTGTGGGGCAAACATTTGGCTATCTACAAGCTCACAACGTTGTGAGCTTGTACAGTTGATCGGCTTAGTTCAGCTAACAGATCTAGTGTAGAGGGGCAAAAAATATACACATCCCTGGGGGACCCCGGTCAACCTTAATGAGCTGAGGTGAATAATGTCTTATCCTAACATTGGTGCACAATGATGACTGGTTTATATTGTACTGTACATTCACACAGGCGAGGTATTTGCAGGGCAGGTACAGTAACCTGGTAGCAAAGCAAGCCTTAGCATTAACTGCATTAACATGATTCATTATCTATTTCTATTTGCCAGTAGCACATTACCTCTGATTCTGTAGCTCATTACTCTAAGCAAATGTGACAAGAGAAGGGCACTCTCATTTTTCATTATTTTACTGATTATGAAAGTGCAGATTCAGCCAGATTGTATAGTTTTCACATGATGTGATACATTGGAATCTGAAAATAGTTGAAGAACTTATTTTAAAGTTATTAAACCTCAAATAAAGACGCTGAGAAAAGGCCTGTCAAAGATCTGTGGTACTGTATCTCACATCTCTCACAGCACTTAAGGACAAAGTACTGTATTTTAGGATCCCAAAACTACTGTTTGTTATACTGAGTGGATTCTTCAACGTACAGTACAGTACAGTGTGGAATCGGGTGAGACTTTGACTTATAATGTTGTCTTTCTCTCTGTCAGTTAGGGATGGAGCATCAGGACAGTGTGATATTCCTAAAGACCCCCGGTACCCAGACTGCCCCAGCAAGGTGGACGTAAGTCTACACATCATAATCATTTCCAAACGACCTGACGTAGAGACTTAAAACTGTCCTGTCCTTTGGTGCTCTTACCTCTGATATACCCATGCGGGCCCTGCCATATTGGTAGGGGCAACTTGCCATAACTCCACTGCAAGAAATATGCCTTACCTGGAGACCAACCTTTTTCTGCTTTATGAGCATTACTGTTACTAAATAAGATAAAGTGTTTTGGTATGAGATAACTTTTTTTTATTTTATTTAACCAATCCTGTATCATAGCATGACTACATGTCTGGCCGTTGTAACAAACCAAACCGCTTGAAAATCGTTTGGAAATTCAGTAAGTTATGATTTCAATTGCGGAGAGCCCTCCTACTTCAACAGACGGACATGCAATAGGAGGCGTGGCTTACCCTGAGTCCGACCTAGATGGCGGCCGCGTTGACTCATCGCTCCAATGAGCAGCAGCAGCCAATGCAGTATCTAGGTGTATAATATCTATACCCATGACCTTCACGGCAAACGCGGCACAGCCTTGTAGTAGTAAAAAGATATTGGTAACTCACCTGGCCGCAACGTTAGTTTTTATGAACCACTTTGACCACATTAACAAGAGGTCATAAGGGATGAACACATAAACCTCTCACCAATGAAACGTTTTATTGTCTTGATATTAACCTCAGTCG
Organism: Gymnoscopelus braueri; assembly: GCF_963280865.1. Lineage (NCBI taxonomy): Eukaryota > Metazoa > Chordata > Actinopteri > Myctophiformes > Myctophidae > Gymnoscopelus > Gymnoscopelus braueri. Next base: position 36,364,468 of record NC_137615.1, on the reverse strand, counting down.
ACTGCGACAGTTTAGGTCACATTTATTTCTTCCCTAATTGTGATGTACGCAGCACGCTGAGGGAGACTAAACTGAAACTATTAATTTGTTGGCATGGACACCTGGCCTTCCAGTGGATGCGTGCGCGCTGGACCTCGGACCCTTGTTACGCCTTCTACGGCGTGGACGGCTCGGACTGCTCTTTCCTCATATACCTGAGCGAGGTGGAGTGGTTCTGCCCCCCCCTGGCCTGGAGGAACCAGACCGCCGCGCCCACCTACAAACCTCCACCCAAGAGACAGGTAACCACATCCATTCCAGTGTATTTCACTCTAAGCTCACAATAAAGTCCTCAGTGTTCATTTATCTATTTGTCACACTGAAAGTGTACAAATGTAACCGAATTTGGTTACATTTGTACACTTTTAGAGTTAAATCAACAGAGGATTTGAGTGTCTAGAGAAAATTGCCCATAGAGTTGAGTAAAAACAGCACACACAGACACAGCTGATTTAGTATGTGATGCATTGTGTCTGAACATCACCAGCAGAGCATCCGTTCAGCTCCACTCCAGCTCCTTTCTTTGGTGTTCCTGTCCAATCACAAAGCAGCCATAGCTGTTATTTCATCATGCTCCCATTATTTACCACTCGTTTATCTGCCCCCCCCCCCCCCCCTCCCTCTCTCGGGAGAACACCGGACGTGTCACTCACACGGCTTCTGCCTCCGATTGTCTCCGAATGTCACTGTCTCTGTTTATTTCTCTGTATCCCCCCCTCCCCCAGTTGCCGTACTCCCTGGAGCAGTGTAAACCCAACACCAACCGGCCCCGGTGTGCATTCATTCCACCGCTCTGCCGTGTATTCTAATTACCTGCCTATATTCACTGTCACTAATCCTACAGCTTTCCCTCGGGGGGAGAGAGACTTTTTTACTGTGGCACCTACAAGAACAATGATTCACCTGCATGGGGGAAAGTACAGTTCTGCATATTGATTCTGTCTGTGGGAGAGAGTGTCAGGATTTGTGTGTTTATGATGGAGAAAGTGCAGGCGCCAAATATAGATATGAGAAAGAGAGAGAGTGGAGAGAGCCAGCAAGGTAGATGTTAGCTACAGTGTGTGTGTGTGTGTGTGTGTGTGTGTGTGTGTGTGTGTGTGTGTGTGTGTGTGTGTGTGTGTGTGTGTGTGTGTGTGTGTGTGTGTGTGTGTGTGTGTGTGTGTGTGTGTGTGTGTGTGTGTGTGTGTGTGTGTGTGTGTGTGTGTGCATGCGACGTCTCTGCGTGCCATTTATAAGTCCTCTGTGCTCCCCAATGCACTTACACAATTGATTAGCACTTGTGTGCTTGTACAGTATTGCACCGTCATTCAGCGATTATAGACCTGAGAGAGCAGTAGAGGTGGAATGAGAGCGAGGCATTTTATGAGGACGACCTCAGGCATCCTGGCCTCGGGGCATGAGCAAATAACACCGTATGACACAGAGAGCTGTGCTGCATGCAATCCCAGCCATCAAAATTCAGCTCAAAACTGTACTGCACTCAAAATGTCTTGGTTTGTAGAGAGAGAGAGGCCTTGTTGTATCTTCGCCAGTGAATGATTGAATATATTGTTAATTAATGATGATTAAAAATAACGCATGTGTAACACTGCTCTGCCATCATTACATACACTACAACTCACAGAGGATGAAAACACAATGAAGCCCATGGCTTATTTCCATTGTAGTCCTTTCGTATAACACATAATAACATGCTACTTTAAGGCCACTTTAAACGTACTCTATGAAACACTATTAATTTCAGATTTGTGAGGAGGTTAATCTACTGTGCTGCTGTACTATTAGAGTAATTTGTTTGCAGTTTTGGGTCCAGTGAAAGCCCCAGACTGTGTTAGTCTGCCCAGGCAGAGTGACTATTACGCTACAAATCCACTTGAAGAAAAGAACAGAGAGAGACAAAGGTCGTGTCACAAAAAGAGTGACCATCAACTACCGCCTCTGGGCGCCATCATAGGTCTTCTATATTTATGGCTCTGACAGGTGAGTTTTGCAACCGTGCCATTGATTTTTGTTCCGCCTGCTGTTTGCTTCTTGAAGGCTGCCCTGCGCTCAGACATCGGCGCTCTGCTGGAGCAGGTGGGGACTGGGAAGGAGTCCCTGAGCTTCATGAAGAGACGAATGCGGAGGATGGCGGCGCAGTGGGCCTCGGCAGCCCGGCGGCTGGATGACAAGCTACGCAGCCAACACAGAGAGCAGAGAAGGGTGAGTGCAGTACATTCTCACAATACGTTTGAACACACATGCTCAGTGTTAACCCATTAAGACCGGAAACGCATTCTTTAGCTATTCAAAAATAGCAGACGAGCTCATAGCACGGCACCGAGTGCCACGCTACTAGCTTGTAGATCTGCTATTTTAGAAAAATCGTAAAAAAAAATTATAATCTTTGAATATATATATATTTTTAAGCGAACATTTGTAACTCAAATCTTTGCTTCTGGGGGTCCCTGGAACAAAATATTTTGAGATGGGGGTCCGTGGCCAAATCCTCCTATAATTCGACAAAGCTCTGTGCGGGTGGGAAGGCCAAAATCTCTTCTGCTCGGTTCTCTTCAGTGGCTGGAGCAATTGATCTGAATTTGCACACAGCCATTCACCATTACCATGTGCACGGAACAGCGAAGCCCGTTTTTCGCTTTCCCCAAATGTCAGCTGTTTATTAGTGTTTTTGTGTTCGCTGGCTCCCGGGTTGCCAAATCATTTGCGCATATCCCCCCACGGGTATGGTCTAGTACATATCATTTTGGGAGTCCTTGACATGAAAAAGTATGAGCACCACTAATATAGCAACAATATGCTTTTCAAAAAACCTAACTTTACACTTCCGGCAGACTTCCGGGTGCTTCAAACGCCACTGAGCAACTTTCATAGAAATGAATAGCTGGGGGCGGGCAATCCACCCTGTAGATATATTATAACTCTATGACCCTGTGTGGGGGACAAAGGTTCTACCACTGAGCTAACGCATAATTGCTGCTTGGCTAGGAGAGCTAGTGCACGTATAACCTGTAGGTGTCATAAAAACACCAGGGTGGAAGAGTAGGGAGACTACCTCCAGCCATTGTACTTGTACTATAGGCACCATACACATTGGTTAAAATATTGTTTTATTCATCAAAATAACAAAATGAAATAACGTGTGTATACTCTCTGAATTACAGTGGATACATTAAGGACTTTACTGTGTAGTATGTCTGTGTGCTGAAAAGGGATTCAAATTGGCCAGAGACAAGAAATGAGTGTCATGAGCAGTGGCAGAGCAAGGCAGCTCACATGTAAGTGCATTTATACACACACACAAACGCGTGTGTGTGTGTGCGTGTGCGTGTGTGTGCGCGTGTGTGTGTGTGCGTGCGCGTGTGTGTGTGTGACTGTGTGTGTGTGTGAGTGAATTATTTTGACACACAGTCAAAGTCGTAAAACTGTATTGAAATAAATAGAAAAGCGACAGTACCAGGAGTACAGGAGTAAAAGTGTTTTCTGCTGATCCAACAGACTCGTAAAATATGAAATACTGTCTCCTCCAGCCCCAGGAAACACTTCCAACATTCAAATTTGATTTCGTTTATACAGTATATATTTTTTGGTTTTGCTTTTTTTTACTCAACAGTGAAATGATAAAAGCCTTCCTCAAGCAGGCACAGCTTTTGCAGACAAAAACCAGGCATGCATGCAGGAAGGAAGGAAGGTATTAACGTCGTGTTTTCATGCCCACATGCCATGCTTGTACACAGAACTGCTGCCACATATCTCGCTCGCTCCACTGTGCAGGTTTTTCAACGACAAGCACACAGTAAAATCCCAAGTGTTAATTTGGTTACAATTGCAGAGTCTCAGAGATGAAGGGAAACTTCGATATCAAACACATCGTTTCGTCAACATTTCGCAGAGAAATACACAGAAGACATAGGGTATTTTTTGCCACACCATATTTGATCTTTACATCAGAACAATGGAATTTAGGTTGAATATGTAAGTTTTCCTTGAAACCCTCCAATAGTGTAGATAATGAAAGAGACTGGGTATTATCAGCAGAACATTCTGGGATCGATTGACTTTAGTGCACTTTAGCTGTTGACATTTACACAGACATTTCGGTGAGTAATGTATATGCTAGAACTGGCCTCTGCAGTGGTTCTACATTCCCTCAACTGGCCTGCACTTTATTTAGGTTCAGAGCCTTTGTCATAAATTGTCGTGTGTGTGTGTGTGTGTGTGTGTGTGTGTGTGTGTGTGTGTGTGTGTGTGTGTGTGTGTGTGTGTGTGTGTGTGTGTGTGTGTGTGTGTGTGTGTGTGTGTCCGCATCCATACACTGGAAGGCATGTGCGCATGTCTGTATATATCTTTATCTTGAAATGGTATGGCGCTTTCATGGATGCCCTTTGACAGTCAGTAGCCTCAGAGCTCAGACTTTGGAAGCCTAGATTTATTGCTGTCTTCTTCCTTACCACCCAGAGAATTCAATTTGTGGCCAGACACTTCTCCTCAGATCCCCTCTCTATTTGAAAAGTGTCTCACCACTTCAAAGGCATGTATGAAAATGAGACACCGTGAGTTACAGTTGTCCATTTTGTATTACGTTGTCTTTTTTGGAATTGGGCCAAGAGTGCCCTGGTCTCCATCCAGGAGATGTCTTTTTTTAAATGTACATGAATCAGCGTTGATCTCATCGGTCCATCTTTACCGAACGAGCGACGCAGCATCGCCGTTAAATCAAAGCCAGCTCTCTGTCACTAGAGAGAACATCTTCCCAAATGCCAAGCTCCTTGTTCACGTTCCCAATGGAGAGCAGAACTGTGTTCAGTGTAATGGTGTGCTTGACAGTAATGGTTACTGTCCATTAACTAAACCCTTGTAGACTCAACTCCAGCCTGAGAGAGAGAGAGAGAGACACACACAGACAGACAGACAGACAGACAGAGAAAGAGGAATGTTTGTAAAACAGGCGGAGAGGAATAGGAATGAAAGAATGATTAACTGTAGACACGTAGGCTCAGCGTAAGCAGATGTTTCATGGAAGACTGGACAGAACTAGACAGCAGTCTGTCCCACTTTCTAAGCTGTCTTTCTCTCTCTTTCTCTGTCTGTCTGTCTTCTCTCTCTCTCTCTCTCTCTCTCTCTCTCTCTCTCTCTCTCTCTCTCTCTCTCTCTCTCTCTCTCTCTCTCTCTCTCCCCAGTTTGGGCTCTCGTGGCTCTTCTCTATTTGTCTCGATATAATGACATGCCAAAAACAGGGACGCCAGATTGAAAGTGGTTTATTTATACATGTTCAAAAAGGTAGAGCCCGCACACTAAAGCAGGTAAAAGGTACTTCTTTATTAGCTATCAGGTCATGTGAAAATTATATATAATGATGTAGCCCATTGTCTGTCACCCCTACTGTGTGCCACCCCCACATCATCACAGCAGGTGCGACACATCACCCCTAATGTGAGTCTCTGTGGATAGCTTTAAAGCACAGCTCAAGACCTACTTCTTCACTCTTGCTTTTAGTTGTTTTTTTTTGTTGATTTTTAAATCTCTGTGTTTTTATCCATGTCCTCACTGTATTTCCTGATTCACTGCCTTTTGCTATTATTTTATGTTGTTTTATGCTTTTGCTTTTATTTATTGTTAAATTAGATGTAATTGTATTCTTGCTCTGTAAAGCACCTTGAGCTGCATTTCATGTCATGAAAGGTGCTATACAGATACAGTTTATTATTATTAGATGGTAACCAGTGGTGGCTTATCCAACAGGCTTGAGGTGCTGAAGCACAGGGCACCAACCTTCGGGGGGGGGGGGGGGGGCGGGGGGAACCAAACGGTGTGAAGAAGAAAAAAAAAGGCGAAATGTAGAAGCAGCGGCTGCTAAAGGAGCGCTGCAACATTGAAACGCTGGTGAAGCGTCATTTTTTCCGCGATGCAGCCCCCCCCCCTCCCCCTCCCCGGCTGACAAAACGGTCCCGGGGGGCACGAAACCGGGTCCAAGCACCGGGCACCACGAAGGGTTAATCCGCCCCTGATGGTAACCCATTGTCTTGATGTTTACAAAATATATTGAATACTCACTACATAGTACAAATCATTTAAAATGTATGGTTACTTTTATAAGTTATTTATACATGGCCACATGACATGATACAAAATTAAGTATTTTCCACGTCAACATAGATAGACCTTCATTGGTTCCAAAGGCAATTCATGTGTCATAGCAGCACCACAGTAGGCATGAAACACAGATACAGGTAAAGAGTAGAGATACAAAAGAAGTAGTAAGGTTACAATAATTAAATATAAGGATATACAAAAGTAAAATAGAAGACTTGAAGTCTGGCCTGATCATCTGCACTTGGACTGACTGGATTAGCATAATGTATAAACCATGAATAGATATAAATATAGGCTTAAGTGTCATGCACAATCTTTCACCAGTATGTCAGAGTGGCTTACTGTATCAGCCCAACCTTGTGGTCCAAAGGGCATATAGTGATATATACAGACTCTCAACATTCAACAATGGATATGATGTGAGACTGATGTGTGTGCAGTCTCAGACAGCTACACAGTTAGAATACAGGTAATCAATATGTTCCGTCACTCTACAATGAATTGTAAGCAATTTACAATCTGTCGACGGTGAAACATTTACTGCAGTTGGTTTTGTAACTTGGCGTCCCTATTTCGGGCATGTCTTCATAGGCAAAAATAGCAACCTGTCGCGGTGCATTTTGAGCTTGTAAATCAGCATTCGGTAGCACTTGCTTACTATGCCTTATAAGTATGCTCATGATGCGTTATACACATAGGATGCATAGCAAGTGCTACCCAGCATTCTTCTTCTATTTGTGGAATCAGTGGCGGAACAACTGAAAGCCGGGCCGGGAGGCACAGCACAGTGATCAGGCCCCCCCTGCGCACCCACGAATTTTTTTGCGGGTTTTCGGCGGATTCGGTCACTTTTTGGGGGGCTTTTTTTCACTTTATTTCGGTTCTAGGGTTAGGGTAGGGTTAGGTTAGGGTTATGTTGTTTAATTCTTATTTTTGCCTGATTTTACCGATTTATTATCTGACGGCACGGGCCCGCGAGGGTCGCGGGCCGGGAGGCGGCCGCCTCCCTGGCCTCCCCGGACGCTCCGCCACTGTGTGGAATAGGAATCTGTATGGTAGAGTATTATAATACAATATAACTGATAAAACAAGGAGATTTATTAAAACCAACATTTCGACAGTCTAAGGTAGGGTAAGTGATTTTCTTTGGTTAAAATAAGTGTTAAATAGCTCTATATTCTGATGGTACTCATTGCTATAGAGTGTCTGATCAGTAACAGGAGTCTCCATGTCTCTCCAGCTCTTTATAAAACAGAAAATGCATTTTAATTTCCAATTTTATCCAATAAGGATAGAGAACTCAGTCATGATACAGATTAAACAAGTGAAATTGGAAATGATGACACTAAGAAATGAGCTGACAAAATGGGAACTGGAACATTATACAAATTAAGCTGATAAATGGGTACTCTCTTCTGATTGGCTGAAATATTGTTAGCTACCAAAAAATGTATTTTCTGTTTATTAAAGAGCTGGAGAGACGGGGAGGCCCCTGTTACTGAACAAACACTCTATAGCAATGATTACTATCACAATATAGTGCTTTAACCTTTTAACAAAATACTTTTTGTTTTAACCAAAAAATATCACTTACCCTACCTTTAATTTAAAGGTATATTATATCAAAAACCCTGAAGAAAGGTATGCTAACACCACTGCAGTGGTTGTACATGGTCTCCCTGCTCTTCTATTGTGAAATTTAGATCCTGTGGTCTGGTAGAACCACTACTGGTTGACGAGTGGTACTGCTAAAGTCAAAATGGACTTTCTCTCCTCAGCTTGCATGCTCTGTTAGCTCAGTGGTAAAAATGTCAGGGCTTTTACGGGGGGCCCAGGTTAGAATCTCGGATATAAGACAATGAAAGTTACAGAGTGCAGCTTTAAGTGGTTAATGGCTAGACAAAAGGACCAAATAGAGTACCGAAGTCCTGACGTCACTCGTTCATCCCCTGGGTTGCGGAAGTAATTTCTCTATGGAGAATAACATTGGGTCATCTTAGAATCGTCTCATATATAAGAATTGTGGTCCAAAAATAAACAAACTGTCTCGGCGATATTGTCAGGGAGGTGGCTCTATCGTTTATGGTAGTCAGTCACTCATATTTGATACAGTCTGTTTCTGGCGAAAATTTTACTAATTCGGCGGAAGTAACATTAGCATCAGTTGGTGCTTCATATCCATAATGGATCAATTCGCCAGGATCATTTGTTTATTTTTGGAACACAGTTCTTATTTGACGTGATATTAAAGACGTCTATGTGAATTCAGAATGGGGGGGGGGTAAATTGATGCGTAAATTACATCAGACTTCGGTGCTCTATTGCTCAGACTTTTCACGGGACAATGAGTCTGTGGCTGAAGGTGCTCCTCATAGAGAAGAAAGGAGCTGGTTCATCAGGATAGCTTCCTTTTTCCTCCTCATCATCCCCTCCACCACCGAGCCTTCCTCACCAGCGTGTTCAGTTCAGTTTAATTCAGTTGAAAATAGCGGATTTGTTGAGCGATGCAGTCACGCGTACAGTCAGTGTGTATGAATCAGCCTTCAGGCTGGAGCCTGTTGAAGTGTCATTGCTGAAGTTGAGAGGAGGTGTGTAATTATAGTGTTATGTGTCCCCTGAGATGCTAGTTGCAGAGCAATGCCACTCAGCATGGCTTTCACCGTGCCAGCACTGTAATTATTGTGGTTCAACAATAAAACACTTGCTTGTAAAGCACTGCTTGTAAAACACTCTGAGCTACATTATATGTATGGAAGGCACGGTACAAATCATTTTTTATAAATATTACAATTTCCCTGTGTTGATTTTATGGCAGGTAATGCTGTACCAGACTGACTGCCATATCAGATATCAGAGTTATCTCAAAGTAGCTCTGAGCTGAGACTCTCCTACACACAAACACACACACACACACACACACACACACACACACACACACACACACACACACACACACACACACACACACACACACACACACACACACACACACACTAAGCATGTCATTGTAGGGCCTGATCAGACTGAAATATATAGAAAAGACGTTTTCCTATGTCTGTGTGTCAATGAGCCTCATCCTGTTGCCGGAGCAGAAAGCTTGCATAGCAACACAGTGAAACAATGCATTGCTGTGCTTAAAAAAGAGTTTAGATTAGTTAGGTCTTAACCTTTGCTGGATCACATTGCAACGTTATCCAGCAATGGATCGTGACAGCCAATAAAACTGATATCACAGTCGATATGCAATAGAACTGCAGACTTGTCTGTTATTTAGCTATATAGTGAATATCATTGTGAGCAGTGGTGTAAAGTAACTAAGTACATTTACTCAAGTACTGTACTTAAGTACACTTTTGAGGATTTTTTACTTTACTGGAGTACTTCTCATTTTCTTTACTTTTACTTTTACTCCACTACATCTCAGAGGCAAATATTGTACTTTTACTCCACTACAATTATTTGAAAACTTTAGTTACTAGTTACTTTGCTGATATAAATTGATATTATGAAACATACATTAACCACTTTAGCCCTGTTTTATACAAAGGCTATTTGAAAATAGCCGATCTACAAGCTCACAACGCGTTGCATCGCGACGCGTTGTGAGCTTGTAGATCTGCTATTTTCCAATTTTTTAGCACTTTTACTTTTGGTACTTTCAAGTACATTTTGATGCCAATACTTTCGTACTTTTACTCAAGTAAATGTTCAATTATGGACTATTACTTGTAACAGAGTATTTCTATATTGCAAAGAATTTGAGTACTTTTTCCATCACTGATTGTGAGCTGCTGTAAGAGTATGTATACTGTATTATGGTGGGGAGTGTGTCAGAAGATTTTTTTTGTGTTGTCAAAAGCGATAAGCTGTATTAAAAGTGAAAGGCTGTATTCTGCAGAGGCTCACCGCCTGGAAATTCCATCTTCTCCCATCAGCAATTAAATCCACCCTGTACCATTATGCATACCAATAGCCGTCAGCAGGTCAATTTCTTTTCTCCACTCTGTGCACAGTTGATTGTATATGCCAGGAGTTGCTTGAGGAAGAAAATATCTTTGTGCGTTCCTTTGGTGTCTCACCTTCATCGGTGGCTCCTCATTAATTGCTGAAAAATCACTGATCCTTGCAGAACATCTCACTCTAATGGAGCTAAGTGTGGACCTATGTGGACGATTCAATGTTACCTTCACAAATAGACATTTATTTACCAAGGGAAATCAAAGCATTGACTGATAACAATGACTTGTTCTCATTAAAACCACCAATTCTAATGCAGGAGTTCTCTAGAAGTGCTCTACAATACTACACTAGCTAGTCAACACTCATCTTAAAGATCCGTAAACACTTTTTTTTACCCTGTGCATTAATTCACCCGTAAATATTTTTTTCCCCCAAATGTTATTACTGTCATGACTACATTCACACACACATGTGAATATTACGCAGTGATGTGATGTAATTTATATTTGGAAGAAGGTACATTTTTCAGAGCTTCCGCGCCATGAATCAATGCAATCAACTTGTATGAATGAGGCGTCAACTATATGAATGGGAAATATTTGTCAGCGAGTATTTCGCATTTTCGTATTTGCTTATTCTTGCACACACAACTAGCCAAACCTTGCTATACCATATTCTTCATACATACACTTGACTCCTCTCCCTTATGTGACTCTCTTCTATTCTATGCCAGCTCAGTGGCCTTGTGGTTAGAGTGTCCGCCCTGAGACTGGGAGGTCGCGGTTGAGTCATACCAAAGACAAAATAATTGTACCCAATGCCTCCCTGCTGGGTACTGAGCATCACGGGTTGGATTGAGGTTAAGTCCCTCCAACATACTAGCGTAGTGTCTCGGGCAGGAGTCTTCAACGTTTTTCAGGCCAAAGACCCCCTAGCCGAGAGGGAGAGATGAAGCAGGGACCCCCTCTATATTGTATAAAATTGTGTTGCAGATTGATTGTAATTTTTTTACTTGGTCTGCTCTTTTTTCCCTCTATACCTCTTTGCCAAAAATAACCGATCTACCAACTCACAAAGCCTCACAGTGCGAGGCTAGTAGATCTGCTATTTTTGGCTAAAGTTCACCTCAGAAAAGGGATGGATTCAAGTGGTTCATGTAAAAAATATATCATATGACACAAAGATTTGCCGGCGCCCTGTAGTAACTCTGAGGACCCCTTAGGGGTCCCGGATTCCCTGTTGAATACCCCTGGTCTAGGGGGTATACTTGTACATCAGGCCGCCTCACGCTAAGGAAACAGGGGAAAGGCTCCTGAACTACAGTATGAGCCACATGGCTCCGGATCCGTTAGTTCCCAAGGCTACTTTTTCCTTTTATTCGATGCTGATATGCCGTCTGTCCCTTCTCCCCCCCGATCCATGCAGATACTGGTCCATGTGGGTTTTCTGACGGAGGAGTCTGGCGATGTGTTCAGTCCCAAGGTGCTGAAGGGAGGACCCCTGGGAGAGATGGTCCAATGGGCTGACATCCTCACCACTCTCTACGTCCTGGGACACAACCTCAAGATCTCCGTCTCTCTCAAGGAGCTGCAGGGGTAAAGTAGTGGTTTGACGCATTCCTCGCTGGCTTTATATTCACTTACATGTTTAAATCGATGAGCTAAATGCTCTTATCACGAGTGACTGAGGATGATTCAGTGTCTTGCTCAGACACATTCACAGGATTGAACCAGCTAACTTTCGGTTGCTGGACATGTTTCTCTAACCATTAGGCTTCCCTGGTGCTGAATTCTAAATAGAAACACAGCAACACACACACACACACACACACACACACACACACACACACACACACACACACACACACACACACACACACACACACACACACACACACACACACATACGCACACACCCAAATATTCTCTGGTTTTCAAAGGATGAATTGTCTTTGTTCTGAGTCAGAGTGTGAACCATATTGTTATGCTGTTTGTTGTGATTCGACCATAGAAATGCACTGCATATTTTTTTTGCTCTCAGTGGATTTGACTGAGTTTCCTGAAACGACAACAGCACAGCGACTGTATTCTTTCAGCACCATGGAGAGCTACTGTATGGAGAAGACTGTTTAGAAAGTGCTGGATTTTTGCACAGTGTTCAATGTTCTATAAGTT